>NC_090213.1:8210000-8565000 GCF_033026475.1 Channa argus | reverse complement strand
AAGTGACAGAGGGACTTTCCACAACCTGGCAACCCAAACTCTCATCCTATACATGGCTATTCCAATTACTGAACCACATAAAGGTTGACTTCTCGGCTTGCTTATATGATTCTAGTTTAGAAGAACCTCCTCCAGATGCTCTGAGCAGCAGGTTGACACAACATACAGCCTCTGCAGTGTGAGCAATGAGACTGCATAATCTGAACTGAATTAGTCCTCTGGATGATGTCATCTGGACATCCATAATATTAGTTTTATGCCATTCATGTGCATCTTCATCTGCCCTTCAATAATGTCATTAGTTTCAACATTTAAATGCCTTTAAATAGTGGTACTTTTGTAGAATTCCGTTCCAGTCTCCAGTACATTGCAGGAGTCAGTGACTTAATATGTTCCGAAGAATAGCATGTTTTGATGCTTACTGCAGCTTCTACTATACCTGTTTAGCTTTTCCCTCTCTGCCAAGCACATTAAAGGCTATTTATTTTTCTCTGGAAAGCAAATTACTGTACAGAATGTACAGTGTTTGAGCAGCTGCTGTTAGTTTTCTGATGCTGATTTCACAATTTAAGAAGCCAGTGACTGAAGCCATTTTCCTGTCTATAAATCAGCCTGTTTTTCACAGCGTGTTGGGCACCAGGCAACAGGCTCAGAGCTGGACAGGTGTGACACCAAGCTACAAGTCATTTGTGTGAGGTGTGAACTGGATTATTCATGAGCTCAAAACAAACAGAGGAGACTAAACCCTGGAATAAAGCTGAACTTAAATGTTAATTTTACAATTTGAATAAAACTGTTTGTTTTTACAGAATGACTCTCTAACAAGCTGCTTTATTGGTCCTATGAACAACCACGTTGTGAGTTGTGTCTTACCAGAGTTCTGAAACTTGACACTTGTAGTTGGACAGGCCTAGGACATAATGACAGAAACGTGACTACTCTAATATCAGTTACATCACTGCCATGCAAACAGACACAAAAATCTGCTTGTACAACACAAAGAGCAATGGAAAACGTGTGCTTGTGAACATTGTTCTCGCATTTGTCAACGTTATGTGTTATGTATGATGATGTAATCGCTGCACCTTGATTGTATGTGACAAAGAAACGTACAACACTGGCGACTGCCTGAATAATTTATTAGTCCAATCAATGATTAAAGATCTGTTGGGTGACACACCTCGCACCAGATGAGAGGGGACTGTATATCAGTCAGGGTTATAGAGATGGATGTGGAGGTGAAATGTCAATCAAGATGGAGTAGAGGAGACACAGGGAGAGATTCCCCACAGAATGTGGCATCACAAATATAAATTGTTTTAATTATTTATTAGATGATTTGTTCCATTGTGTGACTTTATATATATGACTTTTCTGCACAAGTGCATGTAATATAAGAACAAATTCACCACCACATCTTATCGGATTGCTGTTTGTTTATTGGGTCCTTCCTGGAAAATAAATCTGGCACAGGGAAAGTGATGCCTCTGGTGTTACTGGAAACTGCATTTCTGCTTTATTAAGTCAGAAGAGACTACAGTAGAGTGAACAAAGGCAAGCACCACAGAATTTCATCAATAACAGAAATACACCTACTCTTTGACTAATGGAAAGGGCTCCGTGCGAATGTTTTAGCATGCTGCGGTCAAAACTCATAACCCAACCACTTTCAAACTGTTTCTGTGTTGTGTGAGGCGTTTTACTTCTCGTTTTAGCTCTTAGAATCAATTAAAGGAAGGAAAGGGGCGTGAGTGAGGGAAGGCTAAAGATGGTTGCCTACATTCTGTGTATTAATGACTCAGCCAAATCCCACTCTGCTGAGATGAAACTGAAACTTTTATCATCTGGATCAATAAATCGAAAAAAAAGATGAGAACAAATAAGAAACAATAAAGTAATATGGAACATTATGCTACTAATTTGCTCATGAACCAATATTTGATACACAAAAAATTATGAAAATCTGTTTTACTGCTTATAATGTTTGTTGTCGAATAATTGGGCAACAAAATACTGGCTGACAGGGGACCAGGGTGTTGCTGATAATTACAGACCTTCTTGTTTAGACTCTTGGCAAAAGTTAAGGAAAGGAAGGCTGATCTAGATTTAATGCTAAATCCCACTCTGTCTGAACTTTTTAAAGTGCTTATTGTAACCTTAACCGTAAGTCTACGTGTCCTACCCTGTTGTGGAGTGTTCACAGAATGTACGCATGTATTGAGAATTTTGATGAAGGACTAAACCATGACATTAACCAAGCTGTTTCTATGTCCATGTTCAGTGTGTCTGCACAGGGAACCATAACCATGTTTCTGGTTTTCTAATTTAAATATCTGGTTATATGATATGTAACCAGATATATATGATATCTTATGATTCCAGGAAACTATATAAGCTTCTACTTCACTCTAAACATGTTTCAGAGAATTGCATTACCTTGAACACTGAATCAATTGAATGTTTATTGTCCTAAGTGTATAAGGAAGTACAGAATACATGTACAGGGTAATGGTATACCATTCTTAATAATACTGTCTTTCTTTTCTGTTTTTGTTGCTGAGAGGTTGCTGTTTTAATGTGTTATGTTGTGATTGATGGAATGATGGGTCATGGCTTTGTTTTGATGCCCTCTCACTGTATTTAAAGGGAGCCATGGACACCCGTGTAATACAATACCGTGCAACAACATTACATACAGTAATATGACTTCAAGCCTTCAATAGAGTTTCCCTAAAGGATAATTGAACTGGAAGACTGCACAAGTGTTCGTGACATGCTGTCCACTGTCCACCAGAGAATCTGTGAACACACACGCTGTGCTAGCTGTTTTTTTCTGACTCATGCATTTTTATTTAATGAATTTATCACTCTGTTCTACTTTCGAATTTGACCATTTGAAAAGGTGCACGCAAAGAAAACAGGCATCATTTGCCAAAAAAGCAACGCACATATTTGCGACGGAAATTTGGTATTCCAAACCTGCCTAAAACCATAACTGAGGAACCACTGGCATTGACTGGTTTTATAAAATATGAAAAAATCTGATGTGGTAGTCATAGTTTACTCCTTGTCCGAAAAGTTTTCACTAAAGAAAAATAAGTTCTTATAAAAACTGTGTCAAGCCTTTACATCCTTAAAAACGCATTATAATAAATCAACACATAAATAAATGCGTTTTACATTCTGCAAATAAAACATTTCCCCTTAAGAAATGTAAAGAATCACCTGAGAAAATAAAATCCACATGGAATATTTTCAATCAACAAGTGAAAAAGAAAAAGAAAACATCTTTAAATCTTTCTTTGCAATTTAAAAATGGAAGTGGATTAGTTATAGGGATAATGTTATTAAATAATTTCTTTTATATATTTATACATATATTTTAGATATTGTGTTGTTCTTGCAACACTGATAGATCTAACATTTATTTCCTGATGGATAGATCATGTTCAAAAGGGGGGGAGCTGGAGTTGTGGTGCTGGTGGTGGTGGTGGGGGAGGGGGTTAACAGTACAGAGAGGATTGAGAGACAATAGTCTGGACTAATGAGTCATGAGGCTGGCTTTACTGGTGCTGAGGCATTTCCGCGCTGCACACTGCTCACTCTGCCAACACACAGCTCACTCACACACAGAGGGGTTTGATGTTTTTAGCTTTGTGAATAGCTTTTTGTCCATTTTTACTTGCATCCCTCTCAACCCAGCAACTCGAACAATATTCCCCTTGCATGTAAAATAAAATAGAGCCTGGCTTTTTCATTACATCAATTACAATAAAAACGACAAAGTGCAACTAGAATGCTAGTGTGTCTTCCTTGAGACTATGGAGAAAGCTGTGTACCAACCAAAATTCAAACTTGTTGAAATAATTAAATTATAATTAAATATGAAATTTTGTTCCCTCTCGCTTCTTCAAACTCATATTTGATTAACAACAAAGTGATTCCAACTCCTGATTGAATTTATAAATTTGTGCATGCTACCAGCTTTCACATGGGTTCTCTCCCCCCTTCGAGCCAAAATAAGAATAATGATCTAAATGCTGGACGAAAGCTTGTTTAGACTCTGTACATCACTAAAATACCTCAGAGGTTGGTGCTGTTTCATATCTAGTCTGTGTTGCTCTGGCACTGATTCAGAAGAGATCACTGAGGACATCAGAAAATGCTGAGTCTATCTCTGTATCCTGTAGCTTAGCAGCTGCCTGTAGTCTTCCTGGCGGCTCAGTAATGATAATAAATCATCACCACAGCCTTTAAATTCAACAAAATCAGGATGATTCCATCTCTAAATATCCATGAAAAGGAAAAGAGTGCTACAAGATTATAAAAGACTATAAAAGAAGCAAAAGGTTAAAAGACATTTTAGCAACAGGTAAAAATGAGAATCAAAGAAACAAACATAGTTGTCTTTTTTTATAATTTATTGTACATTATCATTTCTTCCATTATCTTATACTCAAACTAATAAACAGTACAACATTTCCATTTATACAAAATATAAACTGTAAGGGGGAAATATAAATCTAACATCAACCTTTGCCATAAAGTTATACATACAGTCATATCCTGGGTCTAACCCATGGATGAAGGGGGAGAAAGTGTCAATCAAACCCTCATTGTAAAAGACTACAACTCTTAAAAATCACAAGGCCAAACTGACACATGTCCTGTGGCAATTTATTTGCTACATACATCTCTGTGACACCTCTAAGAAAAAGACTGAAGAGCCAAATTAAGAAAAAAAAAAACCCAACTGAAAATGGGCTCTGGCTCAGACTTTGGTTTTTAAAACTCTTACTGTGTTTGAGCCAGACTTCATTTTTTCAGACAGAAACCATTCGGATTTTGATTGCCAGGTGAAAGTGAAGCCACTAGACGAACCTCTGTACACTCAAGTGGTCCGCATTTCAATCAAAACATGTGAGATGACAATCCGGAGACATTTGTGATGCCGTGACTATGGATACGCAAGTCAAAAGGGGAGCTGGGTGCACCACCATTCCTTTTGATTCCATGCAAAGGACTGATGTGGGGAGGGGGGCGTGGTGATCATCTCCAGCCGAAACCCCTTTTATTAAAATAAATGTCTTGAATTTTGTATTTTATTCTTATTTAAGAGAACGAAGAATGAGTCCGTCCTTGTTAGTCTTGCGGTCTCTGTGAGAGGCGGGTGAGGGTGGACTGCGTGGGATGATGGGGTAAGGGGAGTGCTGAAGCAGAGAAGAAGAAGGGCTGTGGGGTCCAGGCTTCAACAGTAGAACTGCAAGAGAGAGGCTGCCATTACAATGGGGACAAGGAAAGATAAGGCGCCTGCGTGCAGCTGGATGCCTGCTCCGGTTACAGAGGTGGAGTTGGCTGAACTGCTGTAGGTGCCTGTGGCCATGGTGGTGGTGTTGTTGGGGTTGGAGGTGGAGTTTCCCGCCAAGGGGGTTGTGCTGCTGTTCTGGGAGACCACCTGTTAGTGGACAAGCGAAAGGAAGAGGATGGAAAGGTGACGTGAGCTCGAAACATGTCAAATTGTTCTATAGCACAGTCATATGACTGACTCAAAGAAAATATTTAAACTTAATGGAGCTTGCTGAGATTGTGAGCCAAACCCTAAATATTGGGAATGAATTAAAATTTCATCGTTTGCCAAGTTTTAAATCTAATTTAAATTAGCACAATATTATTTCTGACTAGTCATGTGTCCAGGGGGAAAAATGGGTTAGTCAGCAAATAGCGTGTCAGGTTTCGTTTGGCACAGGCACCTTAAAGTAACTTTAGATTCCCTCCGTGCCTTTGCACAGGTAGACGACGCGAAAAATAAATAAATAAATTTTATATATATATATATATATATATATATATATATATATATATATATATATATATATATATATATATATATATATATGTCGTGTCTGGGAATGTCGTTTAATTAGAGAGACAGCAATTTAGGAATCGGTAATTTCCCAAGAGAAGTTCGTCTGGCATCATGCGATGTAGATCATCTGAAACGCTGTCTAGAAACATCATTAAAGTCAAATAACCCATCACCGCCCAGTTCCTTTCCAGCTTAAAAAATAAACTCCCCGTCCACATCAAGAACTATGCACCATTATCAAATAAACAAAATTACTTTTTCAGCCACAAAATGTTTCAAAATACAATAAATGGCGTCTTACCTGTGTTGATAAACAAAGAACGAATACGATCACTCCAAGATGAACAATCGTCATTTTGGACATTTTTACTTTTATTTTTTTATTTTTTTTGTCTGTGTGTGTGTGTTTCTTTTCTTCTCCTTAAAATGTGTTGCAGTAAATAGGCCGGATGGAGGAGTGTGCCCACAAAGGCTGCTTCCCTCTAATGTGGACAGTGCAAAAGTCGGAGCTTTTTATACCAGCTGCAGGTCTGTGACGTAGTGTCACTACTGAGCACTAAACTTGACTGAAATGTTAAAGTTATACAGAAATGCAGTGTCGCAGTGAAATGGTGGGTGGTTTTGCGGAAATTTCGTTGTGAAAACAACGACTCAGTTTATGTTAATTGCAGACTATACTGCAGTGGAGTATTAAAACATTGTGGGGGGGGGGCGCATGCTCCATCCAAGCCCTGAGTTTTGCACTACCCTGCCATATTTTTGGAGTGCGCTGCCTCACGGCATGTCACTATCGACGTGCACCCTCTGTTGCCATGGTGATAATGATTCCGCTTGGTTTGAGCAATAATTGACTATTTAAAAAATGAAATGTTCGCAGCTACCGATACACATAATTTATTTTGACTTTATTGGCCATAACGTAAACAAAAATTGAAACGTTCAACCAAAGGGAAAACTGGCAATATCAACCAAAGTTGATACAACCTGTTGAACCGTCTCTGCAGGTGAGGCCAAATAAATATGGATACAGCGACCCCTAGTGTTCTTCCCAATTTGCTAATTGGACATTTATGACCACTTGCACTAAAACCACATCACATTTACATTTAGTCATTTAGCAAACGCTTTTATCCAAAGTGACTTACAAGTGAGGCAGAAGGCAGCAAAAGCATCACACATAGTCCCCGTTGCTGCTGCGGTAGATATTTTAACAACCCCGTCCTAAAACCTATCAGTATGAATAAAAAGTAACTTTTTTGTAATTGTAGCTACAGTCTTTATAGGGCAAAATATGCATAGCCTACATACATATATCCATAAGCTGCAGCGGCTGCTCAAAAAAGGCGACTGCTGAACAAATGCAGCACAAAATTGTGGACGTTATACTACAGCAGATAACTGTTTTTTAAAGTTTAGGGTAATGTCAAATGTGACATGAAATTGTGATTAAAACCATGTTATTGTTCATTTAGTCACTGGAGAAGGAACATGATGCCTATATTTGCATGTAATCTGATGAGGGGAAAACACCAGACTATATTCACTGGCACAACAGATGCAAACTAATGGGTAGACATCGCCCTCTAATGTTGGCTACACACACAGACAAAGCACACACTGCGTTATTCATTTCAGTGCTGAAGGAAGACACGAACACTTCAATCAAGTTTTAAATTGACCGGCTTTGTTCACTGTAATCACGTGTCACACCGGAATAATGCAGGTAATGATACACAAAGTAGCCGATTTCTGATTCGCTCCAGATGTTGAGGATCGTAACTTTAGGCCAATAAATACTGTCTCTCGTCCTCTGTCATTTGTGTAAGATTTTTGAGGGAATATCCTCGCCTTCACCCCCAGAGGAACCTAATGGGAACGCACTCCCTGCAGAGGCACCAGATGTGCGTTGTTATGGAGAGCGGGGGAGAGGGGCCTTTTGTGAGGCATCAGATAAGCCCTGTTCCCAAAGCCAGGCCGGATCGGGTATCATCAACGGGTCTATGAGGGGGCGAAACTCAAGCCCTGTGCACTAGATCGTGTTTCTGTTTACACGAGCTTGCTCCCTAGATTCCTCCAACGAGGAAAGCAGGATATACAAGGAGGAGAGAGGCTCTGAAACAACACTCCTGTCCCGCCTGTCTGTCTACCTGTCTTTTTTTGTTTTCTGCAGGGGGGGGGTCACGACACAGTGACACCAACCTGGAGACACTGAAGATGCAGTAAGCAGAACCTCATTTTTGGGGGCCGGGGGGAATTGGCCATTTCAAAACCAAAAGTTAGGACAAATGTGAAATAAACGAACGTGACTTAAAAGGGGAGCCCTATATGACCAAATTGTCGTAAAAATAATAAAGAAGTAACCGCCCAACAGTTTTGAAATCACTTACATTTTTGTGTTTTTGAACTTGATCCATCTTTACCAAAGGAGGAACATCCTCATCACGTAACCATGGAAAATATTTATTTGGAAAGCTCTTGTTTGCGCACAGACTCGGGACATACCTCCATCTATAATGTAAACCCGGACTTTTTGGTACTTTTCCTGAGGCAAGTGTGGCTCAGGGGCAAACATTTTAGGTGTTTTGTGCACATATACACACAATGTCATAGTCACACACACACACACACACCACACACACACACACACACACACTGATCAAACAGATGCCATTTGAGAAAGCCCTAAAACATTCTGCCATGGTATCACTTAACTCACAGTGCTCTTTTCATCTCTTTATTTTAAGACAGAGTTTACAGACAGTGTTTGTACTGTGTCCTCTTAGATAAAACACAGTCTTTGCATTCCTTATGAAATGTATCTGTTGAGATTTGGGAGGGGTGGGCGCCAGGTGTTGGGTTACATCAAATCAGAGGGCCTTCCCTTTCCTATCTGAAGAGGACAGAGTCAAGCTACACAGAGAGTGCACAAATTAGACCGGTAGCGAGATGATTTTTAGGTTTGTGTGTTTGTGTGTGTGTGTGTGTGTGTGTGTGTGTGTGTGAGTGTGTATGTCCAGCTGTGTCAAACAACCCCCGAGACCAAAAACTTCAATATACTCAAATAGTGGAAAGATTTCCGCGAGTAACCTATAACATCGAGTTAGTTTTACTTTTTACTTTTTTTACTTTTTCAATGTCACAAATACTGCACCATCCTAAATTATATCAAAATTACTGAAAAATATATTAATTAAGGACTTGAAAAATGGCAAACATGGGGTGTGATGCACTTTGACAATGAATGCGTGGAAACCTTTCATTCCGATGCAAATCATGGCAAAATCAAATCTCCTTCATTAAAAATGTTGATTGTTTTCTAGGTTGCTCCTGATTTGCATTTGCATTGGAAATAAATGTTGCTTTACGGTTGTCATTTGGAATTTACTTTGAAAGTCTAAACCGGAAATTATGTGTTGGGTACCGGTAGAAACTTGACGGTGTCGGAGCAGAGAGAGTAGGGATTGTTCGGCGGCGTAGCCCCCATCCCATAGCGCACGCATGTTCAGTGGACTCGAATGGTGTGAAGCCCCAGATGAGGGACTCAGACGTCCGGGAATGACAGGCGCTGTCACCGGGAGTGACAGCTTTCACTCTAACCTACTCCACTAAAACTACTCCAGCTGACATCTAACACTGATCCGGATCGGATCCAGCCAGGCCAGGACTATGCCAGAGATGGAGAAAGGGAGACCACCGGAAAATAAACGCAGCAGGAAACCCGCGCACCCCGTAAAGAGGGAGATCAACCAGGAGATGAAGGTGAGGGCGAATTTGTGTCATGTCCAGATTCGTTTTTCTACAGTAGACATGTTATTAGCGGAGTGATAACTTTTCTGCTCCCCGCTTCTTCCTACCGAGCCCAGCGAAAGTCAACTGCGCACAAATCAATGCAGAGCATAATCAGACACACACCGAGTTTGTTTTCAATTAGCGCTCTTCATGTGCGTTTTATGTAAGCAGCCATATCTCATTGAGACGTTTTATTTGCAGGATTGTATGAATGCATTAAGCAGACTTCAACCCCTGGAAAACTAATAAACTATCACAGTAAATATTTAGTGTTTGTCTAAACTAAAAAAAAAATAAAATAAGTGCAACACAAACACGCACTCAGTGATTGAGAGAGTTGGAGGCTAGTTTTTAAATAGATGTTAGCAGTTGAGAAAAGCAGGTTGGCTTTGCCTTCCAGTGACGCCATGTCAGGCCAGCTGTGGCCAGAGGCGCTCACTGTAATGTCCAGCGGAGATCCAGATGTGCGTCATTTCTTCCTCGCTCCTGCGGCGGGCACACTTGTTATACCGCAGAGGTTTGCTCTCATGCCTCCCAAAAGAGAGAGGGCATTTATATCCTTTAAATAGCCTTCCACAGCTCACGTCTAAAACATAAAATGTGCTTTCACACGCCTTCAAAGGATGCAAACGCCACACTGAACTCATGCGAATTGAACACTTCACTTAATAACCTGCCTTTTAACAATCTCTGCCCTGTTGCTTTGAAGGACAGTTGCTCTCGAGGCAGTAATAAGTTAAATCACAGTACCAGACATGACTCCCCTCCCACCATTATGAGCCCATTACTGCATGGAAACTAATCCATGGATTGTCTGTTTTGTTTGGGGTTGGACACTGGCTATTTGAGACTGTTGACTGCAGTGGTAAGGGATATGTGAGGCTCCTTCAAGAAGCACAAAAATCTAAAAAGACAAGCAGTTTCTGGGGTACATTCTGGCCTCTCGTGAGAGAGGAAATGTGCTCTTTTTGTGTAAGTGGTTTGGATTGTAGCGTTTGATATCCAGGGGAGGTGTAGTGTTACAACTTAACAAATTTTAATCAAAACATGTGAAATGCTATCCACACTTGATGTAAGCCTGCCTGGGCTGAATCTCAGGGTCAGCCCCGGTTTGTTGCCTTTGGCTGCTGCTCTCTATGTGGTTTGGGATATGGCTTGTCACTCTCACAAAGCAGATGTTTGTCTGAACTGCCAAAAAGAAACAAAAACAACATTGTGGGAAGCGGAGGGGTGAGCGAAGAAACAATTGCCCGTCTTTCGTTAACAAGAAAACCGAAAAACTAAATGACGCTGAGTTGTATGCATATATGAGAGTTGCAATCATAGGACCCCACAATAGCAAAATTAGGCGTGATGGGAAGCATACATTCCCCAAGATTTGCACCATTATAAGTCAAATCATGAAAGGGCAACATATAAAGAATAAGACAGGGACAGCCAGAAAAGCAGGCAGGCAAACTGACTTCTTGTTAGGGAAGAGGTCCAGCCCAGTGTTGTCTCTGTAATACATCTGTTTCAACACCACATTCAGACCTACTCCCTCCACGTCAGACCCAAGAGCAGCACCAGATACCGGATACTTTAACTTTAATCAACACTAGGCATATTTAGCTGGATATGATACCACTGCTTGCACTCACCCACACACTCTCCCAGACACACACACACACAAAAACACACAGCAGAAAGTGAGCAAGCAAGGGAGAGATCCATTTCTTTGAGGCCCTAGTGCAGAGTAGAGGTCGGAGTGAGGAAAGCAGAGGAAAGAATGTGCAGTCAGTACTACAGCACTACAACATCACCACAGCAGACTGGCTGTGCTGGAAAAGGGTGAAACGTGAGAAGCAGTGCTGTGTCGGGTGTCAGGGCTGGAAGGTTCTGGGGTAGAATGGAGGATGGCGAAGATGACGGGGGCAGAGGAGAGAAAGAGAGGCAAGAGGAGGACAGGAAAAACTGTAGAAAGAGAGAGGGATAGAGAGAGACAGAGCGGTGGACATTGGAGAGAGAGTGAGAGAAGAAGGGAGAGGAGCGGGGCATTTCCGAGAACCGTGGGACCTCGCTGTGGTGTAGGGTGTCCCGCTCTGATTTCTGCCCGTTCTGGATCAGGTTTCTCCTCCAATCCAGTTCTCCCAAAGCCACAGAGAGAGGTGGGTGGATGAAGAGAGAGACCTTTGTATTTTTTTTTTTTTTTTCATCTGGTCGTAATAAAAAAAACACGACCACACATCCCATCTGTGGAGAACAGTTTTCTTTTCTCCCTCTTTTTTCCAATTAAGAGAGATAAACAAAGGATGATTCATAGATTTCACACTGGTGTTAGGTTTTAAACCTTTCCGTCTCAGATTTAGCAAGAGTAAACAACTTGAATACATCATGGAAAAACTGTCATACTGTACTCCACTGTGTCCGTATTCATTTCTCCAACTGGGCTGGGGCTGAAAAAGAATCCCTCGCTTAGATTTAGAATAGGAAGGTCTGATTATGTTTAGCATAGGATAAAAAGTTCCACAAACAAACTTAAGATGTAGGGTTGTAAGACAGGCACAGTTTCTCATTTGCAGGCATGGTATGGGTCGCTTACCCTTACCCTTTACATTCAGTGTTCAACACTTATTGCCTCTTTTTCCCATGCAGACATTTGCAGAAAGCACCATGAACGAGCTCCTTGGATGGTACGGATACGACAAAGTCGATCTCAGAGACTCAGAGGCCAACGAGATCAGAAACTACAGAGAGAGGCGTCAGCACGTGTCTGTGCTAAAAGGTGAGGGCTGGTGTCCAGTTCTCTGTTAGAATAAAGTTCTCCCAAATGTATCTATCTAACAGGTTCTGCAGGTTTTAGTGCAGACACTGAGTCACTGTTCAAATTTGGTAGACATACTCTCCTATGGCTGTACCTTCTCAAGTTTCACTTATTCAGATACATCTGTTGTTTCTCAATCAGTGTAGGGAACTGTTACAGGTGCATAACATATGCTGGACAAACAGTGGATTTATGCTATTGTGTTACATGGTAGATCCAAGTTACAGCCTTTTTTTTTTACTTCCAGAAAACTCATTGCCAAAACCCAAGAGCATGGACACCAAAGTCAGTCACTCAGTTCTGGCCATGAAGAGTGGAGAGAGAGAGTCCTCCAGTGTCCCCTCCTCTTCGTCCTCCTCTTCGTCAACGAGTTCCTCCCTGACCACTCCCAAGGAGCACAAGAGCGCCCCTGTCATCGTGCCCCTTATAAAGCCATCAGCAGGTAGTGTGGGCTGTGGGGATAAAGATTGTTATCCCTGCGAATTCTATGCACTAAAGATTATTGCCCTCCTCCAAAGTTCAAACAAATAATTCATGACGAGAATTATAGCGTTTGGTTGCTGTGAGGCTGTCTTGAGGGAATAGCGTAGGGATGAATGTGCTGCAAAGAGTAAAGTGGCTTCGCAATCACATAACATAACATCTCTCCCTATGCTACAGTTAAACAGTGCCATCATTTTGGTTTAGTTTAGTGTCATTCTGTAGGATTCTTTTTAGTACATATCATATTAAGATATGTGCATATGCCAATGGGGCTTCACGAGTCTAGAGAAAGAGAGATACATGAAGTTAGCTGTGGATTAATATGTTTTTAAGCAAGTAAAATGCAGATAACAGACTGAGAGAAATTAAATAGACAGTAATGTTCCTGTCACACTGCAGTACATTGGAAGTTGCAGCTTAATCCAACGTCAGCACAATCAAAACACAATATCAGATAATAAGGCCTAACAGGGGTGTAAGCAGGATTGTTGGCATCCCTAAAAGACTACCATCCTGAGTCTTATTTAGTTAATTGAATGTAGGGTATCTTAGGAGACACTTGGACAGAAAGAGGACAGTTGACTTATGTCTCTTGATTCTGTTGTAAAAAGTCAGCTCTCTGAAAACGACTTAGCCTTTAGCTTTTCACAACGTCTGTAATCAACACCAGTCTCATCCTTCTTCTAGCAGCCGCTCACAGTTCTTAAGCACAGGGACACTTCATCAAGGTGGTGTACTACTACCTTCGCAAATTACACTCATTAATTGCCCTTCTCTCTTCTGCTTTTCCCACTGCAGTGGAGGATGTGCAGAATGTGCAGATAGTGTGTGTTTGGTGCCAGAAGGAAGGTGTAAAACGCTACTCTCTATGTATGGGCTCAGAGCTCAAGAGCTTCTGCAGCGAGAAGTGTTTTGCCGCCTGCAGACGGGCATACTTCAAACGCAATAAGGTTAGTGGTAAACAAAAATTGTATGCAAATACAGCACTGTGGGCAGTACCAAACATTTAGCTGGGGTGGCTTCCTTGATGCTGATAAATGGAAATCTACATGGTGGTAAGTTATCTGTATAGTTGCTCTCCTATTGTTAGAAATATTAAAATGATTAGTTGGTCACATGCATACACATGCACATCCAAACACTATATGTTGACAAAGGCTGTTTCAGCTGTGTCACTTTCCATACATCAGCTTTAGGCATCAGGGTAGGTAAGTAGGTAGGCGGTGGAGTGAGGCCTCTGAGAACACATGTTCTAATTATTATAGAGAAGCCAATGTAGGAATGGCGGGTGGGAGGTCAAAGTTTGTGGAGGACACCTAGTATCAGTTTCATGTTAATGGAAGAGGGGCCGGCCATTTAGTGCTTGTGGTCTGGAGGACAGAAAAGCTTCAACTATGGGCAACTACTGTGATGCTCATTGCCACAATTTTTCACCCTTCATTATGACATAGATATACCGTTTTTAGAGGTGCGGGGTGACAAGCGAATATATCGCCTTTCACTCTTGCCATTGTTAATACTCTGTTTATTCATATGACAACAGAGAAAAAAAAGGAGTGCTGAACTGACTTTGTGCTACAAGCCCTCTAGTTTTTCGGAGGCGGAGGGGAAAGCATTGCCGTTGGCTTGTCGCTGCTTGTCTGAGAGGAAGGCCAGGGGGCCTGGGGTGAGGTGTCCACTTTCAGTGCATACCTTACCTTCAGCTGCCTCATGTTTCGTAACTCAACACGACTCATTGGGTCACAGAGATGGGGGAGCACTCGAATCCATAGCATATCAACTTACGGGAATCAAGAGGAATTTCCCAGATTAATACTGGCAGGGCCATTAATAATACCACAATACATCACCTGTATTATCTCCCTACTCAGTTGTAGAATCATATCTATTTCACAGCTGTTTCTACATTTCTTTCCCGTTTTCGTTCTGACCTTTAGAGTTTGGTACCTTGCTTCTAACTATTTCTGATCTTGATAACAAGGAATTTCAGTTGAAGCTATTTTTCACACTTATGTGAGAAGCTCCAATTCAGTTTCGTGACCACAGAGTAATTCCAGTCTGACATTTTGATTTAAAGCAACTGCAGCTACATCATCATGAATTGGACAATTAATCCATCAAAGGTGGGGTGAAATCAGGGCTGACAAACTGCCTAACAGTGGTTCATGTCATGTGTGTCACACTGTTGTTTTTCCCTGTCAGGCCAGAGATGAAGACCTCCATGGTGAGAGATCGCCTCAGCACCCCCATTCAGAGGACTCGCCCAGACTGGTGTTGAAGATAAACAGCAATGTCAGAGTAAGCGGACACTATGAATGTCTCTATTGTTTTCCAGTGTAAAGTATTATAAGTATGCTATGAAATTACAAGATCAAAATAGCTTCTAAACGCATGTAGCTTGCAGCCTTGGAGAGGCTGTGAAAAATTCAGCCTTTCTCTGGTAACTGTGTATTTGTACAAAGGTCTTAATGATTTCATTTAAGATCTATCACTTCAATGACCCCCCGAAGTCTCTCTCACCTGTGTCGCAGGTATGTGACTGGTGCAAGCATGTCCGTCACACTAAAGAATACCTGGACTTCGGATCTGGTGAGGAAAGACTCCAGTTCTGCAGCACCAAGTGTCTGAATCAGTACAAGATGGATGTTTTCTACAGAGAAGCTCGTGCAGCTCTCACCAGCACGAGCTCCAGCCCAAGTAGAACTACTCAGGAGGCGAGGATGGACAGCAGTGTGGCCGGGCAAAAGCTACTCACTCCTGAGTCTTGGAACAGCAGCAACAACAATGGGGAAGCCCGTCATAGAAACATATCCCCTAAAGCACCTTCAATTATCCATGGATCAGCAGAGTCTACTTCCATTTCCTCCACAGAGCCATCCTCTAGTTCTTCCTCCAAGGGCCCTGTCTCCGGGGTGAGGACCCTGGAGAGACCCATCCATCCTCCTCCACCTCCCTCTGCTGTTGAGGTGCCATCCCACCCTATTCCTCTTCCTCTTCCACCTCCTATTCGCCCACCCATGGAACATCAGACCATATCTCAAATCCCTATTCCCTTCATCAGACCTCCACTTCATGCTCAGGGCCTGAAAAGCCCCCTTGCTAATCCTCCCCGACACCCAGCTCCTCCTTCCAGTCCTATTCAAAGGCCTCCTCACTCTCCTCATCTCCAGCCCCCTGCCTCATCTTCCATAAATCCACCTGGTCTGATGCATCCCTTTCCAGGAGCCTACTTTCCTGGCTTGCACTCCCCTCCTCTGAACATATTGCCAAGAGGTCCTGTTCCTATGCCTCCCATAATGAACTTTGGTATCCCTTCCTTTAGCCCTCTCTTGCCTCAGCCTACTGTGCTAGTGCCTTATCCCATCATTGTACCCCTTCCTGTCCCCATTCCTATTCCTATCCCCATTCCAGTCTCTTCTAAGGCAACCATGGAAGCTCCGAGCCACAGTGGAGTTATCCAGCCTGTGCCAGAGGGGGTAGACAAGGGTAGATCCAGGGCTTCGAGGCAGTTATCTCCAGGGATCCCTGAAGGGGACAGCAGACTGTTAGCCAGTAAAGTGGGTGGAACCTTGACTCAAGGTCTCCCCTCACCAAGTGAAACCAACACAAGAGACACTGCTTGGGTTAAAACTGAGAGGCTATTCCCATCTCCAACATCTACACCCCACAGTGGAGCATCCTCCCCCAGGGCGCAGTACAATGAATCCCCGCCTTCAGCCCCGGGGTCTGACGTATTGACAGACTATAAGCAGCAGCAGTCAGAGCGACAAGTCATCCAAAGGGTTCTTCAAAGGACCCAAGTGAAGCTGGAGCCAAGTCCCAATGGAGTGGTGGACCTATCAGGGCTGGGGGCATCAGTAAATGGGCAGGGTACCAGGTCAGTGCTCCATGACATCATTAGACCTACCCCTCCTCTACCACGGTCCCCTTCACATGACACTGTCTACCACCACCAGGATGTTCACACTCCACCTTCACACACCCCACCCAGCCCCACAGGGAGCAGCCATCTATACGATGCCACGTCTTCTGTCCTGAGACCTCATGACCACGGTCCCAATGGAATGTCCTCATCCATACCTACCAGTCCGGACTCGTCCCTACCACAGAGAGTACCAGCACAGCCTCATGACCCTGCAGTCAGTGAGCTAGAAGCTATCAAAGAGAACAACTGCTCTGGTGTTGGCCCAGTGCGGGTCGAGGGCCCAGTCATGCAGTCAGAAGAGCCCTTAGCAATAGTAGCGGATGTAGGAGAGGACCCCCATGTTCCTGATGAGGACCATGCTTATGCCCTGCCCACAGCGCCAAAGACAGGTGGGACCACCACCCCGCTGCTCTTGCCTAAACTCAGGGACAAGGGCAGCCTTCGGACATCTGCTAATGTGCCCGGTGTTGGAGACATGGAGCCAGCTCTGAAGAGGCGGTGCCTACGAATCCGAGATCAGAATAAGTAGATGGAGGTGAGAGATGCTATTAAAAGGCAAGGCATAGTACACATGATCCCGCTTTCACTGGCTGTTGTTGTATTAGGTATTACTGAATTGAACATAGAAGAAGGACCCCAATCTATTCTATCTCCTTATTTTATCCAAACATCTGCAGAAGACTTGCCACAAACAACCAGTGGGTTTATTAGAGTATTTCCGACATTGCCAGGTAATTTTATAACAAATTGACTCTGTGTTTAAATACCTTTTTTAAGTTCTATTACATTGTTCCTTGTGGCAAACTCCATGCATTTGTTATTTTATGTCGATCACTTCAAAGAACAGAAATTATTTTCAAATGCCATTTAGCCAGGGATTCACACATAGATGAGGCAGACTTAATCAAGGGTCTCACAGCATGCGCATGGTCACTAAACAGCATGGCGCCAAAGAGAGAGAATCCCAGTAACCTGGCACTCCTCAGTGCTCTAAAGTTACAACGGGGGAAGAAGGTGGAGGGCAAAAGCAGTGAGAGTCACTTTGAAAGGTGATCACCACTACCTGACAGTCACAGTGCTTTGTTTGCATGGCAGCCTGTTTTGTAAGTTCAGTTTTGCCAAGATATGTGAGTGGGCGTTTGTGTAAGAGGGAGACTACATTTTAACCAATTAGCCAATGGTTGTATCCAGGTTAGTTTGCAATGTATGAGTAGGCAGTAGGTTAATTGTCTTAGACGGGGACAGCTGGTTGCTGCTTAATCAAAAGTGTGACCTTGAAGTTATGGGCTAGCGTGTGCAAACAGACACTCAGAGAGACGGGGAGAGAAAGACAGATCAAGCAAAGGCTGACTAAATGTGACCCTGAAGCCAAACGTTGTGATAGAGCTCTGGTGCTGGATCGGAAAACACAGCGGATGACCCACGGCGTTCCGATTACACATGTCATAATGACACCCTGTTCTGGCTTTCGTTCATCTCTCTCCCATGCAGGACTTTTGCACTTTTTCCTCCTCCTCCCATTTTAATCCTTTTCTTTCTCTTTACCCCACTCTTTAACCACTGTCCCCTGCCAAGCAGATGTTGTTGTTGAACTGCAGCAAAAACACCCTCCTTTCTTTGGACCAATCAAAGGCCCTCTTGATTTCACTTGCATGATTGGTAGTTCAAATGGCTGTAACACCACCCGTGTTCCTCGCCATAATGAGATCATGTTACCATTTTACTGTATGCCCTGAGATTAATCCACTGATATTACATAGATGGTTTGGATTTCAGCCGGCCTTCTTTTCTCTCCATATTCTGCTCCAAGTGTCCAAAGGCCAGGGGTCAACTTAATAATAGTGTTTTAAAATCGTAGCTGTTGATAGAGAAAACACAACATAAACCTTTATCTTATACCTCAGATGTTTTGGGCCCAGGCGGTACGAGATTCACTTTCACTAAATGAGTTCCTACTTCACTCTTTGTCATTTGTTGTGGTTTCATGCATCCCCTTAGTAACCAATACATATGAAATCACAGTGTGCTGCTTGTGTCGTGCAGAAGGATTTATGGCTCTGCGTTGTGTGTAATGGGAGCTGGCTGCCGTATGTGAATGACTTTAGCTGGCCACCTCTGTGCTCTCAGCTGAACATTGCTGTCCTGTTCTATTGTCTGTGGTGCTAAACATCTTTTAAAAATGTCCAACACTGACAGAATCAGCAGCCAACTGGAGGATTTCACCTCAGGAAACAGCCCTCTTTTTTTTTTTCGTCTCAGTTTTCCATGCCTTTATTTGGGATATTTTATAGCCCCATGTAATCTGATCCCACCACATGGGTATTTGCTGAGCGTTTGAAACTAAAACGCAATGGGACAGAGGGAGTACAGAACCCTGGTTTGGCCTGTGTGTGTGTGTGTGTGTGTGTTTACATTTAATACGTGTGTTTGAATGAAAGTCTGTGTAAGTGTGTGAGAGAGAAAGAGGCCAGATGTTCTTGGCTTGATTGTGCCCTGTGCGACAGTTATCTGAGTGTTGACATGACTAAAAGCGTCATTCTCAGTGTTTATGTAGAATGGGCGGATTAAGGAATGAGTGTCCATAACAGGAGGGGTTGATATTAGATATGGTAGAAATGGAAATTACATAGAAACAGCTAAAAAATGTATAAGATCTCACCAGTCTCCTTCTCTGTTTCCTTCTCTTTTTCATTGGTCTCCCCCCTCTAATGAACAGACTCCCTGTTTAACACTGTATGGCAGTGCCAGATTCAGTGCCATGCCCTCTTGTGGACAACACCAGTGCTAACACCCTCAAAAGCCTGTCAGCCCACCAGAGGGTTGCTCTGCCTGTAGATCAGCAGGGTGCCAGCCCAGGAAGGAGTCCAGATGGCCATATTAAGTCAACGAGGGGGAAGAACACAACACAGTCGCACATTTTGTCTTGGACCAAAGAGAATTGCTGGCTTGTGTGTTATGTTATATTCAATGAGCGCTTGATATGGAGCATCTCAGATCTTCCCCCTGCCTGACATTGTCCTATTGTGTGTTAACTATGTATACGTGTGCACAAGTTAGTGTTGCTGCCCAGATGTGCTCCTCCTCCTCTCCTTGCTCCACACAGCAGACACTGCTCTGATCAGCCTTGTGTGGTCTTCTCAGATGGAGCCTGAACATGATCTCTTTCCAGGGGAAATGGTTTGTTTTCTCTGCCCAGCTTGCACAAAGAGCCACATTGTTCCTCTTCCCATATCCCACGCTGACTCCCCACTCCAGGTTTTGGGTTACCTGGCCGACCGGGGCTCAGACTTCAGGAGCTTTTTTATTTTTTTGACCAACAGCCAGAAATATAGTATACCACCACCTCTCCACCCAATCTAAATACAGTACACACTATACACACAAGTTCTGAGGTTTGACTCCTCACAACAGATCGCCTGTGATTCCCTGTTCAGCTCACTTCTTTCAAGGGAGGAGAGAAATTCTGCTGAAATTAAGACTTTACCCTTGGGCAGAGACACTTGGGAGGGCGTCTGGCTGGGCTTTTAAGACAAAACAACCCGATCTCTGAGGACAGACGATGCTTGCTCTGCCTCCTTTGAAAAAATGTAAACGTACACATTATAAATGAAGGGACACCTGCTGACATACAGTAGTCGAGATGGTCTGTGAACACTTTAGTCAACCTGATGACGCAGGTAGATAAATGTGTGATTTTCAGACCCTCCCTCATCATTCGCCTGATCTGCCAAAGCTTTAATAGCAAATCAGAATATGAATCACTTTTAGCACTAAGTGCCATGCATATTCATGGGAAATTCAAATCTTGAGCATTCATGGCACATGGAAGCTCAACTGATCCTGATTCTGATTTTTATTGCTTCATGTTGCTGGCTCTGATCAGAAAATTCAAAATTTTACTAATATTACCAAATGTGGTGTTATATGCAACTGTCAAATGCTGTAGTATGCAGCAATCAGTATTACAGTTCCCACTACTGGGGATACCTAAAGAGATTTGATCCAGCTAGATCACGTAGAGGCTTTGCCATCATTTGTCCAACATTGTAAGGATTTAGTTTTCTAGTTGAACTCTACACAGACTCTATTTTATGTTTTTAAATTATGGATGATGCATCTGTAGATTTTCACAAATGTGCTTTATTCTTCATTTGTTCTTTTTTGATCATGGTATTTGGGAGTGCCGAAGCTCTTAAATGACCTTTGTCTTTAGGTTCCTATACTGTATCCCCACCAGAGAGCAGTGTTTTCCTTTGTAACTTTGCCCTTCTCTGACAAGAAAGCACCAGGAGGCACAGTGGCAGTCTACGGACACCCTCATGATAAGACAGCACACAGCGCTGCACCCAGTGCCAACTGATTGATATCCACTGCCAAGTAGAAAGCTTTTCCTCTACATTTTACTGCCATTAAGTTATCGCTAAATCCAACCACTACAGCAGTGTCATATCAAGGGTACAGTCAGCCACCCCATTAAGCCTCTTAGAAGAGTTCGCCAGTCCCCTGATAGTCACGGTCTTCTCCTAGAATAACTCTAAATGTGGCCCACCCCATCATCATTCCAAAACCACACGTCAGTTTGTCTGTGTGTTTGTGTGAGTGTGTCTACACAGGCAACTCATTTGACTGTCTCCCCGCTCATTCCAGTGTACATCCTCACCACAGGTGATGCCTTTATGTTAGTGTCATCTATCTGGCAAGCGGACTCAACAGCTTGTATGAGCTGGTGATGACATTGCTCCATTCGAACAGCTGCTGTGTCAACAAGCGGTCTTCGACTCTGACGCCAGAGGCCAAAACATTTTTTAAAAAAGACATTATTAAGACTGCCATTATTGGTATTATTGCACATTTTAATCATTGCCATTTCTGACCTGATACGGTTTGTGTGTTAATCCATCACTTTGACAAAACATACTTTTGTGTCACAGGTTTTTTTGTTGTTGCCTGAAATTCATAGGTACTTTCTGAACTCCCCTATCAAACATTTAGCCCACTGCCTGAATAGATTGTTGACAGATTCTTTGTATTTCAATATAGATTCAGTAACCAAGAGCTTTGGTGAAGACCTCTTTGTAAAGTAAAATGAATAAAGTTATTAAGAGCAAGGGAGTCTCTGTTGTTGTTTTTTGGGTTTTTTGTTTTTGTTGTTTGTTAACTTGTAATTAACTCTCACACATAAAATAATTATGTAGTTTGTGAAATGGCATGGCTACCACCCTACGCCTATGTAAATTTCTATTTATAGTGCCAACTCGTCTGCAAAGCAGCGCGTCAGCATTCCGTAAATAGTTCAGGCTGGTCATGTCCCTGTGCAGTGACGGTAAAAGAGATGAATGAGATAAGAGGGCAGGAATTCCGGCTTGGTAAGGGCTTGCTGGGAGCAGTCTGTGGAGGTTTTAGGGGGCAATGGCATCTCGCCCTGGGGCAAAAGACCAAAGGCAGGACAGAGACCAAAACTGCTGGACTGGAAACATCAAACACCCATATAGGTTCACAGGAAAAGATGGAACATATCTGGAATTGATTTTTGTCAAGTTACTTAAAGTTAGCTACCTCCAAACCGGATGTGGGCTTTAAAATAATAAACTTGTGAAACACTTTGCTCCATATTATTGTAAAATAAACCTTTGTGTCTGAGAAAGAAAAACGTAATTTATGTAGCACATGCGTCCAATACCATATACAACAAAATGTGTTTTACTACATATAAAATAGAAAGGATAGTTTTAAAAAAAGTAGCCTATGGGACACATAAATAAGAGATTTATGAAAGCAAATAAAACAAACAGTAGCCCAAATAAAGAACATTCTTACAATGGAAAACATAACTATAAGTTATTTGTGAACTTGGAAACAGTAGCTATACAAAACAAAATCAAGTTTTCTTTTTATCTGTTAAATTAGCTTTTTTTAAAATTTGTATTTGCTACCATTGCAGAAGGCACTGGTATTATTTTATTGACATATTTGTTTTGATCGCTGTAGCCTACCGTTCGGTCTCAGTTTTAATTTGATGGCTGAAACCGGAAGTTGCACTGCTTTGTTTCGGGCCAACTTAACAGTGTCTTTGCCACAGGTTTCACACGTTGCGGTCAGATCAGGTTTTGTTGTAGCTACCTGAAGCAGACGGAGCACACCTGAAAGCAGAGTGCGCCTCCGTTGGACGCCAGAAGGCCTGAGCGGATTCCACTTTCTGTTCCGATATTGATGAAAAGGGGGAGACGGTGCGAACTTTGGCAGCGGATGAATAATTAATCTTACCAGCCGCAGTTTACAGAAGAGCTGACCTGAGGAGGGGAAGCCCCGCAGCAGGGTGCGCGGTCCTCCACTAAAAACAGGCCTACAGGTGTTTTTGGGTTTGTCTCATGTCATTTGACCTGGATACACTGTGCTGGGATCATGCTGGGAGCGGAGAGCAGACTCGAAAGCCGACTACAGAAGCTGGAGTCCCTGGTGAGGAATCCACAGTCGGCACTAAACTTGGAAACACTCCTGGTGAGTTTCGCCTTACGGGTGTATAATGTACGGGTACAGGTATGTACAAAAACTCGGGCTGAGTTGGAATGTGTTGCAAACATACACATAGTTGTTTCGTGAGTAATTCCTCTGTCATGATAAAACGTGACCTGAAGAGACTTTTTTTATTTTTATTTTTTAGAAAAACAGCTGGAATGCACAACAAGAAGTGTCACAGTGAGCCTCATTTAGTCTTTGTCAAACCTCCGTTTGTCATTAGTTTGGCTTTTATTCGGTGATGGAGCCGAAGGAAACCCCACCTAATCACAACGTGTGGGCACCTTTTCCTGTGTTAGTTCAACAGTTACAATGGAAATATATGACCTGTCTATAAAAATCCGACGTTTGGCTCTTTAGAAACAGAAAACAACCAGTCATTAGTGTCCTAAATTCTGCTCATTCATTCACCGTTTTGTCCACACTCCATCCCCGTGTTTGTCATAACGTGGAATCTGTGTGTGGCCCCTGACACTTCCTCTCTCTGACCTGACCTAAGAATGTATATATGAACTTTGATAAAGCTACTGCCCCTGTTCGGACAACACATAAACATCTTTGAGCGGATTCAGAGTTGCCTGACACCAGCCTCAAAACCATAAACCTCACACCTTTTTGAGAAAGCAAAAAGGCCGGATGCTTTTAGTCACATTATTACTTAGCACATGCAGCAACCAGATGAGGAAATGTTGAGGAAAAGCATTTAAGTTATTAAGTTGCTTCATACATGTGTAGTATTAAGAGATCACCAACAGGCCTAATGGTTATTATGGTGCTACTTTGGAGCCCATTCATGCTTTACTGTGCCCTGTTGAGGTAAATAAGTTGATGTGAGGACATATGCCCTTGTGTATATGTTGGTCTATACACAAACAATGTTTTTGTCTCCTGTACTTCCTGTTGGTGGCGATGTGTTTATTTTGACTGCTGATGAGTCACAGGTGAAGTCCAGTGTACACTAAAGCTTTTTAGAGTAATAATATGTCACATAGTGAAATAATTGGAGAACAAAATGAGATGAATCCATTTAAGCCTCATCAAGCTAGCAGCTAAGCTTCACCAGTGAGCATTTGGGGTTTTATCATCTGGATCCGAGCAGCTCAGCAGTGGACTTTTGAGTAACAATGGCCACCAAGCTGGCTAATGCAGAAAGCTATCCTACGGGAAGCTGAAGTCACATCCTGGAATTGAGATGGAGATAACCCCCACTGCTAACTAACATCACTGTTTCCTGTTTATCCGTAATTTTGTTGTGTGGACACAAAATAGTTTTTGTAGAATTGTTTTAATCTATAGAACGAAGGAAATGGATTTTGGGAGATTTTGTATTGTTTTCTATAAATTGTAGGGATTAAAATATTATTTGTCTTCATAATAAAATAATCTGTTGCTCCTAAATTTAATTGATCTTTCTTTTAGCTTCCGCACAATAGTGAAAAAATTCTTAGTGCAAGTTCTGAGAGCACTAGCTCATGTCTTCGAGATTCAATACTTTATTGCCATGTCGACATTGTCGATCGGAATTTGTTTCGGTGGGCTTGGCCATCAACAGAAAAAAACACTCACTACATAAAACATACATAAAATCCCAACAGAATAAAATCCAGAGATTTATCTTGAGATGTGACTTAAGTTATCCACAATCTAAAATTGTTCAATTTAAATTGATTTTGAAAATGATAAAGGTGCACATAGTCACTTTCTAGAAGTTAGAATGAGCAAATAATGTTTGCGCTTGATAAAACAAACAAAAAAATTAAATGGGGATGATTGTTGTGATGATTGGCGGATCAGTTATAGATTATTTAAGTAGTTTAAAACATTTGCAGCTCATAATATATAATACTTTGCGTCAAACTATAAATTTGTTCAAATGATTGTCCTTTTTCCATCTCTCATCATGTCTTAATTACAAGTAAATCCCTGACGACAATTGCTGAGCACTACAAGAAATTCCAGGAAAAGTCGAAACCTTAAACCTAACAAGCTCCACTAAGAATATTCAAGCACCAATACTAAAAAGCAAAGTTATATTTTATTTTGGGGAAAGACAATAAACTCTGTACAGTAACTTGATAAAATTAGAGTTTTTGCTCATCAGTCTCAAGAACAACCCCTAGTGACGTGAAATAATGTTATTACATTTTCTTAAATGTAATTGTTAAAAATAAAAAAGTGAAATCAATCGAGAATTAAGACCATTTATTCAGTATTTTGTAGAAGAACCTCAAAAACTTTGAGTCTTGTTTGGCAAGTCTCTACAGGCTTTGCACACGTGGACAGTCTGAGGCCTATCCTGAAGACACTCCAGCCGGTCTTGGCTGTACGCTTCAGGTCACTGTCATAATGAAAGGTAAACCATCGCCCCAGCCTCAGGTTGTGTGTACTCTGGAGCAGGTTTTCTTCAGTACCTCTCGAAGTTTGGCTGCATTCATCATTCGCTAAATTCTAAACTGCCTCACTGGACCTGCTCCTGTGAAGCCCCCAACCCCCACAGCATTGCGTCTCAATACCACCAAAATCATTCTTTGCTGCACATTTGACCCTTTACATCAAAGGGCAAAATGTGTGACATAAAATAAGTGAATTGATTACACATGAAGACAGGTTGTGTTTCTGTCTATATTATTGTTAGTGCCCAATGCCATGTGTCAGTGCAGTGGAGAACTTGCTCTTGGGCAATATCAGCTTGCAAAGGAGTAAGTGGGAGGCTGTTGTCACAACCCACCCTAAACCCCAGGATCATGCTCTGATTTGTGCAGATTCCAGAGGTGGATCCGTTTTTTTTCACTAATTGCCTTTAGAACTCAGCCATTGTTAATGTTTTATCAAAAATTGTTTTCTTTCCCCCATTTTGACTATGCACTTTGATAAATATAAATATAGTGTGAAAGGAGAAGTTGCGACATATGAATACACAAAACCGTTTAGTGTGTATGTGTGCAAATCTGAGTATATCTTTATTTCATCAAACTGTTATAGACTAAAGTGCTTATGTTACAAGCTGTTTGGGTTTTAATAGCTGGTTACAGTTTGGGTCCCATTCTGTTTAAATACCCAGATTTATTAGATAAGTCAATTCGCCTATTGAATATTTTAAATCATCTTCCATTTCTAATAGCAGAGGACAATTAACTGAAAATCCAGGACATTGTAGAGACTGCAGGTGCTGATTTGTTCAGTAGCTTCAGTATTGGATTCAGATTTGATGCACTGCTTCCAAACCCAGTTGAAATTTCTAATGGATTTCTGACTGACAGAACCGGCTGTGGATGACACAGAAAATGTCTTTAAGGAAGTGACAATACCTAACTGATGTGAAAATGAAAATAAAGAGATTATCATGGAAAAATATATGAAAGAAATAATTGGCTCAGTGGACATGTTCCAGAATATTTCCTTAGGATGTGCAAACTCAAAGTTGATATTTCAAAACCAGTTTCACATCCAAGGATTCCAAAGACTGAAATGCTTTATTTGAATTTTTAAAAATAGATCTTATTTGCATATGATTTTAATATGACAGAGTTTACCAAAGTTGAACACAGCTGCCTCTCTGCTGCAATACCCTGAGAGCACTATCTCATGTCCCTGCGCTTAAACACACACACACACACACACACACACACACACACACACACACACACACACACACACACACACACACACACACACAATGTAAAATGATCAGATCCTCGACCGCTCAGCCTGAATCCAGACGCATAAGCTGTTTGTCCCACAATAGTTTCTGAGCCTTTGGGTCTATTTCCACTCGCCTGCGGCTGGGGGTGGGGTGGGGGGGATCTCTCCTCACTGCTGCTATTTAAAGGTGCAGAATTGTTCCACAAGCTGCTGCCCACCCACTCACATGTCCCCGAACAAACACGCCGATAGACACTGCTATGGCTCAATCCCCTTGACGCTGAATGTCTCTACATGACCCCTGTTCTTGGGTGAACA
Source organism: Channa argus (assembly GCF_033026475.1). Classification (NCBI taxonomy): domain Eukaryota; kingdom Metazoa; phylum Chordata; class Actinopteri; order Anabantiformes; family Channidae; genus Channa; species Channa argus. Next base: position 8,537,658 of record NC_090213.1, on the reverse strand, counting down.
GAGCATCAAACTACACCCTAACCCCACCCCCACCTCCACCTGCCGGACTGCGTTTGGATTGCAGAGACATTTTGGTTCTACGTGAAACCCAACACCACCGATTTAAGCCCTGATGACACTACTGAGGACCCAGCTTTTAGTCTGATGCTGCCCCTGCTGCTCTGAAGAGCCGGATGTATCTGTTTGGTTGAAGTGGGTGGTGTTGGGCCTGGTTGATGGGCTGTGTGCTTAGGCAGGGGGCTGTAACCTTATCATTTGATTAGGTTTTGTTGTTGCATGACTTGTTTTGTCTTTCCATCCATTGTCCCATTTTGTTTTGCTTTGCTGCTTCATTGTATCCACCAGTCGTGATGCATTCAGGAACACACTGCTCTGAAAAATTTTATTATTTCCTTTCTTACTTCCCCTGTTCATTCAGTTCTGTGATGTTTTATCATCTTGGAAAAGGCCATGGTTGCCCAGCTTAAACCACTTGTCCTGACAGATTAATGAGAATCATAAAACGTATTCATTCTTTGAGTCCTTCTCTCTCTACATAAGCAACCCTTAAATTCAGCTTTGAAACTCAATCATGTTTTCATTATTCTCAAATTGTTCAAACAAACAAACAAACCCAAGCAATAATAGTAAAATAATCCAACCCAGTGGTTAATTTGAGTGGAAAGGCTTTGTTTTTTAACATAATATATTGTATGTTACAAAGTATGACTTTTATTTGTATTTATATGTCTTTCCTGTCTTTCAGGATTCCGTGAATGCGTTGGCTCATGATTTGAACTATCCTGTGCTCCGGAAAAATAAAAACATAGAGGCATTTCTGAACCGATGTAAGGGCTACAGTGTTTGCGATGATTGTGTGAATGTGGACAAGGTCAAGATTCACATGGTTAGCTTGCAAAACACAGATAAGGTTGGGATAAATACCAAACATATAACTCTGGTCATGTGGAGCTAAGATGAGCACAAAGTACAGCATACAGTTTGTACAATAGATCTTTAATGCATACACGATGAATAGCATGACTGTCCAAAGTCTGAAAGAAAATTTTCTTCAGGCCACATTTTAGAAGTCACAGTAGAGATATGGAATATATGGATAAACATCTGTTGTCACTAAAAGTAGTTTTTTTTTCCCCACTAGTAAAACATGCAGTTTTTAATTAATTCCACATGTCAGCCTGTGGCTTAGATTTCCCTGAAATGTTAGGAAATTGCACACAGCAGCATGCCCTTTTAAGAAGTTCATTTCACTCACCAGGCTAACCAATCTTGTATACTGTATTTTGGTTTTAATAAATTACATTAATCTGCTGTACCACTGATTTAACTTTCACTGTGGCATTCTTATGGAGGTTTCCTGCCCTGCACACACTATATGTACTTACAACAACTCGGTGAACCAGCAGTTAATAACTGACCCTATCCCACATGATTGCAGCTTGATGTTTGTGTTGCCATAGTAACGTGCATGTGTGTCTTGCAGACGAAAAGGCGGTGGATCAGCTGCGAGAGCTGCAGGTGAAGCTCGAGGACTTTGAAAAGGTTAAGCTGATCGGGAGGGGAGCCTATGGAGAAGTGCAGCTGGTGAGATGTTTCTCTCTCTGTCTGCAAAGAAGTGTGTGATTGATCCCTGATGCTTTTTATTGTATCTTTGCAGTAGTGAATAAAAAACAAAAGCATTGCTGGAATTCCTCACAAACTTGCAGTTTTTCTACATGTCTTTCTCTTTTCCTGGTGAGAGCTTAAATCTAGTGTCTGCAGAGTGTATCATGGCAGAAACAAGCCTGGGCAGGTTCAGTGCGTAGGAGAGGAGTGTGAAGTCTGGTGTGGGGGTGTGGATGGCTAGGGGGTGTTAAGTGTTTGTGGTTGAAATCTTGTGTGAGCATGTCTTTTTGTTGGTGTGTACAAAAATTATGGATTCCCCACTCTGCTTCTATCTGCCTGTCTGTGGCTGATCATGTCCTTGGGGAGTTATCACTGTTTTTAACACAATGTGTCCTCTCTGCCACAGGTCCGTCACAAGGCCTCTCAGAAAGTTTATGCCATGAAGAAGCTCAGCAAGTTCGAAATGATCAAAAGGTCGGACTCTGCCTTCTTCTGGGAGGAGAGGCACATCATGGCCTTTTCTAACAGCCCCTGGATTGTCCAGGTGTGAAAAATATACAGGTTTTATTCTTTAAAAAACTTCACAACACGTGGTCCAGTGAAAGAACTGGAGCATGTTTCTATTACCCCCACCCCCACCCCCCCCCACCCCCGTGCCTTGCTAAATGCCCGTTGGGAACTCAAATATAACAATAAAAAAATATAGAGAATTGGTAAACAGAATAAAGTGAGAATCAGTATTGACGCTTTGAATCAGATGGGTCAAACCTTTTTGTTATTCTGTAAGTACCAGTACAGCAACGTGCAGGTTAACATGTAACCAGGTTATTGCAGATGGTAGCAAAGTCCAGGTGGATACACATTTAGACAAAGGAATATACAACAGAGAATAGGATAAGATATTGTTCTAATAAAAAACAATTTAAACATGAAACTTTTGTCCATTTTGTCTCAGCATGAAAACAAAGTTCTCCTCATCCCACGCAAACACATGAGATATCATTAGAAAGGCCAGGATGTCCTTTACTGAGCAGGGTAGCTAAAATGAGTCAAAAGATATATGTCAAAAACTAATGTCCACAACAGAGGAGATAAATGAGTAGGCTGGGTCTCAGGAGTATATCCAGTATATAAAGAGAGAGACAACCAGAAAAATCAAAGCTATGCAAAAATGTGTTGACCTACTGTAACATAATTTTTTTTCCCAGCTATAGTGACTGTAACTTGATGTCATAATTTTGGCACCAGATTGGAAGTATTTTATGAATGGGGTTTTCTGTTGTTCTCTGACGAACATAGATCATGCAGAGATAACACATACATACTGTACACACACAGACGCACACGCCTAGTTGTCACATCTTTATAACAATATTGACTTTTGGGTAGGGCTTTGAATTGTATTAAGCGACTTTGTTTTCTGTCTCCCAGCTGTGCTGTGCTTTCCAAGACGACCGGCACCTCTATATGGTGATGGAGTTCATGGCAGGAGGTGACTTGGTTACACTCACCATGAACTATGACATACCAGAAAAATGGGCTTGTTTCTACACTGCTGAAGTAGTGCTGGCGCTGGACGCTATCCACTCCATGGGCTTCATCCACCGCGACGTTAAACCTGACAACATGCTGCTGGACCAACAGGGACACCTCAAGCTGGCAGACTTTGGCACATGCATGAGGATGGACACAGTGGGTTACATTTATGGTTGTATTATTGTTTTCAAAAGGCTTGAGCCTAGATCGTTGTGTTTTGAAAGACTTAAGAACCGTTCACGTTAGACTAAGTTGGTCTTTGAGTAGAATGCATCTCCTGAATCACTGACACTGCTACTGAATTGCAGCATCTCTCGTTTTCTGGGCCCTTGTGCACCACCATGTGTCTAGATTGTGAAGTGAAGCCCAGTGCAGCACAGTTGCATCAGGTTGTTTTGCAAGGCCCAATAAGGTTGTTGTGCTAAACAACCAATCTAGAGCGCAGCAGACGTCCCGCCTCTGCTGTGGGTCAGGAAGTGTTTTTCCACCTTTTGTTTTTACCACAGCAATTCCAAAATAGCTGGTTCACAAGTGGATTCACACACGCACATAGGGCCTCTGAAAACCTACCAGCAGAGTAAGCGTGGCACGTGATGTTTTTTTATTTTTTTTATATACAAAAACAGATGTGTCACAATGGTTTTTTTTTCTTTGTTTGTTGCTTAAATTGCGATTTTAATCATCTTTGAGATATAGGAAATGTAGAAAATATGGCCTCTTTATTATTTCCTCTTTATCCCGTTTTTTTTTTTTCTTCTTTTCCTCTCTAATATATCTTATGTATTTGTCTGGTTGCAGACAGGCATGGTGCGCTGCGACACAGCTGTAGGCACACCAGACTACATCTCCCCAGAGGTGCTGCAGTCTCAGGGTGGTGAAGGTTACTACGGCCGGGAGTGTGACTGGTGGTCCGTAGGAGTATTTATCTATGAGTTGCTAGTTGGTGAGTTTTTTACAGACCATATATGTTGGAGCTAATAAAGTGTGCAGAATTCGTTCTTGGAGGTTACAGTACAAATATCACAATTTAATTATCCGCAACAGATACAGATAGTTGAATTTAACACATTTTACCTGTAATCAACACTGTGAAATGTCTTGTCCTTCTCAAAGGGGAAACTCCCTTCTATGCCGAGTCTTTGGTGGGGACCTATGGAAAGATCATGAACCACAAGAACTCCCTCATCTTCCCAGATGATGTAGAGATGTCTCAGGATGCCAAAGACCTCATCTGTGCCTTTCTTACTGACAGGTTAGTACAATGGCCTAGGAGGAGTATTTCACAACTTCAGGTTGCCTTGTGTGGACTATACTATACTACTAACAGTATGACTATGCACTAAATAAATGTCACACATTTGATGTGAGAAGTTTTTATTGTGATATTACTTCAAAATAAACTGTATCACACAGGATTCATAAAAGTGAGTGAAAACAACACTCAGTGCAGCATTGCGGCGCAATAAATAGCTTTTAATAGTTAATGTACAACAATGGAGCTTTATGGCAAGGTCAGATAATTTCCATCAAGTTTTTGCTGCAGTGATAATATGCAGTATAGTCAGTTCATTGTTCGCGTTGATCTTTTCATCTGACTTGTTGGCAAAAAATACATATACATATCTATCTAAATTGTATATTTGTATCGATTAAATGTAAAAGTTACATGAATTCTTGTGTGTGTATCACATTCTTGGTTAGGTGTCTATTCCCTTGAAGCAGACCACTTCCTGTTTACCTTAGTAACCCCGCCCCCAGGAGGACCAAACACAGACTCTTTCTGCTTCACAACAGAGCAGCCTTTCATTTATGCTCACTCGGTTATTTACCTTCTCACTGACATTTCTCTCGCCACAGACAGACAGAATCTCACGTGTGTGTGTGTGTGTGTGTGTGTGTGTGTGTGTGTGTGTGTGTGTGTACGGCTCTCCAACCACAAACGTACATATTTTGTGACCATTGACTGCATTAAGCGCTTAACCCAAGCGCTCTGTCACTGTTGGCCTGTCATGCTGAATCACTCCTCTTACCACTGCCATCCTCTTATTTTTTTAGATGTCTGTGCATCTTTCCTTTTTCTTTATTTTAGGCATTTTCTTCTTCTAACTTGTTTGGTGCCACTTGCCATTTCTCTATCCTTCTGCTGTAACTTTCTTTTTTTCTCTCCTTTTACGGCACTGAGTAATTTTTTTATGCAGGGGGTTTAAAACCTTTCTTCCTCTCCGCCCCTGCCCTTTCTTTCTCTTGGCTGGGTCTGGAATGTCCCACACGTGGCAAGCCTAACTGCCGCACCCCTCTAGCCTTGTACCCAGCAATGAAGGAGGGAGGAAAGGGGAACAAGGCGAGAGAGAGAGAAGGAATGTGTGTACAGTTTTAGAGAGAGAAGTGGCAGGGAACATAACAGTAGCTCTAGTAGTAGTTTTTTAGGGTTGTTGAAGTTGTACTGTGAACCTACTGCCTTTACTCTCTCTCTCCTCCTGGATGTGTATTATCTCAGTTCTGACTTGTCAGAAGGGGTTATCTAGCATTTCTGGTGTCCTCCAGTGGTCACACGGCTCTCCATGCTGGTCATTGTGGTCCGAGCTGAGTGGCCACTCCGCTAGGCTGTGTGTTTGGGATGACATCTTGGTGAAGATGGTGGGTGGAGGGCGGAGCAGGGTGTGTTTTGTGTTTGGGCCAAGCAGGCTCTGCTCACAGTCTTGGTCCCGTTGCTGTGTGCAGGAAGGTTCGTCTAGGCCGCACCGGAGTGGATGAGATAAAATGCCACCCCTTCTTCAAGAATGACCAGTGGACATTTGACAACATCCGAGAGAGTAAGTGTGTGCATATGCATGTTATTGATATGATGTTATTGTTGTTTCTAAATCACCACAGTGCAGGTGCAGATTCCCTCTTTTTCTATCTGTGCTAATGTGTGGCTTTTTTCACCTTTTGTGCCAATGTTCTACATACAGTATTATTTTTCTATATCCTAATACTCTGCAGAGCTGTTTCATTTCAGGCATAGTTCAAAGTTTATTTCCATCTCCTGAGCCATTAAGCCTGCATAAATGGAACACATGCTGTCCTTATGCTCCTTGCTCATATCTTAAATTATTTGACTGGATGCTGTGGAGATGCATGAAACCTTTAGGATAATTAAGTGCATATGTATTTCACAGGTTTCACTGTATATAGCAGAGAACATTACCTTTAGATCTTCTGATGGGGACATTCAATCCAGACACTTCACTATAAGAAAATGTAAGGGCTTTGCATGGAATTTAATACTAGTGCTGCATCGCCCATACTAGCAATACATGCACTGAGAAAACTGAAAGGGTGTCAAGAAGCAGGTCAGATAAAAATCTCCTTGTTTAAAACCTTGTAGAGATAAATGAGAGAGAGAGAGAAAGAGAAATGCATGTTGCAATAGTGTATTAAGCCTCATTTAACGATATTTTAGTCATTAGCTTTGGCCTGCATGGTCTATTACTGGCTATTTACATACCTCAGAATAATATCCTGACTCGTTACATAATAATGGCTGTTGAGTCTACAATTATGATTCTATGGCAGTATTGAATATTCAAAATTTTGCACAAATCATCAACGCGTGTCAGTATTTACACACAGAAACAGTCTTTAAACGTAACATTTAATTACTGCAGGTCAGCTTACTAAATTAGACGTCATTTAGGTAGGCAAAAGGAAAAAAGAAAGAAGGAAATACGGAAACAGGATATGCCAGGAATATGAACAAGACCTCTGTGTCTGTGTATAATTACGTGCAGGCTCTTTCTCTTTGACCCCCCCCCCCCCCATCTCTTTGCTTCACCTGGGTCTGATTAAGCCAACAGACAGGACGCTTGATCAGAGCCTGGCAGTCTGGAACATGAAACCACTACTGTGCCACTGCTGTGCTGCTCACTTCTCTTCATGTTTGCACATGCATGTCCTGTCTCACACACACTCAAACACGCACCTTAAACAGGACCCTGCTCCCATGCTGGTGTCGTGCAGAGCTGCTCCGTGACTCTTCAGGAATTACATGATTCCCTGCTGTGCGTGGCCATGACTCTGGGGGGTTATTTTTTTGCACTTTTGTATTTGGCTCTATCAAAGATTCTCCATGTTGTCCTTCTGTCAAGTGTATGAAGCAGTGGGACACATCAGAGCCAAAAATCTGGACGGACATACAGATGAATGGATGGTAACGGGAAGCTGTGCCCCCCGTAGCAGCGGGCGGGGCAGGCTGTGTGGCCTATGTGGACTGGTCTAATGAGAGGGGCGCCCCAGTTTGGAGAGTTGCTCCCGCTCTCCCGCTCTCACTGTGGCCATGGGTGCCTGTCATTACCCACCCGCTATCAGAGAGCATTCTGGGAATTCATGCCACAAAGGCCTCCATGGAGCAGCCCATGTCTCTTTCTGTCTCACCACATTTTGGCGTTTTTTTTTTTTTTTTTTTTTTTTTTTCTGCGTCGTCTTTTTTTATTTCCCCGTCATTTGTTTCATTGCTGTGCCTGATCTCGCCACCATCTTTAAGTCACACTGAGGGCTGTGTCTTAACCCAACAGTAATGAGCTCTTTGCTCAGAGCCAGAAATTCACTGGTCTGAAGAACAGCTTTTTTTTTCTTAATTAGGAACTATTTAAAGGCCAAAGGACTAGCTTACTTTTATCTGATTGGCCCTTTGACACATATTTGTCTGCCTGTTGTGCAGAGTTTTAAAGTGCGCCTGCTCCTGTGAGAAAAGAGCAGAAGGAGCGTTCTCTCCTGGCATGTTTAGGCTTCGTTTTGTGAAAGGCACTGTGTGTGGGACACAAAGTGGGCACTGTACGGGAAAAAGGAGTGGTGTCCGCTTCACGCCAACCTGCAAAAACTTCACTCCTGCTATAAGCACTGCTAAAGATGGCATAGAGTTTACTCTGAAACAGATATAATACTAGTAGCATGTTGAAGTACTTCTGATCTCTGTCACAGTAATCTCAGTCATCTCTGTGTTTTCCTGTTTTCCAGCTGTGGCCCCAGTTGTGCCAGAGTTGAGCAGTGACATTGACACCAGTAACTTTGACAACATAGAGCTTGATAAAGGAGATGTTGAGACCTTTTCTCCACCCAAAGCCTTTGTTGGCTACCAGTTACCATTTGTCGGCTTCACTTACTTCAAAGAGGACCAGTAAGTGTTAAATTCTGACACACTGTTCATCTGTGTTTTTGTGGTTCTGTGTATTATCTGGATTTGTGTTTATAAGTCTGTTTCTTATTCTTTAACCTAATGTACTTTTCCCACTGCTAATGGGATTTTTATGTGGATTTTAGAATTTGGAAACTGGCTTTTGGACAGATATGTGTTTAAAATAAAAGAAAGATCCTTTTAATACAGTCTTAAACCAGTCAGACCCTGAGTGCCTGTTTGAGCTCCACACTGCTGCCTTGTGCTGACAGTCCATTTAACTTACCTATGTGCTTATGAAGAAGTCTAGATTTGTTTATCCTTGTTTCAAGCAGTATGAGAAATGGTACCTGTGTGTTTAGATTTAAAATCCTAAACATTTTAAGAATTTTAGTCGGTAAGTGATTAGAATTCCTCGCATGTGTAAATATTCAGGTGTTGGACCAAATAGGCTGAATTTGTGCCTAATTTCTGCTGCATTTGTGCTTCTGAATACAGGCAAATCTTTGTTTTGGTACAACCTTCATGTAATTTTAGATACACCTGCATCTTTAAACATTAATTTGGGGATGTGCTCTACACATTCTGAAACTGTGTTTAGGCATATGTGCAGATGTATGCTGAAGGTTAAACCTTGGTCTTAGTATTATTGGAAAATTGCTTTGGGTTTTTTTTGGTCATTATGAAGAACGATTCCCAACACTGCCCACTATTGCAAGTTTACCATTATGATGTTAAGAGTTGGCAGCAGACACTGTGGGTGGGATGACTTCTCCATGGTGAAGCCATCCAGATTTTAGAAGGACCTTTATAGATCTTCAGCCTTTATTGCTTTTTTCACAGTGCATGTTTCCAGGTTTGGTGCGTCGTGTTAATGTAATACATGCTTGGATAGATGCTCAGTTCTCACCTGGTGTACTTGCTTTTAGAACTGCGGACCTGTGGATAGGATTGGATGTTGTTGGGGCTGGAAAATTACCTTGGGTAAACATTCGTGACTCACCCCTGTCCTCCTCTCTCTCTTAGGCTTCTAAAGGGAAATAACAAGTGCTCAGTGGAGAATTTAGAAAACTGCAAGGAAAACTCTGAAAAAAAGGAGCATTGCTCAGAGAGTAAGAAAGAGGTTGGTATTTTGCACATGTTGTCCTAAAATTCTGTAAAGGAGAACACACAAATTGCATAAAATAAGCATTAGATATTATTTGATTTTTATGTTTGTCTGACATCTGAAAGCTGCAAGAAAAGATTAATCGTCTGGAGGAGCAGCTGGACCATGAGATGCAAGCCAAAGATGATCTGGAACACAAGTGCAAGTATGATGACAACAAATAAGACACACAAACACACACACACACCTTTATTGTTTTTATTTTTTAATGCAAATACAGCTTCTGATATGTTACAATTTTCTGTCTAAATGAGAACATTTATTGACTTTGATTATAAAGACAGTCACACAATAAATTAAACAAAGGTTTGTTTGTCTTGATACATAATTATACATTTTTTAATCAAGATTTAAGATTTGTGTAGCATATTACTGCATTTTGAAGCACTAGTATAAAAATCCATCACTTAGAAGATTCAAAATTTTAAAATAAAGGAAATGAAATCATTTCCAATGGATTTGTCTCTTTTGTCTGGTGAACGTTAATAATATATTTAACAACAATAAAAATAATCTATTAGTTGTGTTTAATATACAATTTATGGAAAAGTAAAATTTAGAAATGGATGATATGGATGATAAAACTCTCTTTTTGTGCTCAGAAATGCAACTAACCGTTTAGACAAGCTGGTCAAAGAATTAGACAACGAGGTAAGCATTAATGGCAGAATGGATAGATGCATATGTCTGATGTGAAAAAGTAGGTCTGAGTCCATTGTGATCAACCCATTTGCGATTTCTTTTTTGATTAGATGAATAGCAGACAGAGAGTCGAAGCCTCACTGAGGCAGCTGGAGAGGGAGCGAGCGCTGCTGCAGCACCAGAGTACAGAGAATCTGCGTAAAGTGGAGATAGAGACTGACAGAAAACGCAGCTTGGAGAATGAACGTGAGCTCCTGAAGGGGAAGAAAATCCTACTTTAGTATTAGGAAACTTCCTGAATAAGCTGAAAAGGCCTTTTGAAATGTTTCCCAACTTCCTCTGTGTTTACTTTTCAGTGAACAACCTGAGGGATCAGCTGGAAGATCTGAGGAAGAAGAACCAGAATTCCCATATCTCCAATGAGAAGAACATCCAGCTGCAGAAACAAGTGAGGGGAGCTTTTTCCCTTTTAAAACATCTTTACATTGCTCTGTCTTTCTTCTCTTGTGCTAATCCATACTCAAGAAAGCAACTGATTGCTCATCTAATTATCCTTCAACTTATCCCTCTTTCATTTTGCTGCTGCATTGACCATGCATTTTGCCTTCAGGGAACAAGTTTTATCTCATCTCTTTCTTATCCATAGCTCGAGGAGGCCAACACTCTGATTAAGGCTGAGCAAGAAGAGGCAGAGAGGTTGAAAAAGAGTCAAGCGGACTTACAGAAACAGGTTCAGAACCTGGAGGTCAGCCTCAGGGACCTGCAAGAAAAATGCAGCCAGCTGGAAAACACCAAGATGGAACTGGAAAAGCAGGTGATGGGGCTGCAGGCCGAGCTGGACGAGGAGAGAAGAGACCGAAACCTCGGGACAGAAACTATTACTGACCTACAGGGTGAGACGTGATTGTGTACTACACCTTTACATTAAAGGGTAACCCTAACCCTTATTACAACTTAAGCAACCAGCGAGGCATTTGAGTTGAATTGTCAATTAAAGTCAGCAACATTAAAATTGACCAATGAAAAACCATTCTTGCTATAAATGCACATAATAAACCTGGGTTTGCTCGAAACTCCTGCAGTCAACATCTCTTCAGTAGCAGGAAAGCGGCATTACACAACTTGTGCTGGACCTTTTGCAGGGTATTAGACTGTGAATCGTTTTTTGGCGCCGTACTTGGGAAAATTGTGATCATAGATGAAAACATCTGTTGAAAAGCTGAGAGTGAAGCAAAAGGCTATAAAAGCCCAAAACAGATCAGAGCCAGCACCTCTTGTGAGACACTGTTTGGAAACTTGAACGTGCTCATTCCGTCCAGAGGAGCCAGTCCCTGAGGTCAGAGGGGACGTATCGAAACAACAGTGTTACTTGTTTGCTGTGAAGCCTCTTTATTTCCATGTGGGTGGAGTTAGTAAGCATAAAGAGAAAATAACCATAAGTATGGTGTTTTTCATACATTTGAGGCAGAAAAGTGTGGAGGAGTATTGTGTAATGTCTCACCTAAGATCATTTCTGTTTGGACCAAAATAGTTTGGGAACATTTCCATTAGTCTTCACTGACATCAAGTTTTTTGTCATGCATTTCTGGATTTTTGCAGTGTGCACCATGACAAATCTTACACATCCTCCTCATTTCTTGTTATAATTGTTTTGCTCTTACTGTGTTCTCCTTATCCTTATTCCCCCACATCAGGACAGGTTTCTGTTCTGGAAGAGGAGTTGAAAGAGGTTAAATCGACGCTGTCCACCATCCAGTCTGAAAAGAAGCAGCTACAAGTGAAGCTCAGTGACCTTGAGAAGGTTGGTTGTTATTTCCAGTTGCTGATTTCCAGTGTGAATTTAAAGAAAAGCCTGTAATTTATATTTTCCTCTGGTTCTAACCAATTGAAAACTAATATCCCCCTTTGACTTTGTAGGAAAAGAGCAACCAAGAGATTGACTTGACCTTCAAACTGAAGTCACTCCAGCAGAGCCTGGAGCAGGAGGAGGCAGAACACAAGGCCACTAGGGCCAAGCTCGCTGATAAGCACAAAATCTACCAGTCCATCGAGGAGGCCAAATCTGAGGCCTTAAAAGGTGAGCGAGATCGAAAAAAACGCCACTGCAGGTCGAATAAAAGCCAGAGCTGTGTTTTACCTGCGGCAGATATTGAAATAATAAAAATAAAGACAAGTATTACAAATCATAAAGTCTTAGGGAGGCTGGAGCATGAGTATAGATTATCCTCCTGATGATTTGTTGTTGTAGAGATGGAGTGTACCCTACAGGAGGAGCGAAGCTTGAAGCTGCAGTTGGAGAGTAAACTCCTACAGGTCGAAAAGAATCACTCCATGCTGGACTGTGACTACAAGCAGGCACAGCACAAGCTGGAGGAGCTGCAGGCACAAAAAGATAAGCTTTCAGAGGAGGTGTGTCTATCTGCATAAATTAAAGTACCTCACATTCAGCACTTGCTGTAAATGCAGCAGGTTTTCTGTGCCATCTTTATAAAATAAGCCTGTGTGTGTTTTTGCAGATAGAGAACCTCATCCTGCGCCTGGAGCAGGAAACCCAGAAGCGGAATCTGAGCCAGAATGATCTCAAGATGCAGAACCAGCAGATGTCTGTGCTCCGCTCCTCAGAGAAACAGCTCAAGCAGGAGCTCAACCACCTGCTGGACATGAAGCAGAACCTAGAGAAACAGAACCAGGAGCTTCGCAGGTCAAACACACACACACACACACACACACACACACACACACACACACACACACACAGTAGCATTTGTTAATGCTGTAATATTGTTGGCACATTATTGTGGAGAATCTGATTCATCGTATTTGATTTGAGGAAAGTTGTTTGGCTGTGCTTGGTCAGTTGGCCGAGGGGAATGATTGACAGATTTTTGGTGCTGTTCCAGGGAGGCGCAGGTGGCTGATGGCCATCTGAAGGAAATGAAGGACCAATTGGAGGCAGAGCAATATTTCACGGTGATTATAACCAATAATCTTTTAAAAAGATTTTCTCCAGCCTTTCTGCAAACAGAAGTGGCAAAGCCAAGGTTTTAATAGAGCCACTGAATTTCAAATTTTATTCCTAACTAGTGCATTTTACTTTGCAGCCCTAACTCCTCAAATGTACCCATTGTGTAAATTTTGCAAACTAACCAATCTGTGATAAGAAATTAATTAAATCTCCTGCTGTCTTCACCCCAGACTCTGTACAAGACACAGATCCGTGAGCTGAAGGACGAGTGTGATGAGAAAAATAAGCTTTACCAGGAGTCTCAGCAACAGCTGGCAGAATATCAAGACGAGAGGTAATTGTGGCCTACTGTTCTGTGACAACCAACATTTCCATTTTTTAAAAAACCCTAAAAATTAACAGTAGAGTATCTCATCAGTATGGACATTTAAAAGAAAGAAAGACAGAAAACAAAAAGTAGAGAGGTGTAAAGACAGGATTATTAGCTCATGTAAAATATCTCCTTGTTACACGAACAACATAATATTGATAAGAAATGGATATGAAATCATCGTGTACTGAGAGTTGAATGTCAGTGACCATGCACAGCTCACAAACTAGCAAACAATAATGTTTGTTGTGCAACGATTTTAATCCTCAACGAGGATAATAACGATTCCTTGTTTCCTTCCCTCTGCAGGGAATCGCTGGCGGCCCAGCTGGAAGACAGCTTGACAAAGGCGGACTCCGAGCAGCTGGCCCGCTCCATCGCCGAGGAGCAGTACTCTAATCTGGAGAAGGAGAAAATCATGAAGGAGCTGGAAATCAAAGACATGATGGCGAGACACAAACAGGAGCTCAGCGAGAAGGAGGCCACCATCAGCTCGGTGAGATCAGAGTCAGGGTCAAGGCTATTTGCAGACGGGGGTGTACGTCTTTAAAATTCCAGTAGAAGAACACGTTGGCTCATGTTTGTTTTAAGATTTGACTTCCTCATAGCAAATGTGTTATGACTTCCAACAAAATGTTATCGTGTATTTTAAACAGGGAGACGCACAATGTGTTGCCTGACCTCTTAATATGAATGCTGCCATTCATTTTTTTAAAAGCGTTGCATACATTTGGACACGGCTCACTTATATTCTGTCACCCTGTCACAGCTGGAAGAGTCCAATCGCACTCTGACGGTGGACGTAGCAAACCTTGCCAGTGAGAAAGAAGAGCTGAACAACCAGCTGAAGGAAATGCAGCAACGTGAGTCAAAGAGCAGGATCGAGAGCAGATTTCTAGCCAATAGTAGATAATATTGTAAAAAGCTGTCCAGATGATTTATGGGCAGAAGGCTGTAAAAACGTCACGAATCGTGTCCATTAACATCTTCGTCTGGGAATTGAGTGCCTGTGGAAATGGCAGAAAATTGTATTAGAAGTTATGGATTATCTCTAAAAAAAAAAAAAAAAAAAAGATTAATTCATCTATTCATCTCTGCTGTTTATACAGAGCTTCATAAAGCCAAGGAGGAGGAGAAGCAGTTGAACTCACTCAAACTGTCCTTTGAAAAGCATCTGCAGAATGAAAGAACACTGAAAATTCAGGTATGTGTCTGGGCGCCTACACAGGTCTGGAAAGCCTGGAATATTTTTAACACTTTCATAGTTTTTATTTACAGATGGCTGTTATATCACATCATTTGTAGTTAAGAATAATTTTCAGCTACAGGCTTTTGTTGAACTCTGGGCAAAATAATAGAGTTGTGTGCATTGATTGTGTCCAGACTTCCCCACGTATTTAAAAATGTTTTTTGTTTTTTTTTCTCTCAGGCCGTCAACAAGCTGGCTGAGGTGATGAACAGGAGGGAGACGGTGCGGGGAGGTCACCGAACCATCGACACTGAGGTGCACAGGAAGGAGAAGGAGAACAGGAAGCTGCAGCTGGAGCTCAGAGCAGAGAAGGAGAAACTCAACAGCACCATCTTCAAATACCAGAAAGAGCTGATGGAGATGCAGGCGGTCAGTACGCCCACACTGCCACACAACAAATGGCACATTGTGAATATATAAAGAAACATTAAGAAGAAGACAGGTGTTTCTGTGAGATACTTGAGAAAGCAGAATTTTTACCAGTAATTAAAATCCATGATTGTGTCGCAAGTTGCAGAAATGCTGCCCGTCATGAGCAGCAAGTCAGAAATCTCCTTTTCGAGAGCGTTGAGGAAAAATTCCTCCTCGTTGACCACGGAGGCCAAAAATACGCACTTTATCTTTGGAACAACATGCAGCATGTCCAACAAAAAGTCTTTGTCTTTGATCATTGCCAAGCTGAATTAAATCTATTGTACAACACAAAAAGCAGCTCAAGAAACTGAATGAGCATGATTGAACATGACTCTCTCTCAGGTTTTATAATTGCCTTAAAACTTCTTTAAAGCTTAAATCATCTATAATTGTAAACGAATAATGGTTAAATTCACTGTTCTTGGCAACACAGTCCTGTGACTACGTGTTGTTGAAAGGTGAATGTCGTCGCTGTTGATACTATGTACTGTATCTTTTATGTATTTATTGTGTTTACTTTATTTTATTATATGTAAACTCGAAAACTTGATAACTGAAATGCACACTGGGATTAATAAAGTTCTCTAATCTTATCTGACATAAACACCCGAGAAGCAAGTACAGAGCAGTAAAAAAAAACGGCACAGTTTAGGGTTCGTCCAGTCACTGTTATTGCTATCTGAGATTATTTGGGATAGTAATTGATTAAGATAACGAAACTAAATGTTCACTCTCTTATCATAACTTTAAATAGTAAAAACAAATGACGAATCGCAGTAAATAACTTGTTCCTGTGTGTTTTACAGGTGATAGCAGAAGAGAACCAGGTGCGTCAGGAGCTTCAGATGGCGCTGGACAGCAAAGACAGCGACATTGAGCAGCTTCGTTCCCAGCTCACCACCCTCAGCGTTCACTCTCTTGACTCCACCAGCATCAGCAGTGGCAATGACTTGGACATAAGTGACGGCTATCCAGGTAGTCACCTAACCTCACACTCATTGTCGCGCTGATTTGGCACAAACCCCATCAGTTCCATAAGACAAAGTGTTCCTGCATTCACTACCTGCAGTCCTCTTTCTACCTCACTCTTCCTAAATTTCCTGTTTCCTTTGTTTTCACTGCCTCTCTGACTTCCAGAACTATTGTTTATGACCTCCTTCCTCTTTCCCCCTTATTTCACTTTGATTTCTCCCTCCCTGGGTTGGTCACAGTGCGCATTACTCACTCACGCACCTCGGAATCAATGTCATTCACCTACCAGCGCACACACAAATCTGTCTGCGTCGACACCCGGCCTAACCTT
The DNA here is from genome assembly GCF_033026475.1 of Channa argus. NCBI lineage: Eukaryota > Metazoa > Chordata > Actinopteri > Anabantiformes > Channidae > Channa > Channa argus. The sequence continues at coordinate 8,521,251 of NC_090213.1, read as the reverse complement.
CACTCGGCTCGTCCTCTCTTTGACTCTGACTCTGAGGATGAAGAGTGTGACGGACAGGTGGAGCAGGGCCACCGTCCTTTGGCCCTCACCTACGAACAGCCCACTGACACTGAATCTGCAGGTGATCCTGCATGGTGGTTCAAACTTACGACGGGTGTGGAAATTAAATCTGCAGTTGACCAAACAGTGGTTTTTAACTTTGTTCAACTGTGCAAAGTTGCAGCTGACTAATCCATTGACTTTGTCTCGCTGTACTTTAATCCTTTTTTAATTCTCAGCAACACTAACTTCTCAATTCTGCCCTGCTTTGTTAAAATTTATTGCACTAAAAACACCACTAAAAATAAAAGTTGGTTTATCTTTATCAAACGCGTGTGTGTGTGTGTGTGTGTGCGCGCGCGCAGGTGAATTGAAATCATTTTGGTTGTAGGGACAAGTGTCACCACCAGGAAAGGTGTTTTTTTTAAGTACTTTACATATTTAAAGCGATTTTCCTCTCTTTGTTAACCTTTTCCCGTCTCCCTATTTTTCTCTGCTAACTAGACTCCAGATTGGAGGGCTGGATTTCACTTCCCACCAAGAACACAAAGCGGTTTGGCTGGGACAAAAAAGTAACGTTTCCACCTTCATTTGTCGTATCTACAGATTTGTTTTCTTTGGTAATTGCCAATTGCTCTTGCGTCATTTCCTGCTCTGACGAGTTTTTCCTTTTGTTGAACTCTTCCTTTACAGTACGTAGTGGTGAGCAGTAAAAAGATCCTGTTTTATAACAGTGAACTGGACCGAGAGCAGGCCAACCCTTTCATGACCCTGGAAATTGAGTGAGTTACTAAAAGCAAGGTTTTACTAAAGTGCAGTAAAGTCACATGATAGTAATTATATTATAATTTATGTATTAAATAGGGGAGTTTTTTACAACTATAGCATGAAGTCTTTTACAGCATAACATGACTATGAGTCTACAGCCTTTCCAGCAGGTCTCTGAGGCTGTTCTTAAGCACATGCTATGAGCTAAACGGTGAAAGTTTTGATATGTTTAATGCAAGATAAGGGATGGAAATCAGCATATACATACTGTGTGTGCATAGGGTGGGAAGCTCAACAGGTGTTCAGTTCTTTTCCAATAAGATGCTTTTAAGATGTTGTGACCTCGGCGGAGTGACATGACAATACTGTATACAGTTATTTCTGTAAGACTGACTGAAAAAGCATAAAGTACAAGAGTCTTTCAAGTAGACTTAACTAAAATCAGGAAGAAATTTGATTGGAAGTTTTGAAAGACTTTCACACATTACTGCCAACATCATTTAAAATATAATATTTATGGTCCACTACTTTAACTCCCTCTCTACAATTGTCCCGGGTCTGAACCGAACTCTTCCATATCTCTCTCTTTACAGTAAGCTGTTTCATGTCAGACCCGTCACCCAAACTGATGTGTACCGTGCAGACGCCCGAGAAATTCAGAGGATATTCCAGGTAATGAGCTGGAACTTCTTCAATTTGTCCTCTTTAAATGACTCTCCGTTTGAACAACTCCCATGAAACTTCTTTCCCATCATCACCTCCCCTCTCCAGATTCTGTATGCCAATGAAGGCGAGAGTAAACGTGAACAAGAGGTTGTAGTCGAGCCCACGCCGTTTAGTGATCGCCCGTCCTACATCAGCCACAAGGGCCACGAGTTCATTCTCACGCTCTATCACTTCCCCTCGAGCTGTGAGGTCTGCACTCGGCCCCTGTGGAATGTCTTCAAGCCCCCTCCGGCCCTCGAGTGCCGCTGCTGCCACACTAAGTACCACAAAGACCACCTGGACAGAATGGAGGAAGTTATTGTGCCTTGCAAGGGTCAGTAGACCATTTAGAGAGAAGTCTGGTTTTTACTACAATAAAAGGTTGAAGTTAATCAAGCTTTTTTGGATGACTCCTTTTAATTGCTTTTCTTGTACAGTGAACTATGATATGTCCACTGCCAAAGAGCTGCTTCTGCTGACCAACTCTCCGGAGGAGCAGCAGCGTTGGGTCAGTCACCTTCTCAAACGCATCCCGAAGAAAAACCCAACGATGAGTTCACCACCTGCAGGACACAGCAGCCCCCCTGAAGCAGCGTTGCTTTCCTCTCCGCGGATCTCGCCGCGACCATCACCCAGGAGTTCACCTCAAATGGCTTCCCATCGTGGAGCCATTAAGATCCAGTCCACCCGACAGCAGCAGTCATCAGGGAAGACCAGGTAAGGATGGTAAAAAAAACGCAAATACAGAAAATATATATAAGTTTCACCTGAACAGTTTTTACAGTTTGACTGTTACGAAGGATTACAAAATGTTTGTCACACTCTGTACGGTATTGCTAATACATAAGGCTTATTTGTGATTAAACAACAAAAATACATCCCCATATTAAATGAGAAGCACTGGCAACAATGCAAAATCAATATCAATACAAGAGGTGCCTGCATACTGAATATATGTTCCCAAATAAACCAAAATAATGTAACACTGTATATGTTCTTTATAAATCATGCTTGGAAGCATGTTTTCATTTATTATGGGCATTGTTCCACTTCATTTTTTATTATGTTTGACTCTGCTTATCAGTAGTTTTTATTCCTTTGTTTCCCTCTGTCACAGAAGAGCTTGTACCCTGTAAACCGTAGATATGTTCCCTTTTACAACAGACATGTGCCCTTCAGGGTCACGGGTACAGTAAAGCTGAAACTCTTTACAGCTGAATTGATCTTACAAAAAAGTCTGTATTTTTCAGAAGACAGTTTTAGGTATTACTAATTTTGTTTTGTCTGTTGATGAGTCTCCGTCCCATAGGACAAGATGTCTTGCTTTGGGGAAGTTCTAGATCATTTGCTTATGCTTAGTCCTGTATGCAGCCTGCACAGCATCTCCTAAATGAGATGGAAATCACCCTACACCTACACTAACTGTATCGGTCTTGTTTTCTGTGACTGACTAAGACACTATGTTGTCAAAGTTTGACCCCTGTGCCACAACCTAACTGGCTTTCATCCCTCAGCACTGGCCCCATGCTCCGTATCATCCTGCACTGACCCCTGACCTCTTCACCTCTGACCCCACCATCCTAATGTCTCTCATGCTGGGAGACTGTAAGTAACAGAGCTTGGTTTGTCTGTCCCCCGCCACAATTCTGTGCTGCTGTGCCTCTTATAGCTTTCCAGGAGCATTTAGACACGCGCCGCTCACAGCTCTGTAATGCCCCCTGCTGAGCGTGGTAAAGACTTTTGGCCCCTCAGTGAAACTCGTACTTGCTTTTCAGATTGCTTGAGCTTGGCCTGAAAGACTGGAGTTGGTCGTTGGATGATGTCGCTATTGATGATGATGATGATGATATGTTCTTCTGAGGAGAGGGAAAAGGGGGGAAAGAGGGTAACTGGACCTCTGCATGAGTCGTGTGTTTGCTTGCAGATTTCTGGAAGCCTTAAAATAGCCAGAAGCATGTTTTTGTGTGAATTTTAATTTTGCAGTGGTGTAAAAATCCTTTATCCTTTTAAAAGACCTTTATCAATGTTACAGGTGTAGCTTTTGGAAACTTGCTCACTGTACATGCTTAAAAACAGACAGATTTGGGAGTCATTTTTAAGAGGGGGGATTGTAAAGTAAAATATGAATGTTTAGTGATTAGTTTATTTGCCTTCTTGATGATGGTTAGGTTTTAGTAACCATGAAGCTACAACCAGCAGTTGGTTATCTTAGTGTAAAGAGTAGAAATAATCTAGTTGGTTCTGTCCATAGAAAATCTGGCTACCAGCACCTTCGTGGCTCCCTGATTTACATGTTGTATCTGTTTTAATCTCAACAAGTGGATGCATAGATATTTGAGATCTATTTTCTCTTAAAATAAGCAAATTGTCAGATTTTTAATGTAATATCTTGTCCTGTCTCGTGTAAACATGCAGACCAAAAATACTTCCATATCTGTCTGAATTTAATCCCATTTTACTTGTGCATTCTGTGGCTACCGGATAGCTTCCTCGTTTAATATGTGTGGATTATGTGTGGGCATGCCTTTTGAAGTCCTGCCATTCTGTTGGTAGCATCCCAGTTTTTCACATCAATCTCTTTTTCTCTCTTTCTTTCTTTCTTTCTTTCTCTCTCTCTTCTTTTTTTTCACAGTTAACCCTGGCTGATCAAAGATGTGTATTTTCATCTTTGAGATTAATGACCACAGCCTGGATGAAGTGTCTACATGTGTTATTCTTTCATTGGACTAGATGGTGAAAAAAAGAAATAAAACACAACTCATGGACATTATCCAAAGGAAAAGAAACTCAGCTTAGTTCTTGTTGATTAAAACTGCCTTGTTTTATAACCCTGATCCTCACATGTAGTGATTCACGTGGATTTATATTTGTGAAGCATGTGTGTGAACTTTTGTATATACAATGAAGAAGTCTGTCTGTGTATTGCAACAGTGTAGTATAACTCATAGTATATAATTGATTTATTTTTATGGATATAACTCTGAAGCACATTATTTACAGTCTTTGCTTGTACTGCAAATGTATAAAACATTGTTGACATTCAGTACATTGTTGACTCTTGATTTCCTTGAACATTCACGTAAAGTAGAGCTGTTACAACATGTAATGGAATAATGTGAAACAACAAATTCAAATAAATTCTGTTACCCTTAAAATGAATAATTCATGTTCTGTAGGATTTGTGTCCATATGTCATTTTTAAAGTGCTGTGTATGGTGGTGCAACAGTTAGCACTGTATTGTAAAAGTGTACTGTAACTATTATTTGTGTGAAATCAGGAAGATACACAGTTAAGCATATTCCCCAAGCGGTCAGAATATTTTATTTGTTTTCAGATGCACAAATAGGAAACAGTCCGTTTGACATTTATATAGAGTCCTCATTGCAAATCCATGACATAATAAATAGAAACACAGGAATACTGTAGTGATCCTTCCAGGATGTTATATCTATTTTAGGAGACTATTTGAACTATACCAGAATAGGTCCGTCTCTATCTCACAAGTGCATGCGGAGTGAGTGGGCTTGACTGAAATAAATCTTTTAGAACAGCCTAAAGCCAACTGGCACTCATTGGACATAATGTAACAGTTCATCATGTTGCCCATGTGCTGAAGTCGTATTTTATCAGCTGTGCGACTTTATCTTGTGGTAAACTCAACATCAAACCTGCTGTGCCCGTGGATCCTTGTGGCCTCAGGTGGCATGAAGTTTTCCCCGGCTGTTTCTCCTCGTTACATATTCATTCTCGTCTCCACAATTCACATTTAATCAAGTATCCCAGTTTTGCAGTTATATAATGTAATTTACTTGCATACAAGTTTAAGGGGGTTCTTGAGTTTTTCCTGTCTCTCCTAAAATACTGCACATTTTACTCCATTATATTCATTTAAATACTTAACACATAACACAAACCTAAAAAGATATATAACGCATAAACTACTTGGAGCACGAATAAAATAATTAGCTCTAATAGTCAGCTCTGTTTCTACCAGATACAACATTAAAATGCTGTTTACACATAAACACACCAGTAATGTATAATTTATCATATCTAATAAAACATTCTTAAATGTGCAATTTCTTTAACTCGTGTAAAATATTGTAATAAATATATAAGTTTCTCAATCACTACTTTGTATTACTATTTCATAATCAAAGTGCTATAGGCAAACTCTGAAACCCATATCTAATGTCCGATCATGTCCAATATTTGATCTGGTGAAAGAAGTTTTATCAAGAACACAGTGTACTGATGGTTGTAACATTATTTCCACTTTGTCTTGAATGTGTTGTTTTGCTACTTTTTGCCTCTCAGTATGTCCACTTTGTTTTATCTCATTTTTAATCTCTTAAATACTGTTTTTATTATTAGTTTTTGACTTTTTAGTTACTTTGCCTTTGCATAGTCGAATTCAACATATTTCCAAATCAGCCATTTTACGAGGAAATGCTTTTCATGATACACAGAAACACAAATTATGTTTCCACATTATGTACTTTCCTGCAGGTTAGAGTCGCTCAATCAACTGTCTGTCCTTGACAAATGGCTGTGTGGTGACAGCAGCTTGTTTACTCAGTAAGTAATGATTAGATTGGGGGATTCTGTTCCCCAAACGACTCAGTCATTTGTAAGTGGACACTGCTGAATCTGTGTGAGGAACAGCGCTACTGATACTCAATCATCCAGAGAACAAGAGTGAGTTTTATCATGTGCCTAAACTGGAAATTTATCACTTGTATTAATTTTATTTGTGCTCAGATGATTGAAAGTGTTTAAGCTCTGGCAGGTTTTCAGTTGTGCGGCTCACATTTAATTCTGTGTGATGTCCCTTCTTATGTCCTAGTAATGAATGCCTGTTGTGCCCTTGCCGTCCTCTGGCTGGCACATTTCTTCCATGGCACTATGTCCTGTCCGGCTTTGTGCACATGCTTCCCCCAAAAAGCTGAAGTGGTCTGCAATGGGGTTCCATTGACTGAGTTTCCTTCTGGGGGTCTCCCGGAGAACACCACTATGCTGACAATCCAGTTCACAAACATCACGTCAATCTCTGAGCAGCATTTAAACGCCGTGCCGCTGCTGCAAGAGCTCCACCTGTCCAGCAACCACCTGCACAGCCTTTCGTCACATCTTCTCAGAGGTGTTCCTCATCTCCACACTTTGGATCTCACAGAAAACAAACTGAGCCACCTGCCTGTAGATGTCTTTAACCATGCCCCGCTCCGCAGCTTGGTGCTGAAGGACAATCTCATTGATAACGCTGATGCTAGGTGGGTTCCTGAAAACAGCAGCCTCACCTGGTTGGATTTATCTGAAAATCGTTTGACAAAGATCCCAGCTGGTTTTTTCCTGAATATGCCCCACTTGGAGAATCTGGACCTTTCCAACAACCATCTGGAGAAGATTTGTAATAGTTCTCTAAACTTGCTGACCAAACTTCAAAAGCTAGATCTAAACAATAACAAGTTAGACACGCTCGATGAATCTATATTTCAGAACACTCATAACCTCACACATTTGTTCCTCGCTCAAAATAAGCTCCACACACTTCCCAAGGACCTTTTCCAGAAGCTCCCTCAGCTCAGAATCCTAACCCTGGAAAACAACCAGCTTAGCCACATCCCTCCAGGCTTGCTTGACAAGCTGCACTCCCTGGATGAGCAGGGGATTGACCTGGCCTCCAACCCCTGGCTGTGCAATCGTAAGCTGGAGTACCTCTGGTCATGGCTACAGAAGAACAAGGAGAAGGTCTACCAGCCTCAATCCATCACATGTTCCACTCAGCTTCTGGGAGGACGATCAGTAATGTCACTGACAGAAAGTGAATTAAACACTGATTCGTTATAGTTTTAATACTCATATTGTCATTATCTGAATGCACCTTATTCAGCCTGTGATAACTGTTACTTTTCAATGGCTGAAACTTTCCCTTTTGTGATTGTGATGTGTGTAATTAAACATGATGTGGGTAAAGAAAAGCACAGCATGTCTTTCTTGCTTCCATTGCACACTCTGTAAACCAATCGAAGCTTAACATAGACACTGGAAGCAGTTGAAATATTATATTTCTGTCCAAAGATAAATATATTCACTTAGCAACACCTTTAAAGCTTTTGAAAAACCACAACTTGCCAATTTTACACTTAAACGAACAAGTCACAATGTGTTAACAGCCCTTGCAGGTTGCTCTGGCTGTTTTTAATGCTAAACTAAGCTCAACAGCAGCTGATTGTAGCTTCCTGTTTGACAGACATACAGTATTTGGCAGCCTCATCTGTTCCAAACTGTCAGTGTGTTTGGCAAATTTAAGTTTGTTAAAAGGAGAAACGCAAATGTTGGAATAAATGATTATAAAAGATAAAATAAACGATTATGTTAAATTACATTAAAACAATTCATCACGTGTTCGGTTATACATGCACCTAAGAGACTGATGACACTTGTAACAGCCTCACACATGCTGCTGCACACATTCCTACAGCTCTTGTAGGAATGGAAAAAAAACGGAATATTGATTTACGTGTGGTAACATCTTTCCTTTATGGAAAGTACAGAAAAAAGTAACCACTCACCAGTTGATGATCTGATTTGTTTGCTTGGTTTTGTTTGCTTATTGCAAGATTTAGTCCTGACTCATTGCTGGGAACAAATGTACTCGACTTTGATTAAATCCAAGTCCAGATGGAAAAACAGATGGAGCTCTATTTTGCCTTTAAGGTAGGATTATATTCTCATTTGTAATTCATTTTCAGTTCAGTGAGTTTACCTGTAAATACTTGCTCATGTTTATTTAACTATATGTATGTATATTTATGTTTTTCTCACTCTAAAGATGAACTTGTGGCTCCTCCTGATTTTCACGGCACTGGCTGAATGCCGTTACCAACAAAGAGGCGCCCGCTCCTGCCCAGATTTGTGCTCCTGTTCTCTTGGACCTTTAGGTGCAGAGGTGGTGTGTAGCCAAAGCTCCCTTACACATTTCCCGTTAAACGGTTTGCCTCCCAACATCACGCAACTATCCATCCAGTCCACCAGCCTAAGCAATATTACAGCCAGTCATTTAAGTGCCATGCCCCTTTTAACCAACCTCCAGCTGTATCGCAACAACCTGACGCACCTTCCCTCCGATCTACTGACTGGCGTTCCTCACCTGAACACACTGGATCTCACAGGGAATCAGCTGAGTGACCTGCCTCCAAATGTCTTCAGCCACATGTCGATCCGTAGTCTCATCCTAAAGAATAATCTGATAGGAAAAGCAGAGGCTGAGTGGTTTTCTGACAACAGCAGCCTCACCTGGCTGGACTTGTCGGGCAATTGTTTAACCAGCGTTCCAGCTGCTCTGCTTCAAAAGCTGCTCAATATGGAGAATCTAGACTTGAGTCATAACAACCTGCAAGAGCTCCATCCAGAGGCTCTGAAAAACCTGCACCGCCTAGAGTCACTGAACCTTGCAGGCAACAAATTAATCTCACTGAAACCTACAATTTTCACCGACAACTTGAAACTATCTCAGCTATTTCTGCAAGAAAATCAGCTCCAAGAGCTACCAGGGAAACTCTTTCAGGGTCTGCAACATCTTAAACTGCTGCTGCTTAATCAGAATCTGCTGCAGCATCTCCCCTCAGGGCTACTAGACGATAGGAAATCCTCTTTTCAGGTGATTCTAACAGGAAACCCCTGGGTGTGTGATGAGAAGATTAAGTATTTGTGGAAGTGGCTCAATGTCCATCCTCACAATGTTTTGTTTCTGGAGGAGGTGACGTGTGCAGGGCCTGAAGCTTTCAAACATCAACAAGTGGTTTCTTTAACTGACAGTGAGCTTGGTTTTAAACAATCAGACAAGATTACAAATGAGTAATGGGGAAGGGCTAAAAAGGTGGATACTGTATTAATTTACTCACTGTGCTGAAATAAAATCTTATGTCAAATTAAAACTTAACACTATATCAAATCTTGAAATACAACATAATTATATAAATACTTTAATAATATATATACTGTATATGTCCCAGACCACTTTCTCCATTGTTTGGATGTCGTCCAGCCCACTGGGTGGCGTTAAACGCTCAACAAATCTTCAAAGCAATGACTTAAACAGAAAATACCCTTCATTGAGAGCTGACTTACAAAATGTGTTGAAGCAAATGTTGATGCTAACATATTATGAACATGTTTATTCACATCATTTCTAAGGTAAATGATTAAATAAAATTAAATAATTCAAAGTGAAGTAAAAGCACACTCTCTTAAGTTATTGATTGAAAGAAAAAGGACTAATGGTGGTGGTGGAGAATTGCTCCTACAGAAGTTTGCTGTGCTTCGAGGCTCCTATGGTGAATCCTTACTCCGGCAGATCTGTCTCACGTGTTGTTGGTTGCATCACAGATTGCAGCATTGTTTCAGCCGTGGCCTTTTGTTTTTAATGATGTTGAGCACGTAGGAGTGTGTGGGCAGTGCAATCCAAGAGTCTTCCAACTGACCTCCTCTGGATGAGTTTAAATATCTCTTTTTCTTTCTTTAGGTCTCACTCTCTCTCATACTGTGTATGTGTGTATATTTTTTGCATGCCTACACACCCTTGTCCTCTAGCCTTGATCACAGTGAGTGCACCTAAATGTAATTTATTACTCATATAAAAAATAAAACATTGCCTCCTCTAGAGGCTGTTACTTACGAAAATTAAACCAAGTTCATAAATGCCCCCTAAAGAGCAGAAGGAAAACTTCAGAGGTTTGATGTATGTCTTACAATTTACCTCTCTGAACTGTGTCCTGGAGGTTAAAGGTTGACGGATGGGTTTGTGAACAGACTGTTGGTCTGAAGCCTAATTGCCTTTTAGTAAAACTTCCCTGGATGGAGACATCTGCTTTGGGGACATTGAACAAGCGCACTCTCCTCTGTCTTAACAACTACTGCTGCTCTTTGGGCGACATTTAATCTCCATCTTGTTCCTGCAACACCCCAGGCTCTGTTTTTTCTAAGTGTGTAATAGGCAGGCAGGGTGTTCCTTGGATAAATGGGGATGAAGCTTCCTTCCCTGATCAGTATGTAGGAATGATACTGTGGTACACTGGCAAACTGTTGGCTAATGATGACTGACTGAGACTGAAATCTAAAAGGTCACGGGCAAGATTTTCACACGCGTAAAATGACTTTGGCCTTTTTAACTTAATGTTGCAATAATGGAGAGATGATGGGCTTTGAAAGCTGCTCATTAGCACATAATAGTGGAGTAATTACTTGACATTTTGTCATAATCAGTTAACAACTATTGAAATTAGAGTTTCAGGCCCAGACATTGTATGATTTCTATTATTTGTCCTTTATGCCCCATTTGATGTTCGTTTTTCATAATAGTTGAATTCCCCATGATAATGTCTTATCTATGTGTAATCATTGCACTAATATAATCTGGGGAGTTAGAATAGAACTGGGATAAACACATTTTAATTTTTAATAAACAGTCATAACAATCATTGCACATTTAGCCAAGTAAGAAACGTTTTGAGATACTTTTTTTTTTTTTCATTTTATGCTGTTTATAGATAAGGCAATATTTTAATTTCCGTTATGTTGTTTGGCTTGCAACTGTAGTGTTTTGATTCTTACTCACTGCTGTCATCAAACAATGGTTTTGGCATCTTTCCTGAGTTAATAAATCTGCTAACTGTCTGCTAATTTGTTACGTCGACTGTTTTCATAACCAACTTGTCCCTGTTGTGTTTACGGCTTTCATCTTTGTCCAAAGTAGCTCAAAAATCAAGTGAGATTTCATCATCTGGCGTCAAATCCTCCAACTTTATTAAATAAATATATTATTGGTGATCAAAAGAAATTACAAAACTTTCTTTATCAGCCTTTCCTCGAAACTGCACCTTCAAATTAGTTGAAACAAAGATCATGGGCTGTAGTGCAATTCTTAAAAAAGTAAGAAAATCCTAAGACAAAGTTTCACCTCTAACAAGGGAGACACATCCATCAGCAGATACAACTGTTCTTTATCTGCACTGCACACCTTTTTTATTCGTCCTTGATATTTTGCAGGTCGTACTCACCTTTTTATGCTTGAGCTCAGGCTGAAATAAGAAAAGAGGTTGTTAGACTCATTAAAAGCCTACCCGAAGGCGGGTGAGAGGAGTCACACTGTGGCTGCCTTTAGGAGCTTGAGGCCATTACCATGCATGCACTTAACAAAGTACAAACACTCCCACTGAGGCCTTTATCAAGCAACCCACGCTTTTTACCCAGGATTGACAGAATTTTTTGTTTATGCCTCAAACCTGTGCATGTTCAGCATTAAATGCAGCTTACAGCCTATCAGGGATGTTTAGCCATTTGCAAGCTAGTGAAGGTTGTGAAAAACACTGTGGTATGTTTACATGCATTAATCTTTATCTTTATTTATCATAAATCTACATGCATTTTACTCATCTCATCCCCCTGCTCCTGAATGATGGCACTACTCGACAACATAAACATGGTGGTGTCACCTTTGTGCATTATCTCATTATCAGCAAAGAGGATTGCGCTTCCCCTACGGTATGACTGGTTTTTGTAAATGGCCTCCTGTGCTCTCCAGGGAAATTAAGGGGCTATTAGGATGCTCTTCCTAGATGGACACTGTGTTTAACACTTTGCCACAAATCCAAATGATGGAAACCACATGGAGAACACATTAACCTTGAAAGAAAAATAACAGCTTTTATCCAACAAAAGCTCTGTTCACAGATAAAAATGCAGAAAGTTTTGGGAGTCATTTTGAAAGTGGTATTCAAAGCTCCAAAGAAAGATAAATGCAACAAAAAAACATCAGGATAACAACAACTTAACAACTCAACAGCTGCAAAATTAATGAGGGACATAGATCTGCAGTGATGGTGGGTGTAAAGAGAGGAGCTGTAGCTTCAGTTTGTGGATGCTCCTTTCTTTTTCATCCAGAAACAGCTTTGTGTCAGTGCGCTTTCTGGCTAAAAACTGCAAAAATAATCTGATTATACACAAACAAAGTGGTCAAGATTGTTCAGCCAAAATACAAAAAAAAAAACAAACAAAAAAAACATTTTCTCACTTGGCTTGATAGTTGTAGGTTCATTTGTTTGCATTTTCTTCAAGAAAATCATGGATCCATCAACAATTATATATTATTTTTATTAGTATATTTGTATTTTATTAGTTGTGCAATTTGAGCAACATTTTAATAAATCATATCGTAAAGAAAAGTAGAAAAAAGCCCCCAAAATTGTAAACTGACTCAGTTACAGTATGTTTGTTATATATTTGCAAACATTTTTCTAGCATATCTTGTTTCTGGTCATACCAAAGCAAATAAAGCTGCAGAAGTAAAACTGTGGATGAATATAATGTCTTGGACAGTTGAGGATTTTATTGCTCATGAATTTAACTGTTGATTTGTTGTGGAAAATTGTGTAGCTAATATCCCATTTACAAACCAACATCCACTTGTTAAGAGCACTATTCAAATGGATTCTACTGCCAACATCCATGTTTCTTTCAGTAACCCACCCTCAAGAAAAACAATGGCCCTTCCACTGATGTATGCTCAAAGCTTTCTTCTTCGCCTCTCCTGTCTTCAGACTGTACATATCAACTCTGTAATAACTATGTAAATATTCACTGCAGCGATGCACCGCAGGCTTCTGTGAGAGGAAAAATCTTTCTAGTAGACACTCCTGTCACCACTATTCCTTTTTTGTCTTACTCTGTAATTTTTCTCTCTAGGGATGCCAGATTGATCTCCACCATCCATCCATCCATCTGCCATCCATCTGTATTCACCCACAGAGGCCCACACAAGGGACACGCAGGGCAGAGGGAGTTTAATTACCTCTGAGAGCAAAAATCAAGGACACGCCATTTCATCTCTGTTTGATGTCTAAGCCTCCTCATTGGATCTTCACACCCTCTGCAATAAGTTTTTATGTCAGCTCACAGGTACTTTTCCACACTGATGTTATGCGGATTATCATCTGTCTCCATTTGTCCTGTGGCGGTTTATGCAGTGCATATAATAGACCTTTCACCTGTTGTCTGGGTGGTGAGCATTGAGCCGTGCAGAGGTGCCTGCAGCCATTGAAACTTGCTCACAGTATGTAGCAACAAGGTCAAGGCAACTGGGGAAGATCATGTGTCACTAATGGGCACACAGAGAGGCTCAGACCAACTGTTTCTAACAGCAGATTGAGATAAAGTGGCTAAAAAAAGCTATTGTTGCACACTGAGGTAACAATTTATTTACAATCTTTTCAAATACCTCTGTTTTAACCGCTAATTATCTTTCCCTAGAGACAAGCTCAAATATACACCAGCAATCTTTGAAACTCACCAGTCAGCATGTTTGTCAGTTGTTCAGTGTGTGCACAACAACACAGATGCAGTAATGACAATTTGTGGTTTCAAGGTGAGCTGATTGCCTCCTGGCTCCACATCTAAATGTAGGAAGAGCATAATATTTTTTGAGTTTGCACATTTAATTTCTAGCTGAGAGATATATTTGTAAGGCTTTTTCCAGCAGGTGGTTATAGCTTTGCTTAGATTGATGCTGGTGGCAACAGCTTGCCTGTCTTTGTCCAGTACCATTAAGATCATAAATGAACATGAAACAACATGTTGTTTTACTGGGACTCATGTGCTGCCTATTTCCTGACTGAGACAAGAACTATTGTGAAAACAAATGCCTCTCTTTAGAGCTCGTGGCTCAAATATCCATTAAACCTTTGTAGACTTTCTGATTCTGCTGGGTGGTATATTTTTGATTCGTAATTTCACATGTTTTAATGAAATGTATAATACACAGTTGTCTCACACATATAAAAAAAATGAACATTTGAGTTATTTTGAGACAGAGATAAATGTCCCATGTCCCGAAGGAGAAATCTGTCCAATGATGCCTTCACTAAATATTGTTTTTATGACCTGCCATCTTAAATTAATTGTAATCATTGTAGCAAGCTACTGCAGAACGAAGATGTTTCACTCCACAAAACATCATTGTCTCTGGACGGGACAATCAGCGGTGGCAAGTGCATCAGCGAGCATGTCAGATTAATCGCTGCTGCTGTGGTCTCTCAAGACCAATTTCCCATTTGGATGTCCATAGATTTATCAGTAGAAGTGACACAGGGCCACTAGAATTTGGCTGATGCAGTGAAAAGTGGCCATTTTTGATGCAGCGACCTTCAGTGAAGGGCATAAATGCAGAAAAGGGAAAGAAGGAACCACATGTGTGCTGCCCCTGTAGTACAGCACACTGGGGAGTCCTTTCTTTCTTTTCTGTGGTGCTGTTTATAATCTTCTAATTAAATTCATTTGCTTAAAACTCCCCTGCAAAGGTTGCATTGATTTTTACATAAAGTGTAGCTGCTTTAACAAGCTTATGCTTTGAACAAGTTGTTAGAAGCCGTCAGTGAACACAGCTCACAAAGCCTAAGTTCATCTTAAGACTGTGGCACAAATACGAAGGGTGTTATTTCAGGCTGATCAAAGCAGTCACACAAAACGCAACAGCACCGCCACAAAATTACACTTAAAGCAGCACAGTTCAACACATTAGTGCAGAGCGACATGAATAAAAAACAGCAGGATTATAACTTTTAATTTACATATTCATATTTGCAGCCTGAAACTGTGGAATATAAAACAGGAATTTTACATTTTGTAACACAGGGCTTCTGAGCAAAAGCATTGTTTCCTCACACAACTCACCGAGTCTATTATTAAATATTATTATTTCAAATATTTGTATTTTAAATTCCACTTTCAAATGAACGGTTTGCTAAGATGTGAGGATCAATGAAACTCTTAGGTCAGACATTGAGTAAAGATGTTTGCTAAGTGTAAAGACGGGAAGGAGTTAAAAACAGGTCTCCAGTCAGACAAAGTTCATATCAGCAGCTACTGTAACTATATCTTCACAAGCAACACTTTGGAATTTCATCTGTTCAACACTTCTCGTATCCATGTGAATACATGGGGTCTGTCTCTTGTTTGCCACAACACTACCACCATTTTAACACTTCTGTGACAAATACAAAGCATAGGACTCAGTCCGGTCAGCTGTTTCCCTATTTCCAGTACGCTATGCAAGTTTAATCACCTGCTTGCTCCAGTTTCATATTATACACAGACATGAATCAGACGTTCACTTCTCACTTTACCTCTCAGTGAGAAAACATCTTTTTTATTTACCTTTATATACTTTAGATCTTTACTTTTGACCTTATATGAATTTAAAAACTACTTTGAAATATTTTTTCCCCCTTTGGAGGTATGGGGGTTGAGTGTGTGTGTGTGTGTGTGGATGCTTTAACATCTACAGTATGGCAAACAAATCTAAGCAGACAGGTAATTTCTAGAACAGAAGGTCTGACCACGAGCTTGTTCTTAGAGCAGCAGAGGCCCCAATGAGGGCCGATACTGTATGTAATTAAGTGTGCTGAGTAGCAGCCACCACAGGTTTTTTACTACATTAAGGACACATCACCTCCTTGAGGCTCCCAATTAAACTGATACCACCCAGAACAGCCTGGTCTCTGCTTCGCATTAAAGGCACCATAAAAACTCCTCTAATAACAACCTGAAAAATTTGAGGCCATAACCACAAGATGCTGAGCTTACACCAAGTCTCAAAGCAGTTTTGAACTCCCGAACAAACACTTTCTCTTTTATTCCAAATTTGTCTCAAGTGAATGCTTTGAAACTGATTTAAAGGTTTATTATCCCCACTGAGGCCATATTTTGAGAGCATTTATCACACTTTTATTTTGCACCCTGGACCCTCTAAGCATAAATCTTTATTTTCATTAAAAAAAAAGATTAGAGGCAATAAACTACTAGTGCAATCGATTAGGATACTCATGGCACTCTACTGTAAACCAGTGCAGACCTATTCTCCTGCAGCTGTTTTCGAACTCAATCGAAATGTTTCCAAGCCTTCATTCAACTCACGGCAGGAGCGAAACTTTTCTGACAGACCACGTATGAGACATAAAGGAAACTGACTCACTGGGTGTCTTCAGGCAAATTACATTACCCGTATGCTATTCGCAGTTTTGTTTTTCTTTCCATTTATAGGAGTCTAAGGTATTGTACCATCAACCTGCAGAAGGATAAACTTCAGCTTCACTGGTCAGTATGTAGGTTGCAAAAGAAAAAAAACATTTGTGGTTTTATTGTTAACTCTTTACAAATGTTCAGGCTTCTTCAATTATTAATACATAAACTGTGCACAAGCAACTTTGGTCTACAAAGTGTATTTTATACATTTTCCCAGCTGTTTTTTATTCTGTGTTTTAAAAACCCACTTGGGCAGATGTGCTGATTTTGCCAGGGAACATTCTGCAAGATAAAACAAGTAAGAAAAAAAAAAAAAACGATAAGGTCTTGGGGGGAAAAGAAGATTTCATTTATGCAAATGGGATGAGTGGGTTTGGTGCTCCATCCCATTCTGCTATTTTGTAGAAGGTCATATTTAATTTATGTAATTACTATCGCGCAATTTTCTTCCGCTTTCCGCCTGAATCGAAGTGCTCCATGGTGCACCTACGCAGCATTTTAAACATTTCTATTGGAAACATTAAAGCCATTCGCTGCACAGTCCTGGAGCATGTTTTTCTCTTCTTCTGAATCTGACATCAGAGGGAGATTACCTTTTCCCTTTCCTGCAGCTGAATATATCTCTTAGATAGAGATAATGCTCAGAGTTGTGAGCTGTTATGCACACACATTCTTATTCAAATGAACATGTTTGACCATCTTCTACAGCAAAGGAATCCATTAAACTACCCCATCTGTAGCGTTTGAGGGTAAAAGCAGGTACTCATTACCTGCTTTTAGTGTTGTCTTGAGAGCTATACTTTTGAATGCTTCTGTTTTTTGTTTTTTTTGTTCTGTTTGTCTTCAGTTCGTTTTTCTCTCTTTCTTTCTGTACCCTTTTTCTTTTTTTTTTACATTTCCGTGTCCAACTCAGAGCAATATCAGATTTCTTGATTGAAACTCTGAGATGTCGTGAAAGTTTTGATTGAAAAGACAAATTCCAGTTTCCCCTTACAAGCACATCATTCATATAGAAACATCGGCAAGTTGTTTGGGGACATACATACACGCGAAGCAAAATTAGGTTTGTTTTTGTTGAGGAAAAGCCTATGATCATCTGTGTCCTAAAGGTCGAGAGAAATAAGAGAGGTGAGTGGAGCCTCTGTGTGTTCGTGCTGGCATCAAAATGGTTGAGTGTAACTCAATACCAGTATGCTGGCACTTCACCAGAAAACATCAGAGCTGAGAGTCAGCTGGATGGGGAACATGAGTTTCAGGAATTGCTCTGATTTTCTGAAGCACATGCAAACTGTAATGGCGATGGCCATTTTTCTACCTACATCTACGCTGATTTACCAATTCGTTCGCCGAACAGTGTTGCAGCAGCTGAAAGTATCCAAGAATCCAGGCTTATTTACAGGGTCCATGAGTTTAAAGTAGATTCCATTGTATACTGCAGTGCACACACAGCAGTGTCATACTGAAACAAACAACTCATGCTCCAAGCATTGATTTGTTTTTTCAGTCTTCCCCGCTTGCTTTCACTGGACGTTGGCTAAGCTGCGACAGGAAATGTCAGTAACATTAAATAAATACCATTAGGCATAAAACAGAAAAGTAACTTAATCAATGCCTAAACATTTTTTGCCAGTGAAGGCTTAAACATTTCTTTTCCCAAGCACACACCCACAAAGTTGTAATCTTTTAGGCTGTTTAGAGGATTTAGAACAATGTAAGTCAGAGTGTTTGGAGTAAAGTGAACACAGACTTTGCTGTATTGCCCAGCATATCTTCAGGATTGTTAGAACAGTAGATCTGTCTTCACTTGAAAACACTGTCTGGATGAAATGGCTATTATTAATATTCGGTAACAAGCACATTTTTTTTTATTTACAGGAATATCTATTGACCTAAAACGCCCACTGAATGCCACAGATGACCAACATGTAGGTGTAAGAATTGGTGATTAGCCTGTGGGCCAGTGTAGCATCGGTCACACATGGTTGTGCGTATACGGGTGAAGGAGTGTGTGCATATGTCTGTGTGAGCCGTGGTGTGTGTGAACTTGAAGGCAGGAGGCTGAGAGGAGGGGTGATGTTTGCATACCCCAGTGTGCTTGTAAATCTAAATTTGAACCTGAAGGCGCTTGTGTATTTGCATGTGGATCTACTGCAGCAACATTGTTTTCTTGCACAATGGACATCTTTGACATTCCAGCTCCACCTGTCAGCCAGCACAAAGGCCTTTCTCCCATGCTTTGACATGTGTGAATCTGCTGGCTGTCCAGAAGAGATAGCAGAGCCCTGTGTTTGGACATGTGGGTGGACAGGCTTTAGAGTCCTGCCTGACCTGCTTCATGATCTTTCTTACAGGATGCATAACTTTTACTGGAGCTCAGTGGAAAACACTACAGAAGAGGTGGCTAATGCTGAATCAGTGTCTCTCACTAATCAAACACATGGACATCTTGTCCTAGTAACTGATGCAGACACCCAATCAGTGAGGCAGCAGTAAGGTGTCATCTGTTTTCACTGTCAATCTCAACGTGACAGCCGATGTTGCAACTTCAAATTTAACATTTTTGACTTTTGCTTTCAGCTCCCCCATCAGGCCAAACATGTGCCACAGCCAACCATATGACTGGTTGATTGGCCCAAGTGATAAATGAGTTTATTATAACCTTTTTAATACCTAAATATGGATACTGCTGAAATTGGGGTGTTTTGGGTGACCTGTGCTGTGCCGCAGTGAGTCCTATATAGTTGTTAGGGGAACATGGATCCTGCACATAGTTTTGTAGTTGCAAGATTGTGGCAAACAGTAATAATTAGACAATAATTACATTAAATAAAAACAAAATGACAATTTGATATTTTAATATATGAAAACATCTAAAGTTGAGATGTGGATGTGATTTAACATTTTTTTAAGTTGCAAACCTCCAGAGTTCCCTAAGGTTACTTGGTAAATGCTTATATTTTATTTTTATATTACTTTTAGCTACTGTTAAATTTCATTTCATTTATCTTTTTATGAATACGTTTTTCAAATAGCTAAAAGTAATTGAAAGCCATTTTGAATGGTTAACAGATAGGTAATGAGTAAACAAATCAATGAAACTAGTTAACTAAAAGTTACAAATGTGCAGCTTAGTCAAACATTTTGACTAAAGTGAGGAAAAGTGTTTAATTAGGATGTAAACCACAGCTGACTTGGGGGCAGAGCCGCCCATCACCAATTAAATTAAGCTGTACCATTTCATTTTAAGGCTACCTGCTCCCAGCCGCTTTCTTTTCAGGTAATGGGAAACGTATTCCTTCTTTTATGTGTTTTTACATTCACATTATTCCCCCCAGAAATCAATACTGGGCACAGGAACACAACTGTGACATAAAACAACCCTCCAGTCTGCCGCACAAACCAGTGACATCTAAGACATGACATTTGAATAAAACATGTCAGATTTTAATTACAGCTCCCCTACTGTGGCAGCCAGGATTGTTCTATTTGTGCAGCAAGTTTCATGTCACTCAGACTAATGATGTAGGCGTTGAGACCTTTCAAAATGTGAAAATGTAAGCTTTTAAAATAGCACCCATTAGGCCAATTTAGAGTTCATTTTTAAAACATGGGACACAGTGTGAAAAACATCATCCCTTCATGTTGCATCACAATAACAGCAGTAATGCATTAAGAGACGTGTTTGACGGGTAGATAAGGCTCTTTTTTTATTCATACAACTTCTATCTTATGATGATTGCAAGACTCATGCCTTTTTAAAAATGAAGTGACAAGCTAAGTTTTAATACACTTATTTTTTTTATTATTTATATTTTCATCAGAGTTCCTTGTTTGCCCATTATATTTTCGGATTAACTAGTCTGCAACCTGAAGATCTGTTTTGGAAGTTTGATACTTCCGCCATTGGAATTAGCTCAACGTCCAACTTGTTGCTGGTTGCACATAACTTGGTCAAGTTTATTCCTCTGGACCTCAGGGGAGTGGCTGAGTGGTGACGGCTGCTGCAATATTTAAACCCATCATATGGGGACACGTCCTGGAGCCAAGGAAACTTCTGAGGTCCTGGTGTCTGCAACATGATCATATCTGGAGCTGCAGTCCACTAACACAGTCAGAGCTTTTGACATTTCTGCACAGAGGGGTTTTATATTTGATATATTACCTCACAACCATAGAGTGTCAATTACAGACAATATGCAGATGCCAAGAAGATCACTGAAAGAAACAAAGATGGACATTGCATTTATATTCTCAACAACATCTTTCTCTAATGTACCTTTAAAATGTCTGCAATTTTATGACATTGTGGTTTTCTTCAGTTGTGCTCCTGTACAATCTTTATAAAGCTACAACAGGTGAACTATATTTCCTTTTTCTCCTAGAGGAGCTGGTTATCTTCATTCATTCCAAACATTCAATTTGATATATTTCTGTACAATAAGAGAAGCTACAGTGCGTTCTACAGTGTAAGTGTGAGCACTCGGGGATGTGGTTGTTATATAAGAAGCCTACATGGGGGAATCAGTGTACTGGCTGTTTAAACAGAAACCCCTCAGCCTACGGAGACTGACTGCGCAAAGATTCAGCTCAATTCAGTCTTTAAATGTCCTTGTCCTATTATTTCAACAACACTATTTACAATCTCAAGTCATCCTTAACTCAGAATTGGTGATTAAGCTTGGAGTTAAACATGAATAATGTATTTAAAGTTTATTTTTTGCAGGATGTATTCAAATGATCTGGATCTTCTTCAGCGTTCGTGAGAGGAAATATTCATCTCACGTTGCCTCGATTGTGCTTTCAAAGCTTGTGTCCATGCTGGGGGTCTGGATGCCGGCCCCTCCCCTGGGATCCTTCAGTAAGGGGATGTATGTGTCGCTGTAACAGGAGTGCATGGCGTTGCCCCATTCCCCTGCTCCGCAAACGTGTTTATGGGCGCCAGGTGCAGCCTTGAGCTCCTCGTCATTGGAGCGCAGCGCCATCAGTTCAATCTCATGCTTGGCCGCTGTCTCCAGCACCTGTTGCTTGTTATAGAACATGACAAAATTGTTGATGATAGGGTGTATGGGCAGCGCTATAGCGATCACCCCGCAAAGAAAACTGATGGCTGCATTACACCGACCTAAAGTGGTCTTAGGATACACGTCTCCATAGCCAACTGTGGTCATGGTGATCACAGCCCACCAGAATGACTGTGGGATGCTTGTAAACAAGGTCTCCGGGTGGTTCTGCTCCATGGTGTAGCCCAGTGCGGAGAAAAGGAAGACCCCCACGCCCATATACATGAGGAGCAGACCGAGCTCTTTGAAGCTGCTCTTTAGGGCAGATGTGAGGGTCTGGAGTCCAGATGAATGGCGTGCCAGCTTAAAAATGCGCGCAATACGCATTATGCGTAAAGCCTGCACAGCCTGCTGCACGTTAGCCAGCTCCATCACTGCCGCGCCAAAAGAGGTCAGAATCAGTACCACGAAGAAGGGCATGATCGCCAAGAAGTCGATTATGTTCATGAAAGACAGGACGAATTTTATTTTGTTAGGGGAGGAGATCAGACGCAGGAGGTATTCAATAGTGAACCAGCCGATGCAAATAGTCTCGATGACCTCCAGAGTTGGGTGCTCCGTGAGGTTACCCTCTGAGTCCTCCACCTGTAGGTCAGGGATGGTTCCGACGCACATGACTACGGAGGAAATGAGGATGAAGATGAAAGAAACTATAGCAATTATGTGCGCAGGCAGTGAAGACTCCGGCTTCTCCATCAGCCTCCAGAGGCAGATCTGGAAGCGCTGCCAGCCTCCCGCAGCCGGATCCCCTTCTCGGTCTACCAGGATGGTTCTGACTTTCTCTGCAATCTCTGCAAGTTCATCTTCCACTTCCTTCAGATGACATTTACAACACTCATCCAAAAAATCAGAACCGATTTTCCAGAACTCCATTTCTTTCATAAAACAAATCGGACAAATACCTCTTTTCATGTGAATTTCTCCATAATAATACAACTCAATTATGCACTTAAATGCTTCTGGGTCTCTGTCAAAATAAAACTCTCCAGTCTCTGGGTCATAGTCATCACATAGTAAAGATATTTCCTCCGAAGACCTAACTGAACAGTCCACCAATTCAGCCAGCCGGGTGTCCGGGTAGCGATTCAACACGTCCCCATACAGCACCTGTTTCACTCCACCAATGTTCACAACAACCTCTGTCTCTTCACTGGCTTCAGAACCGTTGCAGTCTGCATACCGCGTTCTCTGAATCCCCCACATTATGTTTACCAGTGTGCAACAGCCTTCACTGGCAAACTACACGCACGTCACCCGGAGCCCTAGCGCTGTGCGTAAAATCTTCCAAATGATCTAATACCTATTAAAGTAAAAAAAATATATCATAATTAATACATTTGTTCTGTGGTGACTGCAGCTTGAAGTGTCCTCAGTTCCATGCAGTCTTGTGTGGCAGTGAACAGTGCGCCTGTGCGCTCAGAGAAAGTTGGCATTGCTGTGCGCGTAATGTAAAGCGAGCCACAATCAAACCGCAGGATCTACAGCCATAACTTTCAAAATAAAACACACAATGGACAGTTGGGTCATGTAGTCTATTTACAATTTTATTAAAAATACAGCCTATGCCCTACTATGGAAATCAATGTTGAAATATTACATCACATTATCTAAATATAATAAACAACTCTTGACTGTTGTGGTTGTTACAAACCTCCTACTGCCAAAGCCCACCTGTTTCATTAAATGTATCATTATTTATTCATAAAAAGATTGCTAAATACTTTTAACATTGCTGAGCTGATTGGTTTAAACACTTTTCACGTGGATATGAAGTCTTCTCAGCTGCTATGACAAACTTCCAGTGGACTAAAACGTGAATGACGGGATGGCACTAAGCGTAAAAAGGGTTTGTAGATAAACTGCTTTGTAAATACATTATCATACTAAGCTCAATGTGACGATTTCATTTCATACTCGAGCTGATAAAAAAACTGAAATAAGTAAATCATACTTTTATTTTCCAGCTTTGCTCCGTCTATTCCGGTAGTGCAGTGTGTGACTGCAGTTGTCTTGATGCCGCACAGTGCAGCCGGGCACAGCAGAACATAAATCTCGGCGGCATATAATGAATGGTAAAGCCAACAGGAAAAACAGGTATGTGCACGGTGCTGCGTTATATGGCAGCTCCAAGAGTGACAATTAGTTCAAGATAATCGATTACAGGCATTATCTAAATTACCCCTTGTCACAAGAAAAGCCCGTAACATCTTTTTCCATACCCCATGCACCCACTGTGGACGCCTTGTCCATCATCAGTTTTGAATGTACTATAGGCAATTACCAAATAACTTATATATATATAACGATATAAACTCAGAATTACTCATGATCACTTTGTCTGAGAGCAAATAGCCTTTTAAAATATTAGACAATTAGACCAATCAATATCGGATGGCTGGAGAAAAGGAGTCTCACCGCTGAGTGCAATCAGTGGCCACATTGCAGGATTTCGTTTCTCAGACTATCAGACGTTTGCTGTAAAGCATTTCCTACAACTTGTAGTTTAAGTACAACCGATTAGTTCTGCAGTAAACTACTCTGAATTATTGATAGTCAGGTAGACTGATCAGCCCAGCTTCACTGTGCTTTGCTTTGTTGTTTGTCTCCACCTAGTGCCACACAACGCCTTCAAAATATGGGCCTAAGGGATTTTAGTTTTTAGCTTATGGTGCAAACCAGTGAGGATATGAAGCCATTAATGAGTCATTAAAACATTGTACATTAGAGTCGAGTGATTCTGTTATAGACTAAAGTAACTACAATCCAGTGGAGTCAAATCGAGATTTGGTTAAATACCTTTATTGTGTTTTAGCTCTCTGAACCTAATGGACAAACATCAGTTAGGATTTCTGTGGTGGGTTTAAATAAATAAAACATTTTAACGAGAACGTCCATGACTTTAGATAATGACTACATTTTAGTTCAAAAGCATTAACAATGCTTTTAAGTTAAGTTCATTTTAAAGCACCTTTTCCAGCAGAATTTCAATATTTTTGTTTTATATTACTGTATTTTGTTATGTACTGAATATGATTGTAGTTATGCTTTAGCTATTCAACCGTTGGAGTTACATTGTAGCTATGGATATGAAATACGATGCATGGTTAAAGCATACATTAACACGTTAAATAATATATACACATAGTAACATTAAGCCATAAAATATATATAATAGCAACATGTGCCATCTGCTGTATGATTACTTTTAATCAAAATTATTGGCAACAAATTTGATAATTCATTTATTGAAAGTAAAATCCACTTCCTTGGGTTTTTAGTTTATTGTTTTCATTTATGTTTGTCCATTACTTTACTTACACCCAAACACACTGAAAAGGAATTATTCCAATATATTAAATACATTATCAAAAAAAATGAAAGTGTAAAGAGCCAGGTTTACTTTTTATGTTGTTATAAAAAGGTCTCAGCCAAGGAATTCTGTGTGTTGGTTACCTGGAAAAAATCTATAACAATCTATAACAAAACCGTGATTGATCGAGTTAAGTAGACTTCAGGCCCCATGTGCAGTTGCATGCCGTGCTGGGTACTTGGTAACAAAAGATTTGTTTTTATTAATGATTTATAACTGGTCCATGAAACATTAGCAATGATTCATTAGCCAATGCTAAAGCCACTATTTATCAACTTTATAAATTGTGCCTTATTAAAAAGTTTCATTCTGTAGGTAAGATAATTTAGCTTTCCTCTCTGTAAACATGGGCTGATTAGACACTGGGCCCCTGAGCACTTAGATGTAAAAGTGTCTCCACCTTGTTTTTATAGGCACAATACATTAACACTGCAATACAGTGTGAAGTGTTGTGAACTGTCCTTCATAATGTTTGGGGCAAAATTCCGATCATTTCTACATTTACATCTGTTTACAGTTTTCAAAAAAATCAGATGTAGTTAAAGTCCATATTGAGGTTGACAGTTTTCAATACCTAGAGTACTGCAGTCTTTCCCTTTGTCTCTAGATCACCTTTAGAACTTGTCTGTAAAGCATGTGGGGGCGTTTTGGCTTAGGTGTGTATGGATGCTTACTTATCTTCATTGATGATATAACTGCTGCAGGAAGAAGTGAGGTGTTTACTATCTGCTTAAGTTCAAATGAAATTATATAAACTCATTGGTAGGTGGTTTATTCTACAGCAAATACCATGCTAAAGCAAAACAAGTTTTTCAGAGTAAAAAAAAAGGCCAGTTCTTGAGTGTTGATGTCAACCAAATCTGGGAGTACAAAGGGAAATGGATAAATAATGGATTCGTCCCATTGTTGAATTTACCGTTGACATTACAGATAATGTAATTTGCCTCCTTCTACAGTTGCTGTGATGGTGCATCTCTTTATGTCCATTTAAACCTTTTTATAACCATTCTTGAGGTCATTGTGCATCTATTTGTTGTTCTCCATCATCAAGCATTTACTTGAAACAGCAGCTGTAGCCCTGCTGGGCTAACCTGACCCTTTGGACCCCTAGACATGTGCCCAGTAGGCAAGGGAGTGGTGACGTCACTGATCTTAACTTGCTTTCTGTGGTTCCATTTTAGGAGTGGATGATTTTGCATGGCATTAAAATTTTCTCTGCCTGTGCTGAAATATCTCAGTGCTTCTAGCTGAAAAAAACAATCCTCCAAGTGACATCATCTGGTAGAGATCTGGAGGAGAAACATGACTAAACCATGTCCTCTGTAGTACGACTGACCAGATGACATAAAACTAACAGAGAAGGCAGAAGGAAGTTTCATATGCGTTAATTGCACAAAGCAGAAGCACAGTAATCAAGTTGAAAATTGGTGAAACCCCCTTTGATCCATCCATGACAAAAAAAAAATAAAATAAGCACACGATTCATTCTAAAATGATAAGAGACTGAGTCGGTCCTTTCTTGGTGCAGCTACTCGTCGCCTCCCTCTTTCTCCTCCTCCACTGCCTCCCTCGCTCTCTTCTTCAGCGTGCCGGGTCTAATAAACTACACGGCGCGCGCTGATTGGCTGAGGCGCCGCGTCGCCCCAAGCTGACCAATCGGCGTGGGCCACGGTAAGAGTTCTTCGGTCTACTTTTCCCGACTCCTCGGTAGCGTTTAGTGTGTGTTGCCAACCAGAGAGACAAGAGGAAAGCAACGGAAACCATGAGGCTGCTTCTGCTTGGTGAGTGATTAAAGCGAAGCTTTCCACTTTATGAAATGCAACATTTGCGTGACTCTTATTGGTGAATGTGTTTGGGTTACAACGCCGCTGTTGTCATTAGCTCCAGCAGCTAAGTTAAGATGCACAAAACAGAGCGAGAGAGGCCTCCATTGTCGTTTAATCAATGGATTAATAAACGGAAATATGACTTCCTATTTCCTATTCCTTCCTATTTATTTACGTGAGTAACGTACGCACGGTGATGTCCCCTTCAACGCCTATTTTAGCCGATGGGAGAGTTTGCATTGTTTAAAGCGGAACCTTTTGTGTATTCATCTTCTCTTCCAGGAGTGTTGGGCTGCTCCCTGGTCCTTTGTGTCCAGGCTTTGTACTCATCTAGCGACGATGTTATTGAGCTCACCGCTTCCAACTTCAACAGGGAGGTGATCCAGAGTGACAGTCTCTGGCTGGTGGAGTTTTACGCTCCTTGGTGAGTCCTTGCAGCGGTGGTCGGCCATTATTAGAGCTAACGATGGTAACGATGGCAAGTAAACCCCATATGGTGACACACTGGCGACAGTTTCATAGTATTCATCGTATTTTGAGTCCCACTTGGTGATTGCTTCTTTTCACGGAAACATCAGCCTTAGTCGTGGTCAGAAGAAGGACTAGAAACTTGTATGCAAATGTGGTGCCTCCTCCGTTGGGTGGGTAGAAGGTGCACTCTAAAAGTTTTGTTTGCAGAGTACAGCCTCATGCAAAACCAGTGTAAAGTGCTATGCGGTGGGTTAAAAACTTCACAAGAAAATGCTAAACTGAACAGAAAATGCTTTGTTCTTGCAAGTTACTGGCTTTGACTGACCTATTCACGTGCCAATATGTGCTTTATAGACTAGGAACAGTAAACTTGTAGCCAGTAGAGATGTGCAGGACTAAAGTCTGTGTAAATGAAAGATGTCAAAGATTCACTGGATGTTTTAATATTGGATCATTTGATTGAGTGACTAACTTCAGATGTACCAAATGACAACATGGAAGTTTTCTGCTTGAAAATGTGAATAATGAATGTCAGTGATGTTTCTCATCTCTCATTTAAGTCTATTAAGCATAAAAATGAACCATCGTAAGAAGTTTATTTATTGTTCAATGCATCACCTGGATTTTTATCATCACAGGTGTGGCCACTGTCAGAATCTGGCTCCTGAGTGGAAGAAAGCAGCCACTGCCCTCAAGGTAAACAAATGTCTCTGATCATCTTGACGTTTATTACCAGTTAAGAAATTGTTAAACATAGTAGTCTTAGTATGTCTTAAAGTGTTTAGAAGCCATTAGAAGAACCGTAAACGGAGACTTGAAAGTGGCCAGATACTAATACTGTCAACGCGAAGAAAGTTATAACGGTCTGGTTATATTTTGCTGTAATAAAGGTTGGTCTGTTTGTTATGCAAATCTTCAGGGTATTGTCAAAGTTGGTGCCGTAGATGCAGACCAGCACAAGTCACTGGGTGGTCAGTATGGCGTGAGAGGCTTCCCCACCATCAAGATCTTTGGAGCAAATAAGAACAAGCCAGATGAGTACCAAGGTACAGAAAAGCAGAGCACCTATTAATGTACATTCAATGTACATTTGACATGTTCCTCCAAAGTGATTTCCTTATGTTCTCTTAAATATAGTCATTTCTCTTTGAATAGTTGAGATTACAGCATGCTGTAGGTGGCACTTGGCAATTCACTTGAAACGAAACTGAATGTGTAGAAACTTCTCTTGCAGACCTTTAGGTTTCAGCTCCACTAACAAAAGTCTGCATGTGTTTCACCCCTCAGGTGGACGAAGTAGTCAGGCCATCGTGGATGGAGCCATGAACGCTTTGCGCAGTTTGGTGAAAGACAGGCTGAGCGGCAAGTCTGGAAGCTCTGGCTACAACAAGCAGGTAGAGAAGTAGTGAACCTGTCTGGTATCTGTTGTTTTTTGCAGTTATGAAATTAGAAAGATAAAACTCTCAAGCGAACATGGTTAAATGACACTCAGCTGCCCTCTAACAGAGCGGTGGTGGCAGCAGCAGTGGCAGCAAGAAGGATGTAGTTGAGCTCACAGATGACAACTTTGACAAGATGGTGCTGGAGAGCGATGATGTGTGGCTGGTGGAGTTCTTCGCCCCCTGGTGTGGACACTGCAAGAAGTAAGTTTGGTGTCTGACAGTCTTTAGTGAGTTATAGGAAACAGTGAAACACTCTCATTAGTATTAGAGATAAAATATTTGCCTGGGGTTCCTCTTATCAAGTTAAAAATATATTAGTAACTTTTTAGAATATATATTTAGTAGAGTAAAAAATCATCATCAATTTAAAAAAAAAAGAGGTGTTGTCAAATGCTTCTGTTACACACTCTCTTAATAGCAAGCCTGTTCTTTTGACCAAGCGGAAATTTGTAATTATTTCTGCTTTATTAGTAAGTTTCTAGTGTTCCTTATGTATTTAAATTTCACAAAGACAGCCCCCAGCAGAGCAGCCAGTGGGACGGCTCGGTGGAGCACAGTAATTAGATTTTTGAGTTTGTGCTGTATATTGTACCTTTTTTAAAGTTGAGGTCTGAGCTCCTTCATTCCAGAGCCATAATTATTACGTTATTATTAATTGTGTATTTATATATGTACATTTAGTACATATATGAAGTCGTTTTTTTTTTTTTTTTTTTTTTTTTTAAATCACAGATTCTATTGCAAAATATAGTATTTGCAATTCAAAATTAGAATATAGAAGTTGATATGAAGAAATAACTTTTTGAATTTTGTGAGTTCTTTGTCTGGAATCATAAGGAAAGATGCCAGGTTTATAATTTGTAAGTAAATGATGTACTGTAATGTAGAAATTGGTATTATTGTATATTAGTAGCATGATACTACTAATCATAGATAATACATCTATGATTAGTAGAAGTATTATTACCAGTATTATGTTGTGTGGTTTTTGGGTTTTTTGTTTTTTTGTTATTGTTTTTTTTAAATCATTACACTTTCCTGTTGTCAATAGCCTGGAGCCTGAGTGGACAGCTGCCGCCACAGCTGTCAAGGAGCAGACCAAGGGCAAAGTGCACCTCGGAGCTATGGATGCTACTACGCACCAGGTCGTGTCCAGCCGCTATGGGGTAAGTAAGCATCTGTAAATGATGATATGTCGATGTATTAGCAAAGACATCTCACAATGCAAATAGGGATACGAGGTGTTAAATATTACTAAGCTTATCGGTCCCTTTTAGTCCTTGTACAAAAAACTAAACAAAATGTAATTTAGAATGTGACTGAAATTAAGAGGTCATTTTAAAGCTACTGTTTACAAGCTCCACACACTGACTGTTCTCAAAGAGTCCTACAAACTAAATGCACCTACTCCTCCTAGATACAGTTACAATTACAGATGTCAATCTCCAAATTCCTGCCACCATAATATGTGTCTTAATATATAAGATAGTAGGAAGATGTCAAAATATCTTTCCTAGATGGTATCTTCAATTAAGTAAGAAACAATTGGGACTTTTTTCAAGGAATTATTTGCTTCCCTAATCCAGATTTGAAGAAATGCGTTTATGTCCATAGATCCGTGGATTTCCCACCATCAAGATTTTCCGCAAAGGGGAGGACCCAGAGGACTATCAGGGAGGACGTTCCCGTGGTGACATCATTGAGAAGGCTTTGGAGCTGTTTTCTGATAATGCCCCTCCTCCTGAAGTGCTAGAGGTCAGTACAATGGGGGCTGTTATCAGATGCATATATGAAGCTTGTATATTGCATCTGGTTTTTGTCCCTTAACTCCCAGAATTTCCACAGTCTTTTATTCCCCTCTTTTTTTCATAGTTTAGAACCAAATTGTGATTTAACTTGTCTCCTATCTAGCAAACATATTCATTTGAAATGACATAAAAAAAAAACACCTAAAAAAAGAATTACAAATTGCACACGAAGGACACATCTTAAAGACTGTGACTGTACTGTGCTGAACAGATGTTCTGTAACAAAGAATGCTAGTTAGTTGATATTATTAGACAAAAAAAAATTAAATCATATATATTTATGCAAATTCGCAAAACATTAAACTTGTGTGATTTGAATGTTTGTCATTCAGATTCTTAACGAAGATGTCTTGAAGAAGACTTGTGATGACAGTCAGTTGTGTATTATTGCTGTCCTACCGCACATCCTCGACACAGGTGAGAACACCCATTTACACAAATGGTGGTGCAGTGGCTGTCTCATTCCCAAATTACTCACTTTCAGTCGTTCTTGTATCTAAACAGGTGCAGCTGGTAGAAATGCCTATCTGGAGGTTATGATAAAGATGGCAGAGAAATACAAGAAGAAGATGTGGGGGTAAGTAGGAGAGACCAGCCATGGATAATTATTCAGTTTGAATAATTATGACTGACTAATAGCCTTCTGTCCGTTCATCAGCTGGCTGTGGACTGAAGCTGGAGCTCAGATGGATCTGGAGGCCTCGTTGGGTATTGGTGGATTTGGGTACCCTGCTATGGCCGCCTTCAATGCCCGCAAGATGAAATTTGCTCTGCTTAGGGGATCCTTCAGTGAGACTGGCATTCATGAGTTCCTCAGGTAGGGGGTGCTGTTGTATACTGTCATCTGACTAGTAAACTTAAAAAAAACAAAAACAAATTTCAGAGTAAACTTTAAGGTGGAGCTCACTTGACTGATTTTGTCCTCAGGGAGCTTTCTGTGGGCCGTGGCTCAACTGCCACAATGGGAGGTGGGTCTATGCCTAAGATTCATGCTGTTGAAGCCTGGGATGGCAAAGATGGACAGGTGAGTGGGAGAGTCAGAGCGAGAGTGATCTTTGTCTCCGTTGTGTATTTGGATTGTGGTCAGTTTGAGACTTACAGCCAAACAAGAGTTAAAATTGACAGACACAATGTTTAATACATTTTATTACATGTTACTTAACCTCAAGCTGCATATTTCACTGCATTTCTGCGCAGCCAAAACCCAAACTTTCTATGCTTGTACTGTACAGATCAATCAGCCTTGTCTGTGCTCCCACTGAACATAAACTCTTATTTTCAGTGTTCTCCGTTGAGAGTTTTACTAAAGGTCATTTTAAACGATATGTCTGTATCCAGTGACCGTGTCCAAATGGAGAGCATTTTGTCCCGGATCCATGGGGGGAACAAAATATCTGCAGATGAAGATTCTCATATTTTATCATTTGTGTATCTACTGCAGTTTAAAACATTTTAAAGCAGCATGTGTGGACTAAGATTGCGGAGTTGCTCAATTTGCAAGTAGATCACATTTTCTGACATTTCAAAATGTGAGTAATATACAACAGCAAGAACTTGATATTTACCCAAAGGAATATATCAAGAAAAATGCCAACTGCTTGATAGACAGTTGGCATGGTCTCAGAGTAAATGTCAGATCTGGAGTTTTTTGTTGTAATTCAGGGAAGGTTTTACAAGTGTGCAGTCCACTAAAAATTGTTTTTCAGTGTCTATAAACAAGGGGCACTTTTCATGCTTGGCTCCATTTTTTTTTTCTAAATCTTTATTTTAAACTGTTGTCATCCCCAGCTTCCTGTTGAGGAGGACTACGACCTCAGTGATGTAGACCTGGATGATGACTTTGAGAAGGATGAGCTATGAGCCTAAATGGGGCGGGATCTGAGCCAGACTGCCTTGGGTTGGATCTGGTCTGGTCCTGCGCGACCCGCCTCTCTTCTCCTATGGACGAATGGGAGGACCTGTCGCCTTGTTACTGAAATACTCTATAAATGACACATGAGAGACACCTGCAGTTTCTCACATCATCTTTGTCAGTCACATGGGGACATGAGGGGGGGAGGTGTGTGTGTGTGTGTGTGTGTGTGTGTGATGTCCCTGGAGTGAACTCTGCCTCACATACCTGCTGAACATTAAAAGCTGCATATTTATACGGCCGTTGCCAGCAGTGGAGAGGAGGGAGGAGGTTCTGAATGTGGCATTTTAGTTGTTCAAGCCTCTTTCAAACATTGTTCCCTATTCAGCTATTCCCAAATGCATATTTTAATGTGAACTTGTCAAAGTAACAAGTCACTGTTCACTGGTGTGAATACATTTTTCTTTTTTTTTTTCATTTCTCCTTTTTTAAACCAGAATATTGGTGGGTTTGCATCGTGTGTCAAGGACAAGGGGATACTGTGGGACACGTTGTGTAGATTTTTCTTACACGACTTTATTTCAATTGTGTGAAAACAAAATTACATTTTTGTTACAAAAATAAAAAAGGAATAAAAACAATCACGGCCTCTTTATTCACATAGACTGTTACAAAATTACTGAGCGCATGCAATACCAAAGTCATACACTAAAGCTTATTCCGTATTGTGATTTGTCAAGCTACTGTTGATATGGCTAAACTACAACACATTTAAGTCCAATCAAATTATACCAAGCGATGTAATTAGTTTCCTCTGAACCTAACATAATGAGAGTGGTAATACTTGTAAGCCGTCAGTATAAATAGATGATATGGCACTTCACTTATGGAGAACATCTAAAAACTTTTTCAAAGGGAGTGTTTTGAGAAAGCATAATTAGAATACGTCAACTGAAGAGCAAGTCATAGTCCACAGAGAATCAGCCAAATTAACAAGACAACTATCCCTTAATGTAAACATAAGACGTGGAGTGCTGTTAAAATGTAAGTTGTCTGTAAGGGGCGTGATGATGAATGAGCCCCTGACGGGAACTGTATAAAGCTGGATGCATATGGGAGTGTGTTCTACAAAGTGTATATCTGTAATCGTCTCTGTCTTCGGAGCTAACGAGAGGTTCCCTGATCTGACTGCAGCAGTCTGACAATGGATGGGTCACTCTTGGCACCTTTAATGAACTCTTCCAAAGACAATCTTCCTGTGGAGCAGAAACCAAAAAAAGAAACCGTGTGACACGGGCGAACCATCCAGCAGTCACCCACAAAAATCCACAGAAACTCATCAGATGTTCCCTTTGAGCTCATGTACCTAAAATATCCCTGCTGCTCTCAAAACATATTACAAGCAAAATGCACATTCATAAAATAAATCCCATTAAACTTGCATTAACCATTTTATGACCCAGTGAACGACACTCGAAAAGTGTGAGCAACAATGCAATTTTCAACCAGAAATGTAAGACTTGATCTACATAAACCTATACAAGTCAAATAACATTCAACAATTCCAATGATTAAAACAAACCAAGGGGTTCATTAAATATTGAAAATGATGTTGTTACTTATAAATATTTCTGTGTTACTGAGGTTGTCTGAACTGGAGGGACATGAGAGAGTGTGGAGTGTGTGTGTTGCCACGTCTTTCTGTCATGTGGCATCGTTGTAAATTTCATTAGGAAGGAGGGATAACTGGGTTTTGGTGGATTTACCCTCCATTACAGATGTAGCCGTGGGTCTGGTCTGTGGTACCATGTGATGTTATAAAGCTCGACACACATAGTTCGACCTTCAGACTTTTCGAATCGTTGGCATCGATATGACTTAGGAGGTTATGACAAGACTATTACGGATCTTGTGAGTCATGGTCATGTTACGTCATGTTGTTTTATGGCAACCTATTCCTCGTCTCCAACATCTTCCATCTTTCCTGTCGCTCTTAAATTGTTCTTGGGTATAGTTGATAATGACAAGTATTATTACCTAACTAATCCTTCATCATATGTCAATAATTTGGCTGACTTGATTTGAAAAAATGGCAGGTACTAACTTTGGGCATCTGCAACTGTGTAGCCTACTTTTGTTTCAGTAAGTTTCATTTTGAGTCTTTGCAGCTGCAGCCACGAAGGACCAGCAAACAAATTAATATTTTTTCCTCTTTATGTACATCTGCTGTACAGCAAACTCATTAACACACCTATTCCCTGTAAGATGAGCCCAAGCGTAACAGTTTTATTCAGGAGTTACACTTTCCGTACTGAAAGTGACAGCTGGTTATGAGATTTCCACACTAAAGCATACACATAAAATAAAATAAAAAATGAAACAGTCTTACCGTCATTGTCAATGTCCATCTGTCTGAAGATCTTATCTGTCCTTTTCTCCGGTGTTGATTCGTCCTCGGGCATCTTCATTACTGATGACACCATCTTATAAATTGCCTACAAATTAGAGTAAGAACACTTTGCTGTAAGAATTCATTTCCCTGTTAATCTGTTTGGAGCTTTTAGAGTCATTAAAGATGAAAAATAAGTGTTCCCATCTGACATGTTTGTTACATGTATTGTCTGAATGCTTTGCCCTGTTTTCCGTTGCTACCTGGTAATGATGGTGCTCTGGCAACAAAAGCTCATCCTGTTATTGCCATCACTGTACGTCTCTCTCTGAACAGGCCAGTCAGATGTGAGCTCAGAATGTGTCTATTTGCTTATCTAATAAAAAGTCAGACACATTTCACATCATCTAGAGGTCTCTGTCTTAAATGGTAGAAAGATGTTTTGCTAAAAAACAACAACACAACAGTACACTACTCTGTGTGTGTGTGTGTGTGTGTGTGTGTGTGTGTGTGTGTGTGTGTGTGTGTGTGTGTGTGTGTGTGTGTGTTCACATTCATTTGTATCCACAAACACAAAGGACTGAGCCAATATTGATATGGCCCTGCAGGCTGCTCAGCTCACCATATTGGAAGAGTAAATATAGCCAGAGTGATAAGAAAAAAAGACGCAGCCTGTATCCATGAGGTGAAGTGAGGATGAATGTGTAAACGAATACTACACCTTAAATGAGACAGCAGGCTAAAATGCATATGTGATGCATATCCTGTAATTTACACACCAAACAAATGTCTGTGCCACATGCTGAGATGGGAACTTTTGCTGCTCTTCTTTGTCTTGTATGATTGTCAAATCCTACAGGTAAATGTCTTCAGTGCTTGGACTGATACAACAAAATGCTCAAAGATGTCACTTTTGAATTCACCATCATTTGTCACTGTTTTCTGCAAGTCTATAATCCAGGAAAGCAATAATTAATTACCAAACAGCAATATAGGCTCAGTTTAAATGTGCTAACCCTAAAGAAATCTGACAAGATACATATATTCCTTCTTTTTTTTTCACTTTTATCACTTATGTCTGTGGAGATGCCTTTCCTCTAGTATGAGTTATGATGTTTGTCCTCACCTGAACTATCTCCAGCATCTCTGCCCGGCTTATGTACCCGTTCCCGTCCAGGTCGTACATGCTGAAGGCCCAGCGCAGCTTTTGCTCCAGCCCACCGCGAGACGTCACACTCAAGGCAATAATGAATTCCCTGAAATCAATAGTAGCATCGCCATTGGTGTCAAATGTACGAAAGACGTGCTCTGCAAATTTTGAGGCATCTCCATAGGGGAAGAAGTTGGCGTAAATCTTCTTGAACTCCTCAACCGTTAGGTGGCCAGTGGGACAGTCCTTGAGGAAGCCTCGGTACCACTCCTGCAGCTCGTGGTCAGTGAACTCTGTGTTTTCTCTCAGGTCGTTCAGGACCTCAGGCCGCAGCTTGCTGTTCTGTTTCCCCATGACACAGCACTCTCTCAACCAGGCAGTGAGCTGGGATGTTGTTTTTACCTTCTCCTTTCACGTCTCCAAGCTCTGTGTGCTTTTACTGTCCACGTCGAAGGCTGCCCAACTTCCTACGTTCCTGCAAGACACCAACAACCCTGATTAATTCCCTTGCGTGAATACCATGAATGACTCAGGGGTACAATAATTCCCTGTCAGTTTACAGGAGTGTTTTTATTATTGAA
The DNA here is from genome assembly GCF_033026475.1 of Channa argus. Classification (NCBI taxonomy): domain Eukaryota; kingdom Metazoa; phylum Chordata; class Actinopteri; order Anabantiformes; family Channidae; genus Channa; species Channa argus. The sequence goes on along the minus strand of NC_090213.1, from coordinate 8,484,714 downwards.
CATTTGCTAAAGATGCTCCAAGGCGAGGGAGAGCAGTTGAGTCAATTTCCACACGTACATACATGAGATTGCAACTTAGATGTCATGAGGGTACTTGTGCATATGTGTTTGTGTGGCAGTGTTTAGCCTGGTCTCTGTGGACACAGTATTAACCCAGTGATATGGGGATCTATAAATATATCGACCCTTCGCAGCACGGTGGAGGGACAGGTGTCCTGGGGCTTTGTAATTCTCAATAAAACCACTTTCTGAAAGGTCAGGCCGAGGCTGACTGTTACCGAGCAGGCCAGGTATTCATTTCGACAATAATCCCCACTTTCATGTGAGAATGGATATTCTAATTGATTTTAAACAGGTGGAGGTTAAGCTGCGGAGGTTCATGTACTGATGAAAGAGAAACACAAAAGAAGGCTAAAACATACCAATGCAAACACAGACGCTGAAGCTTTTGACCACCTGGTCCTATTCACCTTTGGTTTCTGTGGTTTATCTGTTTCCATGGTTATTCCATGGTTATTTTGAAAAATGTTTTTATTCATGTATGCAGGAGTATTCATTGGGGATGTGAGGATGCATAAACATGGCACATTTAGAATAAAGTTATACCAGTATAATTACTAATAAACGGGACACTTGCATCTGACTGGTGAGGCAGAGGGGAAGGTGGGTGTCTTAGTCAGTAAAAAGGTTATGATGCTGACTGAGTCAACAATAGGTAGTGGTGTAGTTTCTTTAGTATAAATGAGAAGAAAATATCTGTCATAACTTAGTCAAAAACGCAAAAGCAGAAATTAATCTGTTTGATTAAAATGATTTTAACTAACTAACCTTACCAAGGTACCTGTATGTGAAAGAAAGAAACAGAAACAAACAAAGATACAAATGGCAAAAGCAATAATAAATAATTAGTTGAAAGCCACTGACTACCACTTGAAATCTAAATCATGAGGAATAAAATGGCCAAAACCTGAGCTAATCTTTAACAACATGTATCTGGTAAAGTGTGAGTGGGAGGGACAGATAGAAAGAGAAAGATGTGCGGGGGCAGGGAAGAAGAAAGAATGGAAAAAGTATGACACACAGAAAGAAAAACAATTTCCAGCCACACTACACGAGCCGCTTTGCTTGTACCAGTGGTCCAATTACATGAATTTATGAAAGAGAGAGAGGGGGAGATTTAGCCCCCTGTTCTCACTCTTTCTATTATGGAAAAGCCATCGTTCCTGTGTGATTGGCATCAGAACGATTCTCTCTGACGTAGAATAAATGAGAGCTGTGTATTTGAACAGGGTCTTTTTTACACACAGACGTCTTCATTTCTCATCATTCTTAGCCGGGTGTAATTTCCTGTACGTTTATGAGCCATCAAACTCTGAAAAATGTCACTCAAAGGAAACGATGAGGCCAGGTGCACAGCACATCAGGACAATAAATTTCTTTTCCCATTTTCTTTTTCATGTTTATTAAATTATGAAACGTCAGGAATCCTGTTGTACACCTCTTGAATGGCAGAATTTGTTTTTAATAATTAAGATTCAAATTTGTACTATAATACAAACTATATTGAACTATAATTCCTTAATATTCCACAAAACAACTTTGTGATGCTGCTTTGTGCTAAATGCCACAGTGATGGTGCTATTGATATTTGTTCATTTTAGCAGGAGAGAATGCTAATGTGCTCATGGTAATCTGTCATTGAAGGTGTTCATAAAACAAGATGTGTTTATATTTTGATCTGGGTGAAGAATGAACGTTTAACAAGTTATGTTGCATTTGAGCCGCCGGTTGCAGATACATTGAAGTGAAGGGATTTGCCAGGGATTTTTGGGACTGTTAATTTTTAAAACTATCACATTTCATATCAGTCTATTCAACGGGTGTTGAATTGGTGGACCAACCAGCTGCCAGTCGATTTTTAAAGCTATGATGTCAGCAAGAATAAAAATATTAAATTCAACAGATTTTTGGAATACTATTATTCACTTTTGAAATAATGACACCCTAATGACACCCTCACATTTTAGGATGTTGTGATGCCTCAGCTTACTTCATAGCAAGCTTGGAGGAGTGACCCACTAAAAAAAATGGGAAGTCATTGTCTGCTGACGATGTTTTAACTAGGCCACGGAATAAAGGCCTGCAGGCCTAATCATTTTCCTTCCGCTCTATCATACAACAGGATAAGGAAGCAGCAGCTCCTCCTTGGCTCTGGGTCACATGTACTTTTCCAGCACAGCTCTGTGTGCAGGCTGAGCTGGGGCAGACTTAAATATGGGCATTGCTATTTATTCCCACAAACACAGAAAACCACAAGAAACCCAGAAGATTCCAGGCTGGGCAATTGTAAAGTGCTGCTGTTATGTTGTAGCTCTGAGTTGATTAAGAGTTGATTTCCTTTTTGGTAAAAAATAGCGAAAGACTATAATTGGCCAAATTCAAGAAAGACCCTTGTCAGTGATTGTCACTTGCAAAGCAGTTTGCATTTCAGCGAAATATGCTCATTAAAGTCTAGACTTCTGTGAATAGATTACGGCTATTCTATATTTCTATTGTGGCTTTTTAGGATATTTTTAGGATTTCTAGGACTTTTTAGGATAACAGAAAGTAGGAAGACTTTCCAGCATTTCATCAAGAACATTTTTGGAAATGGAAGTAATCATACTGTAGGTCTGTATCTGAGATGTTTTTTACATTTCTCTTTTGATTTTGTTTTTTAAGTTCTACTTTACTACACTGTAATATATTTTGATATGTGTTCAGAAATAACTGTTAAATATTGCTTTGACAGCCCTATGACCTACCTTATACAGAGACTCACATTCCCTGTTCCTTGACTGCTACAGTTGCATGATAAGTTTGTAAACCGAACAAGCTGCGAGAGGTGCTTGATACACAGCAGCCCTTCGAGATCGCCATTCCACATTTATTGTTTGCAATTCCGCTAGGTCACACAGAGACACTCTCTCTCCTTGTCCCCAACCCCCATCTCTGTTCTGTATGGTCCACATTTCCAGCGAGCGCCCTGCTTAATGAGACTGTTTCACACAGGCTCCAGTGCATCATGCATCCCCCTAACCCTTTATGACTGGAGAGGAAGTGTATGTATGGATGCACATAGGTGGAGTTGTACAAGCAAGCTTCCTGTAGTGCATCCATAAGGTTTGTCTAATCACTTGAACAACCTCCAATTTTTGTTCTTCCTCCCATAATTAAATAGATTCCACATTTCATTATGTAACCAGGGTACTTTTCCAACTCCGTGTAAACATGACATAAAAAATGTTTTTCATGCTGTCTGTATCGTGCCACTTTTGACTGGAATGTAAATCAAACAAACTAATATGGTTCGGTGCACAGAGAGAAGGCAGACTACCCATTTAAGTGGTGCCTGTAGCCTGCTGTGCAGCGGATGAGCAGAGGAGCTCTGCAGCCAGACGTTCTGTGTAGTGCTGGTAACTAAGTCCTCATCAGGTGGGTGAGGAGTTTGGGCCAGTGTACAAGGAAGAAAAAGAGAAAATGAGCTCTCCAGTTCTTGCTACTAATGCTGTTTCGTGCCAGTCTCTCTGAACGAGTGTCAGAGAAAATCATGCATCGGATCAGGATGAAGTCCCCTGACACACCAGTAGTCAAGGCAACAGCATAGTACTGCTAAGGCTTATGAGTAGGAGGCGGTATAACTATCAATCTGTGGCACACGCAGGGCAGGACATATATCAAGACTTAAGAAACACTTTTTTTGAGTGTATATTTAAAATGTTTTCTATTGATTTTAATTGCAGCCTAAAGTAAAACACTGCATTTCTCACAGTGTTTTGGGTCGTGCACAATGAATAATGTGTCATTTTCATTTCTTAATATGTCCAGGGTTTTAAGTGTCAATTTACATATTCTAAATGTAACTGATCAAACTTCATTAAAAATCATTAGCTTCCTTTTTATTTAGTGAGTTTTTAAGAATACTTATTGCACAACTGGTGAGTGGGCCCATTTTATTCTGGATGCACACTGTTCACACATTGGATTTGGTCCTGTTATTAAAAACTGTTAGCTATACAACAATAACAATAGTGTGGAGTAGTAGCTGAAATAAGAGGGATGGTGAGTGTAATTTTGGCAAGGATGGAGTCCTACTGCACGACGATACACCTTCCACGGATTCATCAGTATTTAAAAATGTTTTCATCAGTGCAAATAAATAATATGAAATAAAATTGTTCTTTAGCAGATTCATATTGGGATTGTAAAAAATTATCTTCTTGCCTTAGAATTTTCTGCTGTCCAAAGTTTATTTTTATATATTTATTTATTTTGTATTCAAACTACATTAGTTAGGTTTTATTTGTTTGGTTCACTTAGTTTAAAATCTTTTGCGAGAGTGACCAGAGAACAGACAACACATACACCCCAGTCACACAAAACAGTTGTGGCACACACAGCCACACGATTAGTTCACTATTATTATATTAATAATTTAATTAAGTATTTGTGTTTGCTCCACCAGTGGTGCACAGGTTCTTTGGGTTTTATTTTTTATTTTAAATGTTGTGTATACATTGTCAACAGTGAGAGCCTAATAACTTTAAGCATCTTGCTAAGCATTATGAGCTTCAACTACATTGCATATTAATAATATCTATATTTGTACAGTGTGCTTCTAGGTACTTGTACAGCTTGTATTAATTCTAAGTATATTTTTCAGCCTTCATATGTATGGACATATTTTGAAGTGTGGATGAAATGTGTTTTTTATGGGTGTTGCCCCTGTATTACTCTCCTCTGTGGCAGTAAAGAGCAGACTCACCACTGACGTGGGCTGGACATTACAGTGGCTATTTCCCACCCGAGTTATTTTTCCATAAAGTTATGAAAACTTACCTTGTTTAGGAGAAACTTGTTTATTAGTCTTCTGGTGAAAAAGTCCACTTTCCCACTTGAAGGCGTCACCTACAGCCAAACTTAAGACTACAGCCTAACTAAAAGTACTAAACCTACCACCTCCTCCTACTGTAAAATCCAACACGAAAATAATTTAAACTTCAAAGCCGTCTGATAGTTATTGAGATAAAACAAAACAAAAAAAAAAATAGAAACAAACAATATGCGTTTTACCAGAGATAGCGTAAGCGCGGACTCCAGCATCCAGGTCCCGGTGTAGCGGGTTTATCATTTAGTGGAAGATGTGGCACAGAGCTCGGTTTTCATGGGGCTCGTTCAAGTAGCAACTGATGAGGGTTCTTTTCTCTTTAAAGGCGATTAAAGTGACGTCGTCTGGCTGCGAGGTGAAGGAACATGGCGTCTAAAGACCCATGCGGACAGTTATTTGGCTAAAACAAATATAGCTGGTATTTAAAAATGATTTACTTAACATATATTTATTTGTAATTTTTGAGCAGTGTTCCAACTTCCCCCCCCACTTATACGCTGAATGGATTCGTCCACACTCGCAGCCTGCATCGTAGAAAACAGTCGCAACAGCGTCCTGTGGAAAATCATCACTGGCGACTATTATTAGCACTGTATCAAAAATAAACTGCTCTCATTTGACGGAAGATCGTGGTACTACAACAAACAAGAGGTCTCTCCAAATACATTCTTAGATATAAATTGTCAAATAAGAATTTAAGGTTGACAAGGAGATTTCAGCCGCATACATTATGGCATCCTGTAGAAAAATGGTTTTATTGACACACTTCTGTCATTATGACGCAAAAAACTTGCTCGCTCCATAAACACCCAAAAGAATATTTGTGTTTAATTTTTAGAGTTGCACAAGAGAGCATGCCTCCTTGGCTGACAATGTTTTTTTTTTTTTGTAATTTTAACTTAAAAAACAACTTGTATGTCTCTGTAATGTTTTGTGCGACAAGCTGTACTATGGGTTTACACAAGGAAGTAAAAATCTATAGACTATTTTCCCCGGCGTGACATCTCCCAGGATGTACTCGGGTCCATCAGTACCCATGAAAAGCTTGTGTAGGCTTAAGTGACACTGCAGACAGGGTGGTGTGTCAGCATTTCAGTGAGTGGATAAATTATTAACTGTGTGTATGTGTGTGTGGGTTCGTGAAGCCTGACACCTGTCTCCTTACACACATGGAGTGTTTATCTCTACCTAATAGTGAGTACAATGCAGACAAAGGGGGGGCCTGGGGCAGTGTTTGATAAGTCTGAGGTTGCTTTTTGTGCTTTTGCCAATTTGGAAGCTAATACAGCCAAAAGCCTGTCATCACTGGAGTAAAGCAGATGAAAAAGCTGTCAAGACTTACTTAGAAGAGAAAAGCCTTTGGAGACTAGTTTAAGACACTAGCGCTTAAAATTAAAAAGCAGCTTATCACGTTGCCACTGCAAGTCGGTTCAATCTAAATGTTACATGTAAACCTACATAGAGTATTAATTAATTACGTATTAAGTTGAACTATTTGAAAAAAGCTGATTAGTGGTCCTTAATGGCATAACTGTTGACTGCTAACCATTTTCACACTTACTGACTTTAATTGTTTGGTAAAATAGTCAAATCCTCTACTGATGAAAATGGTTAAACTTGGGGTAAATGCATATGTTTATAAAGACCACGAGATGTGGTTGAAAGTCCCTGAAGAATATTGCAATTAGAAAAAACTGTTGTCAGCCAACTTTTAGGTTTTTCCTCCGTTTTAGATATTTACTAAATTAAATGTTAGTCAACAGCACAGTAACAATGAGTAGTAGACTTTAAACAAGATGTGCACTATATTAACATTTAGCTGTGAGAATGCAAGCTTTACATTCATTAAGTCAAAGTCAAGGCCAATTAAATTAGAACATTAGAAACAAAAGAGACAGTGTAGTTATGTAAGAACACTATAAAGAGGAGCAGTGGAACTTCTGGGTTGTTCTTCAGAAAAAATGATCCACTAGATGTCGCTAACAGCCCTTCAGTCTGCTGGTAGTGTTTTGCTGATGTTTGTTACTAAGTAGGTCTGTCATAAAGCTGATGGGTGGACTTTGTGGGAATTCACAGGCCTGTTTGTTTGTGCTTGGGGTGTTTACGGCCACAGTCCCTTTCCAGCCAATGACCAAACCGGAGGTAATGGTTCTATATTGTGTCGTTTGTTCTGTGGCCATGTTTAGTGCATAAACATATATAGTATACAGCCACATGTACACACACACGGGTTGTTTACTATTACATGTAAACAGTTTATTCTTTTGCTCTCAAACTAAAATATGCCCATTAACTTGTAAAACATTTCATTTTTTACTTTAAATAATTTTACACTCTTTCCTTTTTTTTTTGTCCTTTCGGCTTATCCCATGAGTTCAGGGTCACCACAGCGGATCATTGTCAGCATGTTGATTTGACACAGATTTTACGGATGCCCTTCCTGACCCAACCCTCCCCAATTTCTACTGGGCTTGGACCAGCACTGCACAGCTTGGGATGGGAAAGGGCTGTTGGGGGTTCAGTGTCTTGCCCAGACACACTTCGACATATAGCCAAAATCATTTTACACTTTATTTGCAAGAAAAAAGCTTTTTGTCATTATGAAGAAAGATCCCATCGCTTTTATTGATTTTGAGCCAAACCCTTGAGTAAATAATTTCAAAATGTTGTAAAATCAAGTTTTTATTGTGTCCTACTTTTAGATGGATTAGCTGTCTGTCTGTACCGTGTGTACTTACTTGAAAACTACAGTAATTTCAGAAACAATTCCTACTTAAAGTACTATTTGAGCTTATAGCACCTTACTGGGATGTAGCGACTCCTGACTCAGCTGGATTTCATGTGAAAGGCTTAAATCTATGCATATTGCAAAATAGTGTAAAAATGTGTAATTTCCCACTTTGTCCCCACTTTAGGACACAAATTAGCATTTAATCCGCTGCATCAGATGCAGCACACACAGCTCAAATATTGATTGGTCTGGCTTTACATTAAACAGTGAGTGGCAATGCTGCCCCCATAGTTCTCTATCAATATTTAGAAAACACATGGCACTGAAATCAAGGTTTGCCTTGTTTGAGGTACAATATTAGCCTGTTTATTTGCTTATAAATGTGTGGCATGTGCATTTTTAATATGGTCAATTCACTTAATGAGTTTATTTCAGAGTCAGTCACAGTTCTGAGCACACAAACACAAATCATTAAATACAGTGTGTGTTTATTGTAATGTGGACATTGACCCGTTTGGCCAATTCCAGAAAACAAAATCAGGCCAATCCAGACTTTAGCAATCATGATATATTTTCATGTAATTACAAAACATTTCAGGTTTGTTCAACTTAGGAACAAAGTTCACCTGCTGCCTTGAAAACATGAAATAACAGAACTTTGAATAATTCAATTTATGAGTTTTGTGTGAGTAAAATTTGGTTACTCAAGATATTAAGTTGTCTAAAATATTCAGTCACGTGGTCAGTCTTTGTTAATTAATATTGTTTTTCTTTTTAATTTGTGTAAACAATCAGTTGACACGAAGAACTTCCAGCTGCAGCTGCTGAAGTCATGTTGTACTATTGCAGTATCAGTACAAACACTACATCAGTGGCTACTCTCTGTAGTGGCTACTCTCTCTCTCGTTTCCTTTCTTTCCTCAATTTCCACTTACTCCAACTGGTTGAGGCAGATAGCTTCCCACCTTAACTGTGGTTCTGCTGAATGTTTCTTCCAATAAAGTGAGTTTTCCTCACCACCATCACCTAGGGCTTGCTCAAGGGGGATCTGTTGGGTATTTCGCTAAATATCTGGATATTATGTTAAGTGCCTTGAGATGACTTTGTTGTGAATTGGCACTATATCAATAAAGTTAAAGTAAATGTAATTTAATTATAGAGAATTATACAGAGGTTTAGTGTAGTTATTTGTGTTACAGATGATCGATAGCAAAACGCTTACTGATCTTTAAATGCATGTTAACATACTTTGCAATAGACAGATTAAGCTGACTAAGCTCTATGACTTTTAAAAAAAGAAGTTCCGACCTGTGCCTGGTAAACCCAGTCTGTAAGCTATCCACGTCCACGTTTATGTCTTTGTCTTTGAGTTGATCATGCCGAATATGATGACACTTCTTAAGAGATATTTTCGTTACGGGCACCAATCAACATACGTTTCTTAAACATCAGCAGGCCTTTATTACCTGTTCTGTCAATACAATCTTAAAATAAAAAAATAAAAAGCAATACTCCTAAATTTCATGTAAATTGCCAAGTCCTACAGTATGTCTATCATTTGTCATATCAAGTCATATCTTGAAAGACCTAAGACCTAAGGTCATGCCAAGTGCTGCCCTGATTCCCAACTTGTTACCTTCGCACTCCATGAATTATGTCAACAGTAAATGTATTAGTTTAAACATCCTCTACTAGTGTTTTTCCACTTTTATTCGGGTAATTTTAGTGATCTCGCCTCATAAAATGTCTTACATATTATAAATATGCCAAAATGTAATAAATTGTTACTCCAAATATTATTTTGAATATTATTCTAGAAGTTGTTTGGATAAAAAAAAATCTTCAGTGTTAGCCTCTAACATGCATCTATGCAAGCACACATTGTTTATGATCAGCTTTGGTCCTTTTTACCAGAATGACCATATCAGTGAACTTTTATTAGGTTTGGTTTAAAGTGCAATGTGTCAGATCCTAATAAAACTGAATTAGGAATATGACTTTGAACAAATATGGAGATTTATAACTGATACTGTACCTTGAGTATGACTTCATTGTGTCTGGACTTTCAGCCAATGTTTGCTCAACCAGATTTGCTAACAGGTCAATAAACTTGAAGAGAAACTATTACAAACTGTATTATATCGTTAATTTATTTTGGAATATTATAAATCAAAATGGAATGAAGTATTCATGATTGGGTTTTTTAGTGTGTAATCACATGCACTGCATTTTTTTGGGATCATTTTTAGGTTTGCAAAAGCATATATATATATATATATATATATATATATATATATATATATATATATATATATATATATATATAATTTTTCTAATTTAGTTATTTTGACTCTCAAAATAACAAATTTGCAGCTCTCAATACTTATGTGATGACAAAGCTAATGTTTTCGAATCTAGCACTGATTGTAGCAATCCAGTCCACAGATAAGCAGTGATTGCACAGAGCAAAGCAAACAGACAATAATACAAAGCAGTGTTCTGTCTCTTTCAAGTTGTCAAGTTAGCATTCAGCCTAATCACACACTGTCAAGAAGCTCTATTTTCTTTCCATACTGTGTTTTTAGCAATGAGAAAGTGCCACATGTGACCTTTAATCTGAACCCTGTCAGAGCACTGCACATATTTCTTTTCTGTAAAGTCACAGGCTTTAAAACCACCGTCATGGGCCTCTTCAGGTGAACAACACCTGCATTGTCCGCCATTCTTTTGTTTCTTTTGACTGAAAATAGTTTTAATGATCTGCTTACTGTGGTCTGTGGTCATCTTTTTCTTTCTGATTTTCTTTTTTTCCCCTCTCATTCTAAGCTCTTGATTATATTTTGCAAAACCTTTACAGGTGATGGAATAGATGAATCAATCAAGTGGCTAATTTTTAAATCCAAGTGAATAAACACAAACCAGAACATCATAACAATTAATATGTGTAAAAATTGTAATACAAAGGGAAATAGTACAGAGGCTGTTACAATATACTGCAACTTTCGGTCTAACGTTACTTAGGACTTTTGCTCTTAAGGATTTTGTAAAAGTGATGCATTCAGATATTACTCTGCACATTTTCAATTGTTTCATAGCATTAAATCAATGCAGATGGTCACAGTCTAAAATTGACAGCATGTTAATGTTTTAAAAATTTAATGTTTTACACTGATCAACATGAATATTATGTTATTCACAGTGGAAAGAATCTTACGCACTGCACACATGTTGCAGTAATGTTTTTATTACCTTTTACCCAACACTGTTTAGCATTAATTCATATTAAAAGAAGAAGAGGCAAACAATCATAGTAATCATAATCAAGTAAAAGGTGCATTAAGACTTAGTATCCTCTCTTTTACATTAGTTGGTTTGCTAACCCACAACATATTTTAGAGGAGCAGGTTCTTAATGCTCAAAAAACAATTTGTATGGATCATCCTCTTGGGTCCTGCTACCACGGGGTGTCCTGATGCACGAATCATTAAGACTGCAAATAACATCACTAACTCCCAGCACTGGATGACATGTTCACTTCCCCTCCCACAGCATCCTCAAACAGTCTTTCCACCCTGCCCATCACTTTGTTGAAAGGCTGCCCTCGGGTAAACAATAGAGATCCAATATAATGCGCACTACACAATTTCTGTTTTTACCCCAGAGCTACAAGCACAGCGAACAATGACCTTAAAAACTACCCTCAGCATATTTAATTGGGCAATATTTTATTATGTTTACTTTTTGAAGTGCAATATGGACACGCTTTTAACTAAGTCTTCTTCTAACTAAGTCTAAGTCACTAAAATGCAAACGTTGGCACTGAGTGTGAGGTTTTATATGAATGTGATGTTGACGTGTGATTGGTGTATCGTATTTTTATACTCATATGTTGTATTTTATTTGAGTATGTACCCTGAGAGTGCATCGAAAATTCGTTGAAAATTCGATATTCTTGTACAATGAGAATAAAGTATCAAATTTTTATTCAAAATAATTTCTCTTAAACTAATGATAACATAAAGATGCACTGATATTGTCCGAATGCTGCACCACTGCAAGAAGCTTGGAGCAGCCAAGACGGTTTTATACATTAAGCTTGTATCACCACTTATTTAATGGTAAAAAAAATGTTTTAAAACAAAACATTATTAATTCATCACAATAAATCTAAGCAGAACACTAAAACATGCAGCCAAAAACCAAAGTATTCAGAAGCTTGAACCCCCTTTGGACTCTCTGTGTACATGTCTATCCGTGTATGTCTATCCGTGTAAACACTGTCAGTATTTGACAAACTTCTAAAGAGGTGCTGATGAGGATATGTTGCAACAAATGTAGATGTATTTTTGTAATCACTGAATGAAATAAAAAAAAAAGTCCAATGTTTTTGAAATGTCAAGTTCTGTGCAATGCTGCAAAATAATAAAAAGGACTTAGAATAAATGCAATGAAAGAAATGGCTTCAAGCAATCCACATTTTGATCGCTGTTTATTTATTTATTGCATGTGTTGTTCCTGCCAAAAACTGGATCACAGTCCCAATTTAAACAGCAAATCAAATCCTTTATGAAACTTTGGCTCTAAGTCAAAGTTCATCCTTTAACCCAAATCAAATACTTCACTGTTTTCATTTTGACTTGTAGTACACTGTAGTTATGATCAATTTAAGACAATTTAATAATAGTAAATAGTAAAATAATTTCATTTTAAATATTGAAAGTAGCTCTGATGTATAATGTCTTTAATAAATACAGTTCAGATAGGTGTAAGAGCCCACAGCTGTAACTTATCTATATAAATATAGGGTATTTATAAAGGTCAATATAAATTATTTAAAACTAGTAAATAACCGGAAATTAAGTGGACAACACTAAGAAACATTGTATTATAAAACAACTACTATTTGATAAGGCTGACCTTTTACGTGCTTTAATCACTGTAAACTATCTTATACAAAGTTTCCAGATAACCATAAAATGTATCTTTAATACAGTTACAAGATATATTGAACATTTAATATTCAGTAACTGGTCAATTTTGAAAGCCTGTGCTTTGAGCTATAAATATAGTTAGAAAACATTTGCGTTTGTCCCTCCACACAGGTGCGTGGGGTGGACTTTGAGCATTCAAAGTGTTGTCTGTGCCTCCCAGTTTTCGAACACAGCCAAACTGAGGGTATAAAAGCCCCAAGATGTATGAGGTGAAAGATCAGCCTTGTCTGAGAACTTAAACGAACCCATGATGGGGGCATCAAAGCTCGGCCTTTTAATGCTCCTCAGCACATCTGCCTTGGCATGTGAGTGTAACTTATTTATTTGAACACTGAACATAATCTAATAGATAGATTTTTGAGTAGTCCACTGCTTTGCTGGAAATATTTTAACTGACTGTTTTTGTGAACAGTTTCCCAAGAGAATGATCAGCCAACATGCCCGTGTAAGTGATGCCCGACTACATGTGGTGATCAAAAATATAATTTAGATGGAATAATGAGTTAAATTACTGTGTTGACAGTAATGTGTGTTTCATGGGACTAAATGCACTGCTTTCATGCTTGTGTTGATTTCCTGTACCAGTGGCCAAAACGTACAAGACCCTACACAAGTATGAATACCAGTATGAAGCAGAATCTTTGAACGCTATCAACGGAGCCTCAGCGCTCAAAAATGGACCCAAAGCCTTTTGCACTGTAAATTAAGCACCTTTTACAATCATTGTTAGTCAATGGTTATTTGTCAGACAGTCAAGATCCAAAAAACGTTTGCCTTCTGTCAGGTTGAAATTGAAGTGCCGCAGACCTGCAGTTTTATAGTCCACACCACTGGCTGTAGCCTGACGGAGGTGGTTGACATGGACGCGGAGGGAAACCCTGTGTTTGGACCTGCACCCAGCTCTGCTGACTTTGCTGCTGAAATGGAGAAGTATGTTACTCTATATTCCAGATGTCAAACACGAATATTTTTTTGCTTTTGCACTGAAAATAATATTTTATTATCCCACGTTTATTTTAGATATCCTCTTAAGGTTGTGGTTGATAGTGTGTATGATGTAAAACTCTACCCTGAGGATAGTGAGACAACAACAATCCTCAACATCAAAAGGGGTATAATATCTGTACTGGGTGTCCCGTTGCTGAAAGAGGACAACGAGAATATGGTACATAGATTATACAAGAAAAGAAACACATTATAGTACCAATGAAAAAGTGACCTATACTTCATGGTATTTGCAATAAAAGTTTGAAAAGGCTGTGTAGAGTACATTGCAAACACTAATCAACTTTATGTTCTTCATTTTAGCCAACTATCCATGGAAAGTGCAAGACCCATTACAAAGTTAACGCAAGAGGGGACGCTGCAACTGACATCAGGCTAAAAAGAGATCTGTCCACATGTGACAAATTCGTACCAATGAGAGATTACACCAGCCCCCTGGCACTTATCTCTGGCATGGTAAGACATGCAGTATAACTAATATGCAGTGGCAGCACTGGCTCTAAAGATAAAAAAAATCCAATGTTGGATAGTTCTGTGGATTTATGGCTGTAATAGCAGCAAGAGAAATGTGGACAATTTGGACATCAATTACAACAACAAAAAACAAACCTAAGAGTTCACCAAGTCTTTGTTGTGATGCACAAATACAAGAATTATTACCTCATTCATTTTCAACAAAATGCAACACTAACATAAATGTTGGTTTTCAGCACTACCCTCTTGCTCAGCTGGTCAAAAGCCACCAGACCTGCAACTACAGGTTTGACAATAAGAAGAAGCACATGACCTCTGGGTCTTGCACTGAAAAGCACATCCTCATTCCTTTCTCTCACAAGTAAGTCAATCTGTCTTCTAGGCTATTTAAAACGCTCCAATAAGTAAAAGTACATCATGTTTAACAGTATTTTCAGTGTTATGTTTTCTTCCCACAGGGGAGAATATGGAGTGACCAATGTTGGAAAGCAACAACTGACATTGGTTCAGGTTTCTTCTCACAATGAAAGAGTGTTCCAACACAGTGAGGCCCATATTTAAATTGTAATGATTTTATTTGGATTGCCACTAAAAGTCAAATAAAGGTGACAATATCTTATTATTTAAATCTTTTTAGGTGACATTGTCAGGGGTCTTCACATGGAAGCTGTTGAAGATAAGAGTGCTTTCCAGGATAAAAACGCAGCTCTGAATCTCCTGAGAGAACTGGCCACTCTGCCCGAGACCGAAGGTGAAAGGAGGGCCCACCTCTTCCAAAAGCTTGTAACCATGGTCCGTGGAATGAAGGCTGGGACCCTGAGTCCTGTCATTCCTGAGGCTCTTGCTGTATCCCATGTCCTGACCTACCAGGTTTTAGCCCAGTGTGGAACTCCAGAGTGCAGCAGTGCCATCATGCAGATCCTCAGGACCTTTGACAGCTCCTCACTGAAGGTTGATGCCACTGTTTTTGCTATGGGACTCATATCTAACCCCTCTGCCCTCCTGATCCATGACATGCTCCAGATGGCCAAAGATAAGCCCAACAAGCCCATAATGTATGCCCTGAGCAATGTTGTCAAGAGGTAAGAGAAGCTGACCACATCAGGAATAGCTCAATAATATTTCATCCAATGTTTTATCCTTTGTGTATGATAATATCAGTGATGGAAAGTAACGAAATACAAGTACTTTGTTACTGTACTTAAGAACATTTTTCATGTATCTATACTTTACTTAAGTAGATTAAATTAAGGCTACTTTGACTTTTACTCCACTATATCTAAGATCAAATATCACATTTCTAATCAAAGTTGCATTACACGTTACAATCACTTTAGTTTACAAATTTCATAATGAACCACTTTGTCATTTTTAATTTATTAAATCAAGTCATAAGCGACACAAGAATCGCTATTTTTAACCAGGAACAGGTTAGTCCCTCCATCTATAACCTTAATTTAAAGACTTATGTGTCATATATTTTGTCCTGTGTTTTATTCTTAAAATCACAGAGCTGTTAGACTGTTACTGTCACTAGGCAATTTTACCACATGAGTAGTTAGAAATAAAACTGAAAAAAACATTAGATCATGGCTATAAATGCTTGGATCCATCATTTATGTCTATTACAATGAATTAGTTTATGCTCTCCCGCCCCCCAAAAAGAAAAAACATAAAGCAGCACTGGTCCAGAGACAGGGAGAAAACAATAAACGAGTACTTATATTTTTCATATTTTAAGTAAAATATAAATCATGGACTTACTTACTTTTAATTAAGTAGAAATCTAAATGGGTAATTATACTTCTACTAGAGTAAATGTTTGTTTGTGTATTTGTACTTTTAATTAAGTACAGTTTTTAAGTACTTCCTCCACCACGGATAATGGATAATATACACAGGCATTAGTGGTCATTTTTTCCAATCTCTCTTTAACAGGTTTTACAAAGCTGAAGGAAAACTGATCCCTGAGATTCATTCTGTGGCTGAGTTCATGGCTTCCAGGTTGGGCGACTGTTCTGGTGACAACGACAACACTTTTATGACACTGAGGGTAGGTATCACACCCAACTATGCAAAATGACGATCAATGACAGGATTAACAAGCAGAGGCATTGGCTCACACTCTAAATGTGCAAAGTGTACTAAGATCAGTAGACAAAATTGACTTTAAGACAATTTTGGAGAACATTTTTTTTATCGTAAATACAATGACATTCACATTTTTTTTCTTTCACATAAAATTTGGGTTTCTCAGAAAAGTTTGAAATACCACAAACAAAATGGCCGTGGAAATGAACTCTCAGATACTGTACATACTGTTCATGCATAATATACATAGAAATGTGGATTGTTTAAGGAATGACTGCCGTTAAAAAGAGAAACAGACTTAAAACTTAAACTCCTCTTGATAACCTCCGAAAGCCAAATGTCTGAACTTTTTTTTTCACGTTAGGTTATTGGAAACATGGGCGCCGCTGTGGTCCCTGCCAGTCCTGCTCTGCAAGGTGCTGTGATTGGGTGTGTGAACCATCCTGCAGCTTCCCTTGCTGTACAGCAGGCTGCCATCCAAGTGTACAGACAGGCGCCTGTCTCTGAACAGGCAAGTCAACTAAAACAGACTGCTAAAATCAACTTAATAATTACTTCTACTGTATGCTCATGTTTTATTTATTTTTTTATCTCATTTGAACAAAGGATAGAGAGGTTCTCATGCAAGTGCTTTTGGAAGGCACCAGCCACATGCAAAAGCGTATTGCTGCATATTTGGTGCTTATGAAGGACCCACAGCAAAGTGAATTGATTCAGCTGATTGATGCCCTGCCCAATGAGTGGGACATACAAATCAAGAGCTTCATAATTTCACACATTAATAACATTTTGACTTCAACTGAGCCTGAGACCCAAGAGTAAGCAAAAAACACTATTCCACTAAATTCTTAGTAGGTAGCCAATGGTAACAATTATTTTTCTTTTCCACAGACTGAGACAGAGGATACGTGTTGTCCTGCAGGGTAATGAAATTGGGCCCTTCACATACTCCACTATGTTTTCTCGCAACTACAAGATTGGACCTTTGGAGGGCAACGTAATCTTTGAGGGTTCAAGTTACTTGCCCAAGGAGGTCATGCTTGAAATGACTCTGAAAGCATTTGGTTTTGACATTGACATGATGGAGGTACAATTTTAAGCTAAGTAATTTAAATCGTGGTCTGAGACAATTTTTAATTGAGAGAAGTTGTGACAGAAAAATTGTCTTGTTTGTCAAATCCCTACAGATTGGTTTGGAGAGCAATGGATTTGACCCAACTGTTGATGCACTGTTTGGAGAGAATGGATTCTTCCCCGACACTGCGCTGAAGACAATGTACTTTGTCTCTGACAATGCGCCACTTAAAGTCAATGAGATCCTGGAAGATATGCTGCCTGCTTTGAAGAACTACAGAATGAAAAAACAGGTAGACTCTAAAAGTCCAATCAGACTAAAAACACTATATTTTTGAATATAATGTTTGATGCCATTGAGGGAAACATTATGCACTAGATCTAGATCTATAATTGACAATGATTTTAGACCTCCCAGAACCTGATGAGGGAGATTGGAAACAACCTCAACAAACTGGTTAGGGATCTGAAGTCTTCACAGTCTCCTGAGGCAATGGCTTATCTTAGACTTTTGGGAAATGAGCTGGGATATCTGACAACAAAGGAAATGGAGGAGATGACCTACTCTGTGACCAGGATGATTGACTACATGTTCAGGATGTTTTCAACTGATGTAAGAAAAAGGGTTATTAGTTACATTTTAAAGAGCACGGTTGCTAATTGAACAATTCATTGGTATTTCTCCTTTAAATGTGCTATGTGTACGTTCATTTGACACAGCTAATTGTAGCAATGATGGCTAATGGTGACCACACAATCTTTGCCCACTACATCTTCATGGACAATGAATTCTTCCTGCCTACTCTGACCGGTGTGCCTCTAAGAATTGCACTGTCAGGTACTTTCACCCCTGGTGTCAAGGGTGGGATTAAGCTTGCCCGTGAAATGGTAAGTATTTATGAAAGTGTTTAAATGCCACCTTTATTTTTTTATTTACACAACATGAATTCAGCTCATTATGTTGTTACTACCTTTCCACGCAGAGTGAAGTCTCCTTCATACCTTCCGCTGGTATTGAGTTTGTAACTCGAGTTGGGTCCCACATCCCTGAATATGTCAACTCTGGATTAGAGATGCACACCAACATTTTCCATGAGAGTGGACTCAATGCCAAGATCTCTATGGCACATGACCACGTCAAGCTGACCATCCCTGCTCCAATCAGTCCTACAAAGCTCATCAAAATGACGTTAGACCTTTGGTGTTTTATGCAATTTCCTTCAACTTGAATGTTGTACACAGACAAACTGCATCACTAGTAATAGAGAAAGCAACACAGAGAACATACAATTCACCTTTGGCTGTAATGCAACTGTTAACCTAGCTAACCTGACTATTAATAATAATAAAATTTTAGTAATTTTAAAAATTAAAGAAACAGCTAATGTTACATAATAACTTTGTTAAATTTTAGAAACAATCTGGTGGCAGTTACTGGATCAGAGGTTAAGACAATCACCCCAACAATGATGGACAAGGTTGAAGTTAGTAAGTGCACTCCGGTCTTCACTGGAATGAAATACTGCACTTCTGTGAAGTACTTTGACACTTTGTCTCGAGAAACCACCCCCTACTTCCCCTTAACTGGAGACAGCAAGTGAGCAACACTCTCCGAACCTCCAGTAAATAATAATTTTTCAAATTAAGTAGTTTTACTTGGAAATACAGACTAATGAATTCATCTTTGTAGATTTGAGGTGGAGCTCTACCCTACTGGTGAAGTCACAGAGTACACAGCCACTGTTGCCTACGAGCTCCTCAAGGAGGGAGAAGAGCGTCGTCAAAAGGTTGACGCTCTGAAGTTTATTCTGAGGGCTGAAGGTACGGTACAATATAAAAAGTAGGTCCGAATCTTTCTGTCTTATCAGGGTTATGTGATATTAATCGATTGTATGGCCAACAACAGGTACAGAGCCAACTGAAGCCAGAGCAATATTGAAATATAACAGGAAGAAGAATGCCTTCACAGCAGACATCCAGATCCCTGACTATGATGTGGAGGCTGGACTCAGGCTGGGCATTACAAATGGAAACACAAAGGGAAAAGGAACTCACTCAATCTATCTTGACTTTACGAACAAAAACCTCCCGCAACTCTCTCTAGTTGGCCGTGCCAAGTAAGACCATAAATCCTGATGAAATACCATTAATTTGACCCTGTCATTGAAATTACAGTAACTGACAGGTGCATCTTTCAGTTTGAAGGCCATGAAGGAAGGTATGCTGCAAGTCCAACTTCTTGTACCCTCAGTAAATGCTGATGCCACTCTCACAGCTAAAATGAAATATGATGAAGAAGTTGAATTGGAGCTTGAAAGTAAAATCCAGTTGATGGATGCCATTTCTAAGCAGAGAATTGAAATGAAATATGGTGGAGAAGTTGAATTGGAGTTTGAAAGTAAAATCCAGTTGGTGGATGCCATTTCTAAGCAGAGAATTGAAATGAAATATGGTAATGTATTTTTTCACTTAGCCCTTTTTCAGAATTCGACACTCATTTAATAATTTGCCTACTTAGCTTTTAGGCAGGTGCATATGTACATGGATTATAAATGTAACAACATCTAGCACTAAATCTCTACTCTATCTCTACTATTGCAGATGAAAGCAAAATTAAGGTTGAGTTTGAGTCTGATGTGAAAACCGAAGAATTTCGGCAGTACGGCATTGATCTTCTTAATACCCAGGTGTTGTACACCGACATGAAAGTTGGTCACATTTTCAAGAAAATTGTGGAGGTATGAGTCTTAGGTTTACGCATCATTTATGTTTTCTATGGTAAAAATGTGAAGCATTGATAAAATGAAACACTGCTTGTTTCTTTTTCACAGGCAACAAACAACTACATGGAAGAATATGGTGATGAAATTCCTTATATTCAGAACTTTAGACTACCTGATATGCCTGAGATTTCCCTGCCAGAAACACTGTACCTGAATATGTAAGTGTGAACAACCCAAATGTACATTTGTTTTTCTAAAAAAAAAAACGTGTAAGCCAAACACTCTACTTTTCCCTTTTTAACAGTCAAGCTAAAGCTGTCTACCACTTCAGCCACGAGCATTTCATCATTGCAATTCCTCTCCCTCTTGGAGGAAAATCATCAGAGGACCTTAACTTCCCACAAACGTTGATCACACCTAGCATCTCTCTCCCTAAGTTCGGACTGGAGATTGTCTCCATGGAGATTCCCCTGCCAGAGTTTGTTGTCCCTGAGAGTCTTAGTCTAGTTTTACCTCTTTTTGGCAAAGCTGACGTACTGACTCTGTTGAGGAGCAATCTGTACACCATGGAGGCCTCAGTCGCTCTTGGAAAAGATGTTTTGGAAGCACAAGCACAAGCTAGTAGCACAAGCTACTCATTTAAGTTTGATGTCAATGGGATCTCCCCTCTTGAAATCCTCTCAATAAGGATGAAAGGTATTTCAGATGAAATATTACAAATAAATAGGAATTTTTTTTCATTGATTCTTCATTTTTTCTTGTTTTCTGTTTCCTTATTTTTATGTTTTTAGGCTTGGGAATGCTGACCATCTCTGATTCAATTGAGGCCAATTTAGAAAGCTCATTTTCACATAAAATAATTGGAGCCAGTGTTAAGATTGTTGAGGATGTAACCATCACGGACAAAATCAGTTTAAAATCAAGCATCAACATTGAAGCTACAAGTCCTTTTGGTCTCAATTTTGAACTGGAGCAAACTGGTGTGAGTGGAATCAATACTGAAGAAATCTCTGCAGAAAACAGCTTTGTGGGAACAGTTACAGCTGGAACCATGTATGCTAAAACCATTTCAACCCAGTCATTTACCATCTTCCCAGACAGGTCAGAAGCAATGATGGGTTCTAAAATTCAGTTTGACTCCACTATTTTTCAGGGCCATAATACATTTGCTGCAAACCTTGGCAATGGTGAATTCACTGTTGTGTCCGCCACCAATTTCTTTCAAGATGTTATCAAACATGTAATTGAGCTTTCCTTCAAAGAATACATCCTGGCACTGAAATGTGATTCAAGTGCCCATGTTCTTGATATGAAGATCCACAACCAGGCTGAAGCCTCTGCTGGTACCAGGGGAATTGTCATGAGGATCGAGACAAATGCAGACCACTCTGAAAACCGTGTTGATTCTGTGTTGACTGCCTCTCTTGATGTCAATGGCTTAGCAGTAGACACAAACGCTAATGTGAAGCTCTTCGAGAATGAGGCTACTAAGAAGGCTTCTCTAAAAATGAATGAGAATGGCTTAATCATAAGTGGAATAACCATCCTGCAAAGCCCCTTCCCTCTGGAAAACACCTTCAATGTTGAGGTTGATTCTTCAAAAGCTACTCTATCCATTACAAACAACGGTGGAATACATGACGTTACAGCTAACAATACCAACACTCTGACCATTACTCTCTGTAGCCTTAACTTCAAATCAAAGGCTGAAGCCACAGCAAGTGAGTTTGCCTCTTACAGCCATGATATTATCGTTGATTATACACCGTACTCCTCATCTGCAAGTGTCAATAACAACTTGAAAATTCTGGATGCCAGCTTCATTAATGAGGCTGAGCTAAATGCAGAGCTTGATAAGATGGACCTGACTGGAACCCTGAAAGCTATGTACGGCCCCGAAGAAATCAAGCACGTCTATCAGGTAAATTATGCTGATAAGATTGCTATTGCAAAGTGCACCACTATTGGAAAAATCCTTGGGACGCATATTAACCACAACAGTGAACTTGTAATTGTCGGACTTACTGCCAAGACCAGCAGTGATGTCCATTTCACCTCACAGGCAATGCACTATGGCCACTCCTTGCATTGCACTATCGTTCCATATGATATCAGTCTTGATGCCATTTTCAATGCTGGTGGAGACATCACCATGTATGGGACGCACAGTGCCCAGCTCTTTGGCAAGTTTCTCCTTAGAGCAAATCCTCTGGCTTTTGGTAGCTCACATGAATGCAGGGGAGCAGTAACCCAGATGCTAGATAACAGTTTTTCCCTTGAGACTACATTTGAAAACAAAATGGTCACTGTTTTGTCACTACAAGAGCAGACGACCAGTTATGAAATGAAGTCTAAAATGAACAAGCATGCTTTTAATCAGGCTACGAGTCTCTACAATACTGCTGAGAAAACTGGAATTGAAATCTCTGCAACCATCCTCACAAACATGCTTGATACTGACTCCACAGAGAACCAGGAATTCACAATCTCTGGCTTCCTAAAGTATGACAAGAATGCAAACACTCATATCATCCAGTTCCCTCTATCGGAAAATCTGCCTTTCTACTTAGAAATTATGATAGATTGTGTTGCACATACTGCAGAGGCTCTGCAATCCTACATCATCAATAAGGGGATAATGTCTACACTTGAGGATTTTCCACAGTATGCGAGTGACTTTGTTTCTCAAATGAATATAGAAGGCAATGCAATTCAGTTGAAGCAGCATTTCCTTGATTTTACTGAAAAATCTATCTCTGTGGAAGATTTGGAAGCATATTTGAGAAACCTGATACATACATCTGAGGAAATACTGACTAGTGTCATGCTTTTTATTTTTTTGGAGGGTTATGAAATACACGATTATATTAAAAGAAATTATGAACTGCCTAAAATCCTAATTGAGGAGATAACACAACACCTGGAAGCCTTCATTAAGAAGTATAATATCATGGACATGCTTGTCTACATAATGGAGGAGTTGGCAAGTCCTTACTTTGAGGTACTAATTAGAATGATTCCAGACGAGTTTTTTCTTAGTCCAAATAATTACATTTTGGGACTGGTTAAGGACAGTGGCATCTTGGATAGCATCAGCAGATTCTTTGCCAATATCAGAGAGCTCATTACAAAGTTTGGGACTGACAAAAAGATTCAAGCAGTTCTGGAAAAAGCTGTGGAGCTGATCAAGCAATCAAGAATTGAGGAAACCGGCTTGGCTATAATCAAAATAGTGAAGGAAGCAAACCTGCCAACCAAATTCATGCAAGTCTTCCAGAGTGCTATAGACTATTTGAAATCAACTGAGGTCAATAATATGCTTATTGAAACTATTGTCCAAAAACTTAACACTTTGAATTATAAGGATTTTGTGGATTATGCCAATCTCTCTATTGCTGAGTGGACAGTTTACCTAAACGGGCTAATCAGGACTCTTGAAATCCCCCAGAAAGTTGAGGCAACAAGAAATTTCGTTGAATTTGTTATGAGAAGTTTCATAGAAGACTTGAGAGAAATCAAAATTGCAGAAATTATTCAATCAGTACTGCATATCATTGGCAGGGATATTGTTTATAACTGTGAGAGGTTTACTACATTTATAAAACATACAATTCCAACACAGTTGGACATACCTGAATTCACCATTGTGGGCTACACTGTGACCCCCACCACAATTTTATTTGATGACATCAGCGGGAGAATCATTAAAATACTTGAGTTCATTCTCAACTGTGACATCGATATGTCTCATATGGATGCGTTCTTGAATGATCTAACATTAAACTACCATCCTTTTATACCTGAAATAACCTTACCAGAAATCACTGTTCCTGAGATATCATTCCCTACCATTCCACGCTTTCCTAAGGAGCTGGTTCCTGAGAACGGGCTGCCAGGCATTCCGAGTGATGTTGTGGTCCCATGCTTTGGTAACCTCTATGGTCAGATTAAATTCCTCACTCCTGTATACGCAGTCAAGATGGAGGCTGGATTCCAGAACTCCACTGAGAATGAAATGACACCCCATTTTACTGGATTCTTCAATTCCCAGGCTACATCTTCATTTTTTGAAATTCTTAATTACAATCTTCAGTCCAGCACGGTTATTGGAATCCCTAAAATGAGCCGTGTTGTCTTAGTAGAGACCATTCAGTTCAACCATCTTGCTCTTGGATTTGAACATCGGGCATCTTTAACTCTATATGGCCAATCAGGCCAAGCTCAAGCCAAGACTGCAGTTATGGTTACGACTGCGCCTTACACTGCTAACATTTTGAACAAAGCATTTATTGCTATTGAAGAAGGAATGTCTGCCTCTCTTGACACAAATTACGCTCATTTACTGAACCTCCCTACTCTCAATGTCATAAGTGAGGTTAATGTAACCCAAAAATTATTAGCTCAGCAAGATGGCCTCACCTTCACTTTATCAGCGGATAATTCAGGTACTGGCAAGGATAATATTGCTGATGTCAACCACAAGAGCAATTTACAGGTGACATTCACCCCAAACATTGTTACACTAACTTTTTCTGGTGACACGGACTCTACCATCTTAAAGATGAAACAGCAAATTAATGCAGAAATTACCAACCTTTCCAAAGCCAAACTCTATGACATGAAGGTCGAGCTGAAAGCAAACTGTGAGACAGAACTGTGTGGTGTAACCAAGGGAAATCTGTCCAATGGAATCAACATTGTAGTCCATCCTGCTGAGTTTGTCTTTAAACTCAAAAACAAGGGAAATGTCGATATTGGCAATACTAGATACCTGAATCATATAGAGCTGCAAAAGGATTACTTAGCCGTCTTTACACCTGATAGCCAAAAGATTACCACAGTATCCCTGACTCACCTTGATGACTACAAAGTTTTCTACAACGTCAGTGTTCTTCTTGAAAACGCTGAATTGAATGGCAAGGTTGTTCATCAGAAAAAGCAGACTGCCCCACATGTTCATATAATAGGTCTGATCCAGATTCCCAATGTGGACAGTAATAGTTTTTATGATGTCCTGCAGCAAGTTTTAGAAGAGGTTCCATCCTATATGAAAATTAGTGAAGAAAGGGTTGAGATTGACCTTGAATTTCCTCTCCCACTGTGAGAAACACTACCATCTGTTTAATCATCAAACATATCTGAAAAATGTATGGACAATTAGCTTGTTAACCGTATTTATAACAATAGACTTTACAAAAATGCATGTTGTATAATTTAATTGTAAATGGTTTATTGTGTACAATAATTGAATATGTCACATTTTACTGAATTCCACCTTCTCACACAGAGTGAAAAGGATTAATAAAATATAGTAATGCATTCTGTAAAATTGTGATTTCCTCCTTCATGATGTTAGTCTCAATTTCATGCCAATATCCATAAAATCCAGTTGCATGCAAAGGTTTGCATCTCCTTATTTTGAAATGCCAAGAAGAGGAGAACAACATTTTTTTCATCAACATCATATTTAATGCACATTCGCTAGTAGCATTGTTCCTTAACCAGAGACTGAATAAAGTAAATAATCAAGGGGGATGCAAACTTGCAAAAGTGTAAATGAAAACAGTTGTTAAATCTCAAGTCATAATTCAAGAATTGGTTAACATTTTGATTAAAGTACATTAAACAACATTTTTCAACCATTCTCCTAAAATATGCTCAATTACTTATCTTAATGTGGAGAAGTGCTGTCGAGGCTTCCTATGACACAGACCCACTGAAGAGCAAAGGCAGGGGTGCAGACATTTTTACTCCCAAAAGGTGTTTGCATGTTGTCACATTCTTATTTATTGTAATTTGTAAATGGCAACTTGTAAATAGCAAAGGGAAGCTATATCAGAGCAGGGAGAGGGATTACTGTGCAGAGCAGAGGATCTAATTTTAGCTTAGGTTGCACACTTTGACTTTACCTAAGGATCTGCAAAAGCAGATTGTAACTTCTTTTTAGCGATGCTAGTAGAAATCTTCTTGCTGAATGGTTATAATCACTGTAAACTAGCGATATCTTGTTAACTTAAATAAAGCAACAATCAATTTAAAAAATTAAATGAATACTCTTTTCTGAGGCATTGTGTTGCAAGATTCGGGTCACATTTTTAAAACTAAGCAACACCTCTGCTTCAACATTAACAATGGTTTTAGTATGGTCTTAAGTCATGATAAGGGTATTTTATCCAAAGAAGATAACCAGTTCACAGAACTTGATATACAGTTTAATGTACATAAGATCATGCCTACACAGCAGACGGACTGCAGTCCAGTGCTCTTTTGACAAGAAGCTTGATAACAACCTGTTCAGGTTCAGCTCCTTATCAGTGACCAGGAGACACAAGCCCTTCAATTTCTGAACAAGCGTTTTTAGCAGTATGGATTATGTAATGCATGATTCATAGCCTCACATATCAATCTTGGTTTCTGGTTATAAGCACAAGAATTTTGTTGGCATTCTGTGTGGTAGTTTAGATACTAGAAGGAGGTTCAATATGTTATGTTAAATAAATAAAATGTATTTAACATAAACATAAGTTTCTCTGAAAGTTCAACAAATATACAACTGTCAGTAAAGTTTCAAAAGAGTTCAGAAGTACATTGTACACCAGTGCTAGAACACACATACAGCATTACACATACACATACACATACAACATTTGTTTAGAAACAGTCTAAGAGCAGAATGTTCCTTCTGGTTGCTGCTATCAAGATCCTGAGTTCAACCATCAGCATTACAACTATGACAAAGTTAACAATGCATCTGGTGGCTCCTAATATAGAATATGCTTAGAGGAGAGCCTAGACATGCTCCTAGAGAAATTCATGGTCATAAAGTCTGTTTGATTAATATAATTTCAAAGCCGCGTTTACCTAGCAGCCTTCTATATCTGAATCTAAATTATTATATTATATTATTATATATTATTAAAAATTTCTGGCTGTGGATGAGATAAACAGGCCACATGCAATGTCATCTACCGACCAGGGGGAGTCACTGGAACAATGTATTTATCTCTTACACTGCTACTTTTGCATCCATTTTTCATGTTCAACATGTTGTTGAAAAAAATTACCTAAAACAAAAAGGATCCTTTGTATTTCTCATTGGCTAAGTTTTTTAATATGCCTTTTGTTATTGGACGTTATGAGTTAATTCATGAGACAAAATAAATTAACTTAGGTGAGCAAACTTTGCACTTGACACCTCATTGTAAAAATGTATTGAGACAAGAATCAGTGCAAGAAGTGCAAATTTTACATCGATAATTTTAGATATATGTCCCTTGCTCTGACTGACAGTATACTTAGAAAGTACCTGCAAGTTTTTACCTTTTTTAAGATTGAAAGTAAATAAAGCTCAGCTGTATTCCTGTTTAAGCCTTTAAGGGACAATGTCTGAAACTGAAACCTTGGATTCATTAGCTTGTTGGCTTTGACAATACTGGAACATGTTATCACGTAGTTCTAGAAGATACTGGAAGATACCGGTCAGACAGAGGTAGGGCAGTATTTTAACAGTGCTGCCCTCTCTTCTTAAATTACAGAGCAATAAATGTGCCTTGGAATAAAGTTTCCCCTAACACTATATACAAGCTCTTTCTTATATAGAAGAATTTCCACTGCAACTGGGAGCTTCTCATATGAAATTTTAAGCTACAAAATAAAACAATATGTAAACAACAGTCAGCTCCAACATGCATAATACATTCTAGCAGCTCAACACTGAGAGCTGCCCAGGCTACTATTAGTTTATTATACATTTTGCAGTTTATGACTAGCGAGTCCTGTGTATGTGTATTTTTAACAGACTTAAATGTATTGATCATGTGCAAAAAATGCCTGCAGATATTCAGCACTTGCCTAGTTTTACCCCTCTAAGCAAGGATCACTCCTCACACTGAAAACTATAATCAACAGTGTAGTTCTCCTTGAGACATTACACTCACGACTGAGAGCAGAGATGAACACCTAAATATTGTTACTATAATGTGCCCTACAATAGTCTGGCAAAAGTCAGTTCTGCAAATGAAAAACTGCAAGTAAGAGGCAAACAGGACATCACAATATTCACATCTGTGCTGTTGTTAAGCATGGTGGGACCGAGCTCTTATGATTATAATTCTAATGTGGTTTTGCATTGCCCCATAACCCATCTTAATTGAAGACACTGTCATTCATTAATAATGACTGCATTCAGGTTACTGCATAATCAATACCAGGTCTCAAGGACCTGGTATTGATTATGCATTTTTTGTTGGAAATGTTTCACTACTTATCCGAGCAGCTTTTTCAGTCTGAGGGAACTCTGCCCTGTTCTCACTTCCCCTATTATCCACCTAACAAGCCTATTCAGGCCAGGCGAGTACAAGGCCTACTGTGAAGTATGTAACTGGGTCTTCCTAACCAGTTTCCCTCAGACCGAAGAAGCTGCTTGGATAGTGAAATGTTTCCAACCAAGAGGTTCAGTTGACATGACTTAGCCTCAACACACACACAGAAACACACACACACATGCACAAACAGTTAATACAGTGGATACAAGTTCTATGTCTGTGAATTTATTAGCTACAGTAGGCCTTTGGGGCTTTCCAGTAATTGGAAAGCTCCAAGTCCTTGTAAGTTATCTAAATGATTTATTCATTGATCTTAAACAATGGACAAAGTCAAACGTCTCTTCCAGGAGCTTAACTTAAATGAACAACTATGAAAACAACAGTCTGAGATAGAGAATTAGCGTTTGGTCTCATCTGATGAGAATTACAACAGTCTGCCAATTTTATTGCAAACTATACAGACATGACTAATGTAATTAATAACTCGATTTAATATTATGATCAGTATGAGACACTTAAACATTTTACGCCCTTAATTCATCTCTTTCATGGTGCATCATACGTTTATTCCTTTCTTCTTTTTTCTGTCACTCGTTGTTCCTTAATTCACTCAGAAAATGTAAAAATCACAACTTTTAAAAATGTGACAGTGCAGAAACTTTAAAAGACTTAACTGCATAAGTTGTGGATGTACGTCTTGAGGTGTGAATACCAATGGAATTTGGAGGTTGGTAGTAATGTGGCTGATAAAAGTGTAGTGATAGAGAAAGTGATAAAGGAGTATCAGCGAGAATGAAAGGAAAGGTGTTCAAGACAGTGGTGCCACCAGCGATGCTGTTCAGTTTAGAGACAGTGGCACTGAAGAAAAGACAGGAGGCAGAACTGGAGGTAGCAGAGATTAAGATGTTGAGGTTCTCTTTGGGAGTGACAAGGATGGACAGGATCAGGAATGAGGACATCAGAGGGACAGCTCATGTTAGATGTGTTGGAGATAAAGTCAGATTGAGGTGGTTTGGACATGTTCAGAGGAGAAACTGTGAATATATCGGTAGAAGGATGTTGAGGTTGGAGCTGCCAGGCAGGAGGTCTAGAGGAAGACCAACAAGGAGATTTATGGATGTAGTATGAGAGGACAGGAGTTAGCCAGCAAGTAGCTAACTTGGCTACACATTTAATTTAGCTTAAACAAGTTTTTAGCATCATATGGTTTAATTAACTGCCAATAAGGCACTTTTTCCTGTTGTTACTGTAACTTACAGCTAAGCCTTTTCTTCATTAAATCAGACATAAATGCTGTTTGAGCTTTACTTAACTTTGTGTCTTTCTTAGTTTGTGGCATGTGTAACTTGTAACTAACTGTGTGTGTGTGGTGTCTGTCTGAACCACAACATTTGCCTCAGAGGCATCACTTCACACATTTGGTCCAAATCCAGAGTCTAATTGAGTTAATTATTATGAATCATTTGTTTATCTATGCTTGTTATCAAATATTTCTCGCTAGTGATTCAAAAATATGACTAATGGTTTTGATCTTTTCCCTCTGCTGTAGTCCCTGTTTTAGTCAGAGGCATTCAATCTTTTTTTTGTCCCAAGTCCAGCAGTTATGGCTCCTGCTGTGTATCTCCGCAGTTAGAGATGAAGTGATTGTTGAGCAATTTAAAATGACTGACGAGTTTGGCTTTTACAAACCCTGTTAGGGTCTACAGCAGTCCAAAGACTACAAGCAAGATGCAATCAGATGTTATTGAAATATTATATATACCTCAAAAATTCACCCCCAAAACTCACTCTTACAGGTTTTAATGTATGTAAGAGTTAGTCTATTAACTACTTCCCTAATGTCACCTCACCTCTTCTCATGCTTTCTGTTATTATATCACGAATAGTGTTCCCAAAATGTCCTCATTATCATTTTGTTCTATTTTTATTTATTGTATATCTCTTCCAGACGTCAGAAATATTGCATCCAAATTAGTTAGGATCACTGTAGTCATACAGTCACACCACGTGTAACCTATTGAACCATATTGATTTAATGAGTCCTCACTGCTTTCCTAACACAATTGAGTGAGTTCATGTGCTGAGGTTAATGTAGACAAAGCGTAAAATGCGATTACAAATACTGGATTTCTCCTTCATTATTTGTTGTTTTTCTTTGTGCCTTGGTGTTTAAGAATGTGTTTGATCCATGAATGTTTCGAATGTTGTGACACCCTACTGTTCTGGTAAAAGTGGAAAATGCTTGGACATCACAAAGAACCCACAGAAGGTAAGATCCTCTTCTGCCTTAGTTGTTTTGTAATCCTGATCTAACACCTTTCACAGCCTTGCTTGAGTAGGTGAAAGGTTAACCATGTTTGTAAAGACATCACTGCTGACACACCTTTGTTTTAATCAACAATAGTGAACAACACACTGTTTGTCTAATTAAAAAAAAAAATTAAGATGTTACTGAATCTGACACTGTAGAATGAGAAAGTGTTGATCTCCTTGAGGTTTTTCTATAAATGCTCAGCATTTTGATACTGACCTCGTTTATTCCTTTGTACAAAAGGTCAGAAAATCCTTTATCCATCCCATTGAAGAGCATTCACTCAGGTTGACTTGAACTACTTATTAGAGGCTTGTTCAAATAAACCAACTTGCAGCTATTGTTCATCTCTTTAATAAATATGGCTGCACCTCAAGTTTGCAACAGATCTTTGGTAAATTGGTGGGTTTGTGGTAACGGGAAACATGGCATCAGAATTATGTGAATGTGGCAAATTGAAGGTCAAATACTAATCTAAGAAAAGATGGGCTTTCTCATAATCAGCTCGTATGACAACATTGAAATTTTTCAAACTCTGTGTACGAATAGTCTCGTGAAATTCATTTTCCGAACCATTTTGTTTATTCCAGCACTGCTTTAATGTACAGTATACTTTCTGAAATAAGCCTTCCTTTATAGGAGACATCTTGACTTGTCATAGCAAGAAAAACTCAGGTATAACTAAGACTTCAGTGATGACTCTTTTCCATTAGGGTTTAACTGTAAGCTATGCCAGTTAGACACCTTGCACTACCATGGGCAAGGAACTGGCACACCTAGAGGGAAGGCAGACATTATTACTGTTATCTAATCGCTTAGACCTATGGTTCTTATGCTATAATAAAATATAGTAATCAATTTTCCACAATAATCCAAATCTAGTAATCGGTAGGATATTAAACATTTAAAATATTCAGTGTGTGCAACGTTTTAGAAGAGCTAATGATCTACGACACTGTCTAATATGTGTTCACAACATACTCCATGTACAGCAGGTAACAAAAGAAGCAGCTGACTCAGGTTTCGGTTCTATGTCCGTATGATTCATGTTGTTCAACAATCCTGGGGCAAAGGTTTGCTCAACTTTTTGTAAGAGGCCTTTATATGAACACTATAAGGTAACTTTGTGCTAATATTTCTAATTAAGATCTGTAATTTTTTTGATTTTTCTTTTCATTTTGAATGGTTGATTTCTTTAGACATCCCTTAACCTTACATTTCTCGAAACTGGCTGAACGGTCTCTGAACAGTCAGCATGAAATCACTCTGAAATTGCCAACAACATGCACAGAAATTTGAAAATATAATAAATAAATAAAACACAAAGTTTAAATAATTAAAAGAAACATTGAATACACCCTTTGCTTTAGTGACACTCTTAAATTAGTGTGATCTCTTTAAGCATTACAAACAAGTCATCAAAGTTACTGATTGAGGCTATATTAGCTATTATATGACTTTTGTCTGATTACAAGATTTTTTTTTGAGATAAGCATATCTTTGACTTTTTTCATTAAAAACCTCAATATGTGCATTTTTCTACTACATTACTTCAGGATCAGCAAAATGTCTCAGGAGGACAGCCCCAAATAATAACACAAGAGCTGAAGAAGTCATCTAATGTAATCACAGAGACCACCCACACCCAGCGCTGACAGACAGTCTTATTTGTGAAACGTTTTTACCTTTGGCCTGCCACAAGGACTGCTCAGACTTTGGAACGAGGGCAACACATTTGCAAGTGCTGGTAATCACATATTCCAAGACTGGAAAACTATAAAAGCTATCAGAACAAAGCGCAAGGATTAGTCTTCACAGAAAGAGGAGGACTCTCCTTAAGGCTTCTTGGAGCTTTACTAAGCCCGTCATGGGGGGTGCCAAGCTCTGCGTTTTGCTATTGCTGGGCACATACACTCTAGCCCGTAAGTATTATGGTTTAATTTTAGAACAACTGGAATTGAATGATTTGGTTTTATATTGTAAATGTATTTGTGTGAAATAGAAGTTGATGTGTATTACTTAGTATTTTTTAAAGCTGATCCTTTCCTGCTGTGAAATCTAATAGCTGTTTGGTACATATGCATTAATTTTATTTGCTGTTGAGACAGTTGTGATGCTATTTTGATAGATGATAGTTTTTAAATGACATCACACTTAAAACATAGTATAAAAATACTCCTTTAGTGTAATAACGATTCAACTAAACCACTCATCTTTTGTTTTTGTATTTAAGCGTGTCTTGTTGTAAGTAAAGTTTAGAGTAGGTCGTAGTCTTTAAAATTTTCATGGACATATGTTTTTCATCTTTTGCAGAGCAAAATGTGGGAAGTGCTGAGGAACAATCTCCGGCTTGTTTTTGTGAGTTGCTTGCTTATTGCCAGTGTTGTGTCCTTTCTAATTATGTATGAGTTTTAAAATCCATTTAAAGTAGAGTCCTTTTTTTCTTATTAGTGCACAATAGTATATTCAACAACAACATTACAGTGCTCTAACAGTTTTTCCAAATACTTTTTTAGTGGCCAAAACATTCAAGAACTTCAGACGGTTTGTGTTTGACTATGAAGCTGAGACCATAAATGGTGTGAATGGAGCTACCGACAATAAAAGCGGCCCCAAAGTCACCTGCAAAGTATGTTTCACAGCCCCAATCAATATAGCAAACACAACAGGGTCTTGTGACCCTGAATAGAAAGCAGTAGTACTAACAGAAATTGTTTAATCTGCTGCACAGGTTGAGGTTGATGTGCCCCAGACCTGTAGCTTCATCCTCCGCACAACAGACTGCTCTGTGAGTGAGATTTCTAATGTTGATGCAGAGGGGAACCCAGTGTATCATCCTGCTGCCGGCGCTGATGCTTTCAAAGCCGCCATGGCCAAGTTAGTCACCTCAGTTTTTTACTCGAATTATTTATTTACAGGTATTGTATTGAGGGTGAACAAAGTGGCAGGTAATAAATGATTTTCTGCCCACATCAACAGGAACCCCCTGAAAATCACAGTTGATGGGCAGGCTAGTGTCAAACTCTACCCTGAGGATGATGAGCCTACCAACATCCTCAATGTCAAGAGAGGAATCTTCTCAGCTCTCATGGTGCCTGTAGTGGAGGAGGAGATGAACAAAGAAATGGTAGCTCCCCTCCTGTTTATTGCCTTGTTTTTATTTTGTACATAGTTACCAATTAATTAAGGCCAAGTAGAACTTGACTTTGCTTCGGGAGAAGAGTCATGCAAGATAAACAAGTTGCACAATGAATAGATAAGCTGCCCCAGTCAAAGGTGATAAATCCACGCCGGTAACATCATGTTCTCACAATGACCATCTTCTGCAGTGGGTCAAAGTCCTAGATAACTTTATCTCACTATTGATATCACCTGCTCTCATAATGGGGAATAATCTTTCAGATCAATTGACAGATTCATGGAGCTTGCTAAACAACTAAAAACAAGTGTAACACTCCAGCGTTTACAGCTATGTTTAATTTTACCCCATTGCCTCAGTATTAACGATGACCTCTCGTCAATTTCAGCCCACCGTACACGGAGTCTGCTCCACCAACTTCACTGTGAACTCCAGAGAGCAAGCTGACGTGACTCTCACCAGGGATCTTTCTAAATGTAGTTGGTTCACTCCCCGCTGGCAGGTTACAAGTCCCCTGGCCCTCATCTCTGGCATGGTATGAGATAAAGCCACATTTGCATAGCACATTTCAAATACTCGTGCTATTTGCTACTGTTTTCGAGGCGTCTGCTTTTCCTCATTGTTTGACAAAGTGCTGATGATGTCTTCCCATTAGAAAAAACCTCTTTCTAAGATGATTAGCAGCACCCAGACCTGCAACTACAAGTTTGACAGTCAGAAAAAGCACATGACCAGTGTAATCTGCTCAGAGAAACACATCTTCCTGCCCCTCTCCCACCAGTAAGTTTTAAAAGAATACAGTACCTGGTAAATAATAAGTAAGACTTAAATAATAAAAATGTCAATAAGGGTTTCAAGTCTTTTATATTTCTAAATTGGCCAATTTCTAGAGTGGTTGGAGAACAATAACTGCCTACTCATGTTTCCTAACTGTAAGATTTTAAATTATGTACAGTTTGAAGTTCTTTACTCATGTACGTCTTTAAACTCTTGTTATATTAGTATAAATAATTTTATGTTGGGCTCAAATATCTATTTTCTGAAAAATAACACACATAACAGAATTTTTCCCATTTCATTCTCTTGAACTGTTCACATTTACATGCAAATTGGTTAAATGAAATGAAATGATTTCCTGTTCTAGCTAATTCTCTGAAATTCTCTCTTCTGCAAACAGGAATGAATATGGGATTTCTACTTCAGTGAAGCAGACTCTGTCTCTGAGGGAGACTGCCAAGATCAATGACAGAATTTTTGATCACAGTGAGTATTTTACATTTCAGAGTACATTGCAAAATATGTATTCGAAATATGCTCAATACAACAAGTTTGGCAAAATTCCAAACATTTTCTTATTGTTTGTTTTAATTCTGTACAGATGAAGACAACATCATGTACTTGCCTATGGATATTGCTGCTGACAAATCCCCTGTGCAGACCAAGGATGCCGTCATTGCCACAATGCAGCAGCTGAACACCCTGTCACAGACCACTAAGGGTGAGGAGCGTGCCAGTCTCTTCAACAAACTGGTGTCCGAGTTGCGTGGTTTAAATAATGACGTCCTGGGATCTGCTGTTGTTGAGATGATGGAAATGTCTAGCTCTCTGACATGGCAAGCTCTGGTTCAGTGTGGTACCTCAGAGTGCACCAGCGCCATGCTGAAAGTTCTCAGGACCTTCGATGAAGGTGCTCTCGAGGTTGATGCTGCTGTCTACGCCATGGGACTTTTGCATGAACCCTCCAGCCTCATGGTGAACGACATCCTGGCCATGGCTCAGTACAAGCAGAGCAAACCCATCATGTATGCCCTGAGCAGTGCAGTCAGGAAGTACGTTTTACCACATATCATCTTTTTTAGCAGAAAAAAGTCTTTATTAATGTTTTAGTGCTGAATGGTTGTTTCTGTTCACTTAACTTTTTATGTCTAATTTTGTCACTAGACTGTACAAGGTTAACGGAATCACCCCTGAGATCACTGCTGTCTCTGAGTTCGTGAGTTCACTTCTGGGTCCAGACTGTGCTGGGGAGAAAGAGCTGACCTTCCTTACCTTGAGGGTACAAAATCAACTTAGCTCTGATGCACCTCAATAAGTAACTTTTTACAGCAACTTTACTTTCCTTTTTGTTTTTTCAACTTCCTATGCTTTCCCCTCCAGGTTGTTGGTAACATGGGAGATGCAATGGAGGCTGCTGACCCTGCTATAAAGGCCACCCTGATTAAGTGTATGAGACAGCCTGCAACCTCACTATCAGTGCAGCTGGCTGCCATCCAGGCTTTCAGACGCATGTCTGTTACAGATGAGGTATGTAAAGTTCCAGTCACCAAACAATACTGTCCCAGTTTAAGTTTTACTGTGTACAGTTCCTAATATATAGTGATAAACAAGTTCCTGTGGTGATTTTTTTATCCAGGTTCGCTCTAACCTTCAGAGGGTCAGCCAGTACCCCAAGGGTGCTGTACAGAAGCGACTGGCAGCTTACTTAATTCTGATGAGAAATCCACAGGACAGCGACATTGAGATGGTGAAAAAACTCCTCATGCAGGAGCAGAACATGCAGATCAAGGCCTTTGTAACCTCGCACATCTACAATATAATGTCTTCCACCGACTCAGGGACCCAGGAGTAAGACTAAAGCATGTTTTAAGTGACAGTACCATTTTAGCTTTATTTTAAGAAAATACTGCCTTGAACAAACTATATATTCAGCTAATTGTTTTACATTTTGTTTTCTACATCAGACTCGCTAAGACGTTAAGGAATTCTCTCCAAGATGTGGACGTCACCACACACTATAACTATGCCACAAAGTCTCGCAACTACAAACTGGGTGTGGGACCTGACAGCCTGCAGGCTGGCATTAAGAGCAACATTGTCTTTGATCCCAGTAGTCAGTTGCCCAGGGAGGTATTGCTGGAAACTACTCTGAACGCCTTTGGCTTCAACATGGACATTTGGGAGGTATGTAATACTGTAGGCCTTATTAATTAGTATTAAATTACTGTTTCAAACTCTGGTTTTATGGTTGTTGACAAAATTACTCCCATAGACCAACTTAAACTGCAAAACCAACTGAATTTAATCTTATTGGTTTATTTTGTTCGCAGGTTGGCATGGAAGGAAAAGGCTTTGAACCAACTATTGATGCTCTGTTTGGAAAGAACGGGTTCTTCCCTGACACTGTGTCCAAGGCTCTGTACTGGGCTGAAGACCAGATGCCACCAAAGATCAAAGAGTTTCTGAGAAAATGGGTTGCTCCCCTGAAGCCAGAAGGACAGGAGGTATATAGCTATATTATTTTTATTCTTTTATTTTTGTTTAGATATTTAATAATTTCCACTGAAACCAGCTCAACTAATAGAGTGAAACTCTTTCCTAAGGTCTCCAATAATCTTGTGAAAGACATTTTTACCAATTTCAACAAGCTGGTAAGAGAACTGCAGAGTCAAGAGTCCCCAGAGACCATGGCCTACCTAAGGATTATGGGAGAAGAGCTTGGCTACATCAAGGGCAACGAACTGAAGTCTTTTGCTGACAATGCGATGATGTATGCAGAGATTTTGATGAAGATCATTCCTACCAGGGTACTGCTCTATACTCCTGTTATCCATATTTAAATAAATTACAACTTCACAGCAAGAATCAAGTTATTGACTGTTGATCCTTTTTTATCAGGTGGCTAAGCTGTTGTCCAGCACTGAAAATGAGATTTTTGCACATTACATCTTCATGGACAACAAATTCATCATGTCAACAGCATCTGGTTTGCCTCTAAAATTTGGCCTAACTGGTACCTTCACTCCTGGAGCAAAGGGGGGCATTAGCATTGCTCCAGACATGGTAAATTTTACAGTTTTTGTTTCCTTTAGGCTTTAGTTTATAAATGTAGTGTTTTTAGTTTCAGCTATCGTGATTTGTTCACATATTATAAAAGGAAATAGGAAGAAATCTAAATAAATTATTGCAGTATAGGTAGAGTAAATGTTTTGGTCATTTTGTGGGTGCAGCTGTAGTGTTATACTGTCATATACAACCTATTTTATTTCATATAATCAATTTTTCATTTACAGAAAGAACTATTGTTCATGCCCTCGATTGGAGTTGAGTTTGTGACTGAGATGGGAGTCCATTTTCCTGAATTTGTTGTGTCTACTGTTGAGATGCATACCAACATGTACCACGAGAGTACATTTAATGCAAAGATCACCATGGAGCAGAACCAAGTCAAGCTTTCCATCCCAGCCCCACAGATCTCCACAAAGCTCTTGAGTGTTAGGTAATTGGATAAAAAGACATTTACATACTTTATCCTATTTTGTTAGAGCAAATGTTTATTCAGTTTTTATTTCTCAATCAGTTTGTAAATCTGATGTTGGTCACATGCAAGTGTGCCTATACCCTTGATAGTGTATTTCTGTTTGATAAATATATTTGTGCATCTCTATTCCTATCTGATCTAAGCAAATTTTGATGTTCCTTATTTGAAATAGCAATAAAATCATGATTGTGGGTGCTGGCCGGGCTACGGTGATCCCACACACAGAAGATGGAACAAACTGCAGGCCTCTCTTCACTGGAGTCAAATTCTGCACCAAAGTACTTCGAGCTGATACTGGTGACAAGGCTGCTGTTCCTTACTTCCCCCTAAACGGCGAGACTGCGTAAGTTAATGTTTGAATAGT
Organism: Channa argus; assembly: GCF_033026475.1. Taxonomy (NCBI): domain Eukaryota; kingdom Metazoa; phylum Chordata; class Actinopteri; order Anabantiformes; family Channidae; genus Channa; species Channa argus. Next base: position 8,446,242 of record NC_090213.1, on the reverse strand, counting down.
CCTTATTTGTGCATTGTAATATCACTGATTTAAATAATTATTTTAAAAAACGTTTAGGTCAAAATAGGTCAAGGTTTAAAGTAAGGTAACGGTGGAACAGTCTCACCTCTGTAACAGGATCTATTTTAATTTAACAGGGAATGTTAAAATGGATGTAATGTGTTGAGATTCAGCTGAAAAACACATGGCTTGAATAAAAGTTTTAATGGCCAAAACAGCACCACACTCATTCCATATTTAATAGCAGGGCAAGTTTTGCAATACGAAAAAGACATTGTATATGGTAGTTTAAATTTGATTTGTTAACAACATTCTTTGTAAACTCACCAGACACTTATTCCTTTGACCATTTTCACAGATTTGATGTGAACATTGAGCCAACGAATGAGGTCTCAGAGTACACAGCCACCATCGCCTATAAGCTCCTCAGTGAAGGAAAAGATGGCCGCCAAAAGGTTGATTCTTTGAAGATGACTCTTAAAGCTGAAGGTATGGTCATCATATTTTTTTAAAAAGTTAATCTGTTTTTTCCCTATGGGACAGTTTTTAATTTTGTAAAGCTATATACAGGAAGTTATTGTTTTTCTAACTCTGACTTTAGGTGCCCAGTCTACTGAGGCTTCAGCGACCATGAAATACAACAGGAACAGGAATGTCTTCACCACCCAAATCCAGATACCTGACTTTGATATTGAAGCTGGTGTCAAGGTTGGCATGACCGACAGCAATGCTAGAGGCAAATCCATTACCCTAGAAATCTCCAATAAGAATGTGGCCCAGCTCTCTCTGATTGGCCGAGCCAAGTGAGTTTTTCATATTCAACAGTCTATATACAAATGTATGCTATAAAACTGAATAATTGTTATTTAAAACTTCATCTTTTAATCAATCGTTTTTATTACAGGCTTCAGGCCATGACTAATAGCATGCTGCAAGTTCAGATTTTAGTCCCCTCACTCCAGACTGATGCTTCGATTACTGCTACCGTGAACAAAGCTGATGGACTCACCATGGAGGTCAAAAGTGAAGTCAAGTTCCCTCAGACTGATTCCACTCAGGCAATCATATTCAAATATGGTATGCTGTTCAACAAATTGCTAGCAGACTGGACTAGACTTCAACGATCAATGTTTTAAAATCTAACAGAGTTCAAGTATAAAATTATTTTCTAAATGTCACTGTATATCAGGCGAAGACCAGGCTGAGGTTCAGATAATGTCCAAGGCCAATGCAGGAACTAAGATGCTGGTGCCCTACACTGAAGCTCTCCAAGCCTGGCTCAGGAACGTTGTAGAGGATGTTATGGACCAGCAGGTTCTCAAGACTGACATGAAACTTCGTCATATCTTGGAAAAGGGAGTTGAGGTGAAAAAAAAAAAAAATCCAATAATCTTGATGTAGTTTTAGTTATTCTCAACTAAAGTATATGAATGTGACGTTTTTTCATCAGGCAAGCAATATCTGGATAGACAAGATCACAACTGATGTTCCCTATGTTGAGACCCTGAGGAACAGTATAGCAGAGGTGGAAATGCCCTCCATGCCTGAAAAGCTATTCATGGACCTGTAAGTGTAACATACATTCAAGGATCTATAGTTTTTCACATGGATTTTAAGAAAATTAATTTATCCTGATTCATTCATAAAATAAACATTTACTCCTCTTTAATATCTGGTTTAAATCCAACAAAAACAAATGTTTGGTTTCACAATTTCCCCAGGGAAAGCACATTCAGATACCAGTTCAATCAGGAACGTTGGGCCATCAGTATCCCTCTGCCTCTTGGAGGCAAAACATCTGAAGAGCTAAGGATACCTCAAATGATGACCTCCCCGCGCATTACTGTGCCTCAGATAGGCATGGACTTTGCTTCACAGCAGATTCATATCCCCACTTTTACCATCCCTTCTGAATATGATCTCACCCTGCCTCTGATGGGCATGGTGGAGGTGTCTGCTAAGATCAAAAGCAACTATTATAACTGGGAGGCAACAGTCTCTGGTGGCAACAACACTGCAGAGTCCCTTAGCTACCTGGTCAAGTTCAGTGCCATGGCTGAAAGCCCAATCAATCTTCTGTCTTTCTCATCTGAGGGTAATTTCTTTTTATTCTTCAAGTTTTATTTAACAAATAAATTATTCATACATTTTTAATTTGTTGTTTAATTTAACAGCAACACCCTATCAGTTTATACTAACTAATATTTTGATTATTTGTCTGTTTTGTAGGAGCTACAAAAATCACTGACACAGCAGAGAAAACTATCAAATTCAGCATTGATAGTTCCTTGAAACACATGCTCATGAACACAGGTTTCAACCTGCTGGAAACCATTGCTCTCACAGACAAAATACTAACAACAGGAAAGTACAACATCTATGTTCTGAGCCCTCTGGGTCTGGACACCTCTCTGACAGTTACCACCCAGTACACCTTAGACTCACACATGCTGTCTGGAGATATTAACACAAGTGGAAGTGTTTCTCTTGGACCCATGACTACTAGCACAACTTACGTCCACACCTTTTCTCTGGAGCCATTTAGGAAAGAAGCAAGAGTAGAGAGTGCCCTGCAGGTGACCTCTGAAATCCTGAATGTCATGAACAAGCTGAAGGCATCATTTGCTAATGAGGAACTTCTGATTGAGTTCAACAACAACATAAACAGTGAGCCTATCAAGCACACCACCAAAATGAGCCTAAGCTACAAGGATGTCAAGTTTAGCATGCAGTCTGATTCTATGACCAAGGCAGATGAGAGGATGCTTCGTAGCCAGATGGTGCTCTCTGCCTCTGCAGGACAGGCCAGTCTCAGGATAGAGAATCAAGCAGATGATACAGTAAATCGTGCCTACTCTTTGCTCACTGGTTCAATGAACCCTAGTGGTTTGGAGATCAACACTGATGCCTCTATAAACATCTTTACAAGCCTTGCTTCTCACAAGGCAACCCTAACCCTGAACATGGACGGCCTGACCACCAGCTGTACAACAACTGCTCAGCACAGTCCATTGACCTTTGAGAATGTTTTCCATGGTGGAGTTGATGCCTCTGGTGCCACCATGTCTCTCACCACCAAGGGAGCCATTCGGGAGAACAAGGCTGAGCTCAGTGTTGAGGGAAAGATTGCAATCACAGAAGTCTATGTCAATGGCATCTTTGAGGGCAACCTCTTTGACATCAACACCAGGAACAGAGTAAACCTCCGAGTGAATGAAGATGGCTTGATCTTCTCCAACAATGTGGTTGGATCTTTCAATGAGATGAGAACTGAAAATATCCACTCACTGTCTCTTACACCAAGATCTTTTACTCTCCAGTCCAAGACTGACAATGTTCTGGACAAGAAGAACTCATACATGCATGAAATCACAATTAATATTGAGAATTTGATTGCCTCCATGGTTGTGAAAAATAACCTAAAGATCATGGAGATCAATTTTGTTAATGATGCCCAGTTTAAAGCAGAGCCCTACAAAATGGAGCTGACTGGAACAATGATGGGAGCCTTCTCAGAGGAAGAGCTCAGGCACACTTATGAAATCCAGATTGCTGACATGGTGTTGTCTGCAAAGTGCAATACCAATGGTAAACTCCTAGGATCTCACATAAGACATACCACTGATATGGAAGTTGCTGGTCTGACCATAAAGTTCAGCAATATGGCTAACTTCAACTCACCATCTCTTCGTCTGGAAAGTACAGTCAAAAGTATTGCTGCTCCTTTTACTCTGAACGTTGATGCCATTTTCAACTCAGATGGTGCAGTGTATTTCTATGGACAGCAGAGTGGTGAACTATATAGCAAATTCCTCCTGAAAGCTGAACCTCTGCTGTTCACTCATTCGTTTGAGTACAGAGCCTCCACCACTCATGAACTGGAAGACACAACAACTATCAAGACCAATATGGAGAACAAGTTTAACAGCATACTGAGCCTACAAGAACAAAGTGTCACACTTAATTTGAAATCCAAAATAAATGAGCACACTTTTTTTCAACAAATGATTTCCTACAACAATGCAGACAGGCTGGGAATTGAGATGGCAGGAGCCGTCTCCACAGCTCTCTTCAGTAATGAAATAGAAGAATACGCCATCTCTGGATTTGTGAAGTATGATAAGAACAGCGATAGTCACTTTATCCAGATCCCATTCACTGAGCATCTGCCTGCAGTCATTGAACATCTAAAGATCACGATGATGGAGCTGATAGACTATAGCACTGAGATAATGTCAGACATCAACAACAAGTATGAGATCAGTGCTACATTTCAGAACAAAGTGTCAGAACTGAAGAAGGTAATTGACAACTTTGACTTCAACCTTTTTATGCAAGACCTGAGAAAGTTTGTTAGCTCAGTGGAATCTATCATTACAAACCTGACAGCCAAGGTCCCAACTGACAAAATCTTGAACATGCTGAAGTCAATCAAGGAGACTGTCATAGCTTGGATCAAGAAACATAACATTCCCAACGAGTTCAGTGCAATGTATGCCAAAATAGAAGAGATCCTCTCCAGCTATGAGATTGAGGAGATCATTGGAGCCATTATGGATGAAGCTGTTAAAATCATGAAGCAGTATCAGGTAAGGGAAAAGATTCAGACTGCATTTGCTGCTCTCAAGTCAATTGACATCCAGCCTTTGATCCAAAAAGCAACAGTACCTGTTCAGGAGCTTATCAATGAACTGTATTCCTTTGACTTCAAACAACTGGTAGAAGACATAAGTGAGTATTTCATGGGAATGATCCAAAAAATCCAGTCTTTTGATTATGACCCATACATTGTGGAGCTAAAGGAGAAAGTGGCAGATATGAGCAAGATCCCCTGCTTTGGAAAACTCTATGGACAGTTTAGAGTCAACTCACCCTATTACAATCACAGGACTACTGCTGACCTGACAAACACAACAACTTCATCAGTCACACCAGAGTTCAAAATTAATCTTAACTCAAAGGCAACATCAACTTTGAGGGTCCTTGACTTCACTGTGGATGCCACTGCACATTTTGCTGCACCCAAGATGAGTCAACTGTCTATCTCTGAGAACATTAAGGTTGAACAGCTATTTTTTACACTGGATCACAAGGGAACAATGACATTCTATGGTCTGTCTGCTGAGGCTTCTGCTGAAACTAAAGCTAAGGTCACAACAGAGGTCTATTCAACAGAGCTTTTAAATAAGGCAATTTTTGCTATGGAGAATGGGGTTTCTGCCAGTGTAGAGACCAGCTATAAACATAGCCTCAACTTGCCGTCCCTCAACATTTTTAGTGAAACATCAATGAAACAAAATACAGTTTTCTCGCTTAAGGATGGCACTGCCCAACTGACCTTTAACAATACAGCAAATGAAAAATATGCAATTCAGGATATCTCAGATCAGGCAACCCACAAGAGTTCCATGGAACTGGTCATGGATCTCCATACAGCTAAAATAACTTTGACTGGAGCTACAGGCAGCAGCCACTTCCAAATGAATCAGCGCGTAGTTGCTGAAATTTGCATCTTCCGACACATAATTATTGATGCAACGGCTGAGACAGAAACACCTTTCATGAAGGCCAGCAAAGCAGTAGTCAAGCTCCAGGCTAAAGTTGAAGACATGAAATTTGATTTAACTGCGTCTCACACCGCAGAACTGGTTGGACTGGTTGAGGGAACTCACTCAAGCTCTGTCCTTGCTTTGGTCTCACCCAGTGAATTTATGTTTGACACCAAAAACAAAGGAAATGCCAAGGTTGCTCTTCCATTCAAGCTGTTTGGAAAGATAGATCTTCAGAATGACATTGCTCTCACTCTTAACTCCAGAGTTCAGCAGTACAGTTGGACAGGCCTGGCTAGATTCAACCAGTACAAATACTCACATTACTTTAGCATGGATAATGGCAATGGAGAAATTAACCTATTTTCCCAAATTAATGGAGAAGCAAATCTTGACGTCCTGAAGCAACCAATCACCATTCCTGAAATAACTTTGCCATTTGTTCATATGAGGACACCAAGAGTGGAAGAATTCTCTCTGTGGGAAGATACTGGCCTGAGCTACCTCTTAACCACAACTCAGCAGACATTTGACCTGAACTCCAAGCTAAAATACATACAGAACCCTGAGGGTATAAACATTGACATCAATATGGAGCCATTCATCAATGCTATTAATACTAACTTCAAGACTCTCCACAAGAAAGTGCTCATTGGCAAAGATAAGGCTGCTTCCATCCTTGCTACATCTTACAGCAAAGCAAAAGCAGAATATGAGAAATACAGCATTGAGTTGCCCAAAACTATTACAGTGCCTGCCTATAAAGTTCCAATCATGAATGTTGAGATGGCTACATTCACCATTCCCCTGCCCGACGTCAATCTCATGACAATGCCCACTATGCATGTTCCATCTGCTCTCAGTGAGCTGACTCTGCCAAAAATCACTCTGCCAAAAGTTCAGAGCATTAAGCTCCCACTAATGGGTGATCTGACCTATGAGTTCTCCATGAAAACCGCAATGATCACACTCAAAACTAATGCCAGCATCCTCAACCAGGATGAAATTGTGATGAAATTTGATGCTTCCTCATCCTCTGAATTTGAGATTCTGACTGGAAAGATTCAGGGTAACACTAATGTGAACACAGATGATGGATTTAAAATGGCCTCTGTCCTGTCTTTAAAACATTTACTGGTAGAGGGAAACCATGACAGCACCTTTGCTTTTGGGTGTGAAAATGTAGATACATCCATCACCAATTCAGCAAAAGTAAATCTACCTGACATGACAATGGAAATCTACCAGGAGATTACTGGAAATCCAGAGGAAGGTCTTGTTCTCTCTATGTCCACTCCATCTGCAGGACTGATTGCAGTTCAGATGCAGACTAAGCAACCAGCAGTAGTGAAAGCAAGACTCTATGGTCGTTATCCGGTAAGAAATCTAATAACCCATGACTCTTGATTTTAGTATAAATTGTGTTTTTATATTTTTGTAACATTTTTATTTCATGTATACTTGTTTCCATAGTCTGAGCCAACAACAGACATTGATATCGTGGGTGTGAAGATGTCTGTGGTGAACTCTGAGAAGCTGAATATTCAGACAACCTGGAATATGGAGATGCCATATGAGGTGATGCTGGGACTGAAGAAACAGGTGCCCAGAGTCATAGAAATGGTATCTGATCCCGCTAGCAGAATATATAACAAAATCTCCAGACAAGCTAGAATCCTCAAGACTTCCATCGAACAGGCTAGAAAGCAGGGTAAAGTGATGTTTAAGAGGGCTATTGAGAACTTTGCAGCAGCAAGTCCATCTGATGTTATGATAGCTGCCACAGATAAAACCATTTTGATTCTCAAAGAGTGCCAAAAGAAAATTGAAATTGCTTTTGATGCTGTTGTTAAATTCCTGAGAGAAACAAAGTTCCAAATCCCTGGGTATGAACAGAGGCTATCTGGGCTGGAGATCTACCAGAAATATACTGCTTTTGTTGCTGATGTGTCTGAGGAGGCTGTTCAAAAGATTCCAGAGTACTTTGCCTCCATGTTTACAGCTGTCCTTGAATATATTCGGGCTACTGAATTCACCCTTCCTGGCTCAAACCACATTGTCAGCGGAAAAGACGTTCTTGATGATTTGTTTGTAGCTCTCAAGAAAATACAGGACCAAGTGATAGTCACTGTGAGGAAACTAGGAAATATAAAGGTTGAAGACATGACTAAGACCTTGTCAGCACTGATGCAGTTTACCATTGAACAAAGTGAGAAATTTCTCCAAACTCTAAAATCTCAGAATGTAGAGAAGCTGTCCACCTTTGTGACTGAAGTGTACAATGATTTTATAAATTCTCCTGTCATTGCTGATGTTACCAAGCAAGTTGGAGAGACTTGTAGGATTGTTTTAGAATATCTAAAAGCTATGAGAGCTAAACTTCAGAATATTTTGTCAGACATGTCAAGCCAACAGCTTCAAGCTGATATCCAGTCCTGGATTGATGCACTGGTAAAACGTATTAATACGTTCCACAACAATGTCATTAAAATGTTTAAGGAGAAAAGCAAAAATGTTAAACAATTTGTGAGAGTAAGTGAGAGACAAATGGAGGTGGACATTCCTTTACCATTTGCTGCCAAATTCAACTAACTGACCGTGGAAAGAATTATATGTCAGTGTTTGTATTGACTATATCTGTTCATTAACCATCAAGACAGTAGTGTAGATGTTCATGTTCTATTAAACAAATACAAAACTATTTGCATACAAGTGTTGTCTGTTTCAAATATGCTTTTCAATATATTAATTGTTTTTACTATTTTACAGTAGATTTCCAGACTCTATTTTGCTTGTGTCTTGTACTATTTAAAAGAGTATATGGTTTCCCTCAATAAAAACTGTTTGTACTGCATATATTTTTGTGTAGTTCTTTTCTTAATATAATTTACATACAAATATAAACTGTAGTACATCATTTTTCATTTTTGGTTCTTTCTCTGACAAGTGTATCAAGGGGGCATGGTGGCTCAATGGGTAGAGCACTGGGTTAGGATGTAGAAGGTCATGGGATCCCACCCCTACAGGTGTGCCCCTGCCCAGCCACCAAGGGTTACCTTGGTGCTGGTCCCGAGCCCAGATTAAGTGAGAGGGTTGCAGCAGGAAGAGCATCCTGTATTTAACCTTCCTCTTGTGTTAGGGTCGGCACCGACCCATTTTCAGTTTTAAATGCATAAAAGAACCATGTACATTTGTTTATTACATCAAGGCTTTTTGACTTTATCAGTAACCTCTATTTCAACAAAATTTAAAAAATGAAAAACTTCTAACTAAATTATGAAATGCTCTTATTGAAATTATGACATTTGTGATGTTAGGGTCGGTTTCGACCCACTTCTAAAAATAAGGTTATAAAGCAATATTTAGAGCAAAAACTGAAATAATAAGTGCACTGTCAGCCTAAACACTGACAGCCAGCTCCTCTCCCAATCATGTGAGCTTTAGGTGACTCTTGTTTTCCTGTATATCTGCACAAATACAGAACAAACAAACAAACTTGGACGCGTCCAGACGTGTGAATTCAGTATTGAATTGGTGACTTGTAGAGTTCACATCTCCAATTTACAGCTTCGAAAATGAGAGGTTAAAAAACATGCCAAATTGCCACTTTTAAAATTTTGATCAGAATCTACTTCTGAATTTGCTTTTTGATATAATAGCAGAAAATCCTTATGCCATCTTCCAGGATTTCCATTTTTTTTGGCGTGGAATTTGAGATTGTTCCCACTGGAGAAATCTCATTAACTTTAGTGATTCTATGCCTGTTAACTTGGATTCATCAATTGGTCAATTGTTCACTCCTAAAATATATCTACACATAAAGATTGGGATACAGACACACTTGATCTCCGACAGATGAATGTCAATAACTTCTGACTTTTCCTATAGTGCCATCATGAGGTCAATACTTGAATTGGTTCACCTGCAAAGCCAATGACACTCCCATAAATATTATTTATTTAGTATTTTTTCTTTACAAATTAACGAACGTTTGCATGTTAAGTATGGTGCCATCAGCATTTAATATCAAGTCACTGCTGTACCCACAACTTCACAGGCCCAATGTAGACTCTTAATCTTTATTATTAACAGTAAGCATTGCATATTAAATATGCGTATACATACGTACTGTATATATATGCGTCTCTTTTTCTCTCTCCTTCTCTCTCTCTCTCTCTCTCTCTCTCTCTCTCTCTCTCTATATATATATATATATATATATATATATATATATATATATATATACATATTTATTTATTTTTGTCCTTTCGGCTTATCCCGTGAGTTCAGGATCGCCACGGCATCATTGACCGCATGTTGATTTGGCACAGTTTTACGCCGGATGCCCTTCCTGACGCAACCCTCCCCAAATTCTACCGGTCTTGGACCTGCACTGCACAGCTGGGGAGGGGAATGGGCTGTTAGGTGTTCAGTGTCTTGCCCAGGGACACATCGATTTATAGCGAGGGCATATATACGCATGAAAAAGAGACATCTCTGTATGCTACTACCAAGTACCTACAAAGAGTAAGGTCCTGAGAAGTCAGCTGAACGGGAAAAACAAAGTCCAGGCAATTAACACCTACGCCCTCCAGGTCATCAGATGTAATAAACTGGCATAATAATCTGGCCAAAAGAGGAGATCGAGGCCACTGGCATAAAGACAAGGAAGCTCCTTACAATGCATGGAAGGTTTCGACCCAAATCCAGCATCCTGAGACTGTCCACTAAGCAGAAGGAAGGAGGCTGAGGATTAGTAACCGTCAGAGCCATTATCCAGGATGAAACAACCAAGATGCAAAAAAAAGAATCTGCCCTATATGTACCGCTTCAAATTTGTCACTTAAATAAAATTACAGAGTAGTATATATTCATATTTACATATTTAAGTATTAAATTAAATAGCTACTTATATAGCGCCTTTATCCACAGCAAATGTAAAAATACTCCAACAAGAAAAGAATGTATTTTAAACAACGGATGGAAAATAAGTCAAAGATCACTGTTGGTAAAGGTGGAGCTGATTGTAACCACTTTGTGTGCTGGCAGGGGGTTAATCCATTATTATACAACAGCATTTATTAGTTCACAATCTTAAAAAAATAAAAAATCACGTATACTAATACCACCATTTACTGTTAATGTTGTTGCTGATAAATAAACGTGTCATTTTTCTCCAGCCATTTTGAAAGCAATTTTAAATGTTAGTTATTTTTTTCTTTGTGAGAAAATGAGCCAGAAGAGTGGAAAAGTAAAGGCTGTGACACAAACTGATTTTTATTGACTTTCCCAGAATAGTACAATTAGTTCCCTTCCATTTCCATCCATTCCATGTTGATTTTGTCTGAAAAAACTGTCCACTGTTTGCAACCTACCATTCAAACATAGAAAATATTGTTTAATTACAATAATGTAGCCATGATTAGAGAAATTCATACAAAGAGATTGGAGGACCATAATTTTATCAGTCTTCTCTACGATTCCAATCTTGTAGTCAAAAACAGAAGAAAATTACACAGTCTGATTACTGAATAACCTAACTTTAAATAATTAACTAAAATTAACCAGTCCAGCGCGATGCATTCCTGTTGTGGAAGTCAGCAAAAAGCCCAGCAACAGATTGGGTTGGATTGGTAAAGAATACTGTTTTAAACTCTTGTTTATTAGTTTCACTATGGTTTCTTATTAAACTACAATAAAATTCCATGTTTTGTCTTTAATTATAATTAATAGAATAAGACACATTGTACAGCCATTGGGGTATTAGGCTGGAATTTCAGTTTTTCACAGTTTTTGTGGCTGATGTTCACACCTGTCATTTGAACGAGCAGGACCAAAAAGTCACAACCCTTCCGTGTGGGCACAGATCAAACTGAAGCTGATTTTTTTTTAAAACAAGAATGGAGATTTTTTTCAATATATTGATTTCTATTGCTAATAGAAAACAATACGTTTTTAAAATGTCTATGGAGGTCTCAGTCAGTCATAATTTAGTTTTACTGCCATGAACACACTGGATTTCATTTTACATTTAGTCTGGTGTTACAGTCAAAGGAATACCCTTTCATCTAAGGCTGTGACAATATTATAAGATTTTAGTTACATATAATAACATGACATGTGATACATTTCCAAGAAATTGTTTAATTGCCATCAGATGGCTTTAGCCCGTGCCTCGGGCTCACAGAGCTTCGATATAGCCCACTCATACATGGCACTTTTTTCCCAAAATGTGTTTCAGTGACAGCCAAACACACATACTAAAACATGTCACATGTTCCATCTTCTGTTGGAAATATTACCCACTGTAAATGTAACAATACCTAAATTGGATTTAGCAAACAGGTCTTACAAGAGATGATACTTACAGTATCAGCCTACACAAACATGGTGACACATTCTTTAAATGATTAGGTGTAAGAAATAAGTTACACCGCTAAAGCAACAGTTCTCCTCTTTTGATGGCTGTACCCATGGGTAACAATGTATAACATTGGAGTTATAATTGAAATGCACCTATTTAGCCAATTTTCAACAAGTAGAAGCATGCTTAGAGGCCTAAAAAAAATAGTTCTCGTACCTTTAGAGCTTTACTGAACAATGTGGTTAGCCCTTTTAAGACTGGCCTAAATAGTCTCTAGACCTGTGATGAAATTCTGCTTTTTGCATATCAGCTATTGAATTATGCCTTTAATACTTTTAAGGCCAAAACCAAACTTTTTGGATGTCATTCAAACAAACAAAGCTGAAACCACAGATTTCATTAACTGTAAACGCAGTCCTGTATTAAAATGGCATAAAACATCAGAAGAAGACAAACGTGGGCATCTCTCCACTCATTTGTGTGCTTTATAACACTTTCTGTAGCCTACATTCTGTAATAACTGTAGTGTCTATTTGCAGTGCAATTCATTAAACGTAGTACTGACATTTTACATTACAAAAAAAAGACTAAATAAATAAAGAGTGCAAATTTTACTGCTTTGCTTATTATAAAGTAAAGCCTTGGCAGTAAGACATTGGCCTCTGCAAACACTGAAACACAAAAAGTGAGCGACTGAAACCTTGGCTCCAAAGCAGGCCTTTCGGGAGGCCGTGTGCACAGCAGAGCGGATCCTTTTTACCCCTACGTGAGTCAGCCTGGGACCATGTGATCCACAAAGACCATGCTGTAACCAGTGCCCCTCACACACCGGGGAGTTAGAGGATCATCGAGTCTTTCAAAAACAAGTCATTCGTTTACAGTCATTGGCTTTGGTTCAGTCAAGGTCGTCTGATTTACAAGGGAGCACCCATACCGGTCACTGCCCTTACACGTTCAGGCAAGTTAGGAGACTCCCCAGCGGTGGAAAAGTCTGCGCGTCATGGCTCGACACAGACTATTCACATCAAGACACAGCAGTTGAGACAGCCACCTCTTGGGGTTTTTCGTTTTTGTAAGGCTGCTCGTGTTGCGGTTTCGAATACTTCCCAGATCCCCTCCTTAGTTTTGGCAGAACACTCCAAATAGTCATAAGCGCCAATGCGCATGGCCATGGCCCGGCCATCCTCTGTTTTCACTGGTTCCAGCTTCAGTCGGGACAGCTCGTTCTTGACGTTTTCGTCGTTGCGTCGATCTTTCTTGTTGGCTACCAGTATAATGGGTACATTGGGACAAAAGTGTTTGATTTCAGGGACCCACTTTTCAGGGATGTTTTCCAATGAGTCCGGGCTGTCCACGGAGAAGCACATCAAAATGACATCGGTGTCCGGATATGAGAGTGGGCGCAGCCGGTCATAGTCTTCCTGTCCAGCGGTGTCCCACAAAGCTAGCTGGACTTGCTTGTTGTCCACTTCTATGTCCGCCACATATGTCTCGAAAACAGTCGGAACATAGACTTCAGGAAACTCGTCTTTGCTGAATACAATCAGTAGACATGTTTTCCCACATGCGCCGTCCCCCACAACGACAAGTTTCTTGCGTATGTCAGCCATTTCGGCCTTTTCTCCAGTTCTCACTCAAACGCACTGTATCATCAGACACACAGATGTACCCGAAGTGTCCGCGTCCGGGTCCGCGTCCGCTACCACTAACAATCTAAAGACGTAGATGGGACAGGGCTCATGAGTCCCGTAAGTCGATCCTGCCTACAAAACCTTTACCAGTTAACAGTGCGATCTCTTTATAAAGCACTGGGTGGTTTCCTAAATATAGTAATCCAATCGGAAAAGGGGAAGTGAGCTCACAGTTTGTAATGGAAGAGGTGATTGGGTCTAATGCGGTTTCTTGTGCAGAGGAGTGTCAATGACCACGAGGACCCACCCGACCCAGGATCAGCCAAAATCTGCCAAATGTAACTGCATGACGATGTATTACGCGACATATCTTTGTAAATTCTACTTAAAGCAGTGTCAATTAGGAAAGTCGTGTCATTGAAACACACCCGAAACATTGTTTTGCTTTTGTTGCTTAGACAACGTCGTTCACAAAAATAAATGGGCCAATATCCAAAATACATCCATTCAAACCCAAATCTGGCATGTTTCTTGGGTTATCCAGCAGCAATGAGATGATGCTCTGACTGGGGCAGGGGGGTGGCACGATACGCTGCTAATCTATTATATGACATGTTGCTGAAAGGCACCGCTGTACACTGAAGCAGATTCGTGTCCCCGTTTCATATCGTCTACAAAAGGTATGTCGGGACGGCAAATTTACACTGACATTGTTGTACGCATGTCTACGTAGTTCACGCTATTTACAGGGAGGGGGCACTAGCGTAGGCAAACTCTTAGCTTTGACTGTAGCCTTGCTAAATCACCGCTCTCTCCAAGGAAACAAAACAATATAGAATCGGGTTGACGGCGTGCAACAAGCGTAGATCCTATCGCTACGACAACGCGTGAGTATCCTTTTTTTTTAATTCGTTCTGATCGAAAGCAAAGGCTCTGAGGGGCGACTGCTTTGAACTCGAGTGCCGTGGTTTGAGTATTTCCCCTTTTGTTTAGCGGTAAAGGCCCCTCTGTTTGGATCTTGAAGGGGGGCCATGTTGTTTAGCCACTGTGTGTTTGGTTAATGCTTTAGCTCATAGAACACCAACTTGGCAATTGGCGTTTGCTAGCTTTGGCTAGCTATTTTTGTCCACTATTTTTTGGCTTGTTACGCACAGCTACTGCGAAATTTCGAGTGCAGAAAACAGTGTTTTCTGTCTGAGACGGTAATAACGCATTGATTTATGCTAAACTAGTGATAAGTTCGAGAATCTAACGCTGATGACTAACATAACTAACCAATAATAAACAGCAGGCCCGTTGTGGTTAAAGCTAGCCTTAGCTACTTAGCAAACTAAGAACATTGCTAATGCTCGCCCCAGTCAAATAACGTTAGCACCAGCTAACATTCAAAATGTCCACTTTTTATTAGTCCAATGAATGATTTCATAGCCAACAAGGATATAGCGCAGCATTTAAATAAAATAATTAGTTATTAACTGCTAATTTGGCTCGCTGATTATCAGCGGATTGGCGTGCTAGGTAAGCTAACGTTAGCTAACTTGCCGAAAGGCTTTCACGTCGGTTTGCTACAATACCAAATACTTAGCTGCTGTTGTAGCTAGTTAAAGCTAAAATATATTCAATATCACGGTCACACGTTCCGTTGTACAATTAGCAGCACAGTGGGTATGCGTTGAAATGTTGTTTTTCTTTTTAATTCAGCAGCAGGTAGATTTGTGGTGGGTTTACATTTGCTATATAATTAAAGTCTAACACTAAGATAACGACAACGTTAACGTTACTTGGCTAAAATTCTTGGCAATTCAAGTCGTTAATATCTTCCCTTCGTTGGCTTTTTGGTATTGGTTTGATTAGCGAAAGATTAGATTCGTAGCGGGAATAGGCTGTTGGTGAGCAAATAACGTTTCGAAATTTGAAAAGAAAGCCACGAAACTTGCAACTCTGTTCATGTCCCGGCGAAGGAAACTGAGTTTTACAGAATATCAATGATGGTTTTAGACATTCCTCAAGTGTGTTTACAGGCTACAGGGGGTTAAACTGAAGGCGGCTTCTAACTTGCAAATTTCATTGTTTAAAAGCTATTAGGATGCAGTAACTGTCATGCCTTAGTGTTTGCTTAATTGACTCTTTAGTTTTAAAATTTCATACACTACCAACTTAATTGTGTTTAGATGCAGGGCAGCACAAAAGAACTCTCTCAATCAGAGCACATATGTCAACAAAATATTAACGTGTCCATAACTGATGCCGTTTATTTTTTCGCCAAGTCATTATACTATGTTCTGTTTAGGCTTTCCCGTGGAATGAGCATTCCATGCAGCATCCTAGGTATGAATGACGTGGCCTGGCAGGAGACGAGAGGTGGGATGCTGCATGCAAATGGTGTTCCTGAAACTGGAGGTGTTAGAGTTCATGGTGGAGGACCCCTGGCTACAGTTGGGGGATCTGGGCCTGTTCCTGGAGTCCCACATTTACAAGGCATGGACAGGGGTCCTAACCCCACCCCAGGTACTCCCCAGCCTTTGCTGAGCGGAAGATCTCAGGATGATGCCACAGTTGGATACTTCTTTCAGAGGCAGCCTGGAGAGCAGCTTGGTGGTTGCACACCCAGCAAGCATCGCTGGCCAACCGGAGATGCCAATCATGTTGACCAGGTAAAGAGGTTTTATTTTGAGATCAGTTATCCCCAGACAGCAGTGTTTTGTATCAGACGCTGTGTTTAATTTGATTTTAGAAATCTAAGTAGAAACCTTTTTGGTTTAGATTTTTGTCTATTTGTGGACATGGTGGTTTCAACTTCATGATCAAAGAGAGATATTTTAGAGCCAGCGCTTCCTTACACAGTTACAGATAAGGCCAAACCCTGAAAGAAAAGGAAAAATGGCAAAAGCACATTGTTTAGATGCATAATAGATTGCAAAACATCAGGGGCCTGTTATTTACTGTATTTCACATGTCTAGGTAATATATGATAATAAGCACCAGTTGCCATCCATCAATTGCATTTTATTCTGTGCTTGTTTCTATGAAGTTGGCACACATGGAAAATGTCAATGGCTTTTGTTCATAGAGCTTACTGCAGATGGACGCAGCCATACAAAGATTTAAAGAAATTGTCAGTAAATACAATGACAAATTCATTTCATAATTGAATTATGTGAGTAAATGATGTCCTCTTTAAACCAGGGACTCATTTTTAATGAAGATGTGGTAACAAAGTTGGTTTTTTTTTTTTGTTTTGTTTTTTTTCTATCTGCACCTAAAATGTTTTAGTAGGATTGTAACTTCTATTGGGAGAAAATAAAGGTCCTCATTACATGTGTATTTTTAATTCTTATTCCCAGTCAAAGTCCCTCAGGGAGTCAACAGAAATTGTCCAGACCCTTGAACACAGCTCATACTGCCAAACTAATAATGAATAAATTGAAGTACATTAATATGTTTTACTAAATGATAAACTGTTCCAAAGATGGAAATATGACCTACTTTTCCATCGGTGATTTGGCCTTTACTTCAGCCTCCTCGCTCCTCTAAGCACAAGTAAGACTTTAATGATGAGGAAACTGAGTTCCTGGACCATGCACCCACCATATTCTCGTATTTCATCACACAATGAGTTGGAGTGGAGAACACACTGGGCAGACTGGCAGTTTATCATAGGGTGTAGCAATAGCGCTGTAAAAAAAAATGCAGCCGCCTTATTTGCATTGGCAACAGTGTTGGAGCTCTGTGCTCTGGTCATCGCATTGAGCTAATAGGGTTGTGTAATTGTTGGATTTAAAGTTATAGTTTTAGAAACTATTGCGTGTTTTGGTATCTGATTAACCTAATCACTCCCTATCACTCTAAATTGTACTTCCTCGGTTACAATTGTGTGTTTTTTGTTTGTTTTTGTTTTTAAATACTGGTGCCGGTAGTAACACACCCACCTAACCTACATGTTAGGCCAAGAGGAAATCAATTAAACAAAAGGCCATGAAATATTGAGCCATTTTGCCATCCCAACACAGACTTTTGTTCCTAAATGTAAACAGTTAATTTTTATTCCTTTTGAAAATGCTATTTTATTCGTTTTAATGCCATTTCACTACTTCTCAGAAGTATTTTGAGTTTACTAAATAAAAGTCATAGACCATACCTTATTTGGTTCTGTACTTGAGTGAGCACAATGTAATTTTAATGTAACAACGTGATGTTTTTTTATTACCTTTTTTTGTAATATTCTTTTTGCAACTTTTGGCATTGTTTATTGGGCTGAGGAAAAAGTATCAACAGTTGATTGATTGCAATACAAAACCTTTAAAAAATATATATCATTTAATTTTTTTTAATATTCTCAATAGACCAGTCTCCATTTTTAACTGTTCATCAATGTAATTAGCGTTCTGATTGCGTGCATTTGTTTTATTTTTATTTATTTTACAGTTCAGTAGTAGTAGTAGTAGTAGTATTGTAGATTTATTTCTATTGAGAGAGGCATAATACCATCCCAACTGTCCATGTAGTCAAAGCAGTATGGTGAACAGAATTGTATCTACTCTGTCTTCAGGTTCGTGCTGTGGATGAAATGAATTATGACTTTCAAGCACTAGCTTTGGAATCAAGAGGAATGGGAGAGGTAAGAGATTTTGACCTGAATATCCAGCATGTTTATTATAGTCAAAATAAAACATTCAGTCTGTTAACGTAACCGTCTGTAGTTGGTAAGCTACAATAGAGTAGTAATTGTGATCAATGGAAGGGTGGGAAACAGGCGGTCTAGTGCAAGCCAAGTTATACTCATGCTTGCATGTTTTTTTTAAGGTAGTGTGTTAGGATGAAAGTAGTGCCTATGGCTATATCTTGCTTTTAAGTAAAATGACATGTTGAAGTGGATCACAACACTGAAGTGGTAGGTTTTGAATTGAACATTTACACTTGCACTGCAGTAGTTGCACTGACTGATAACAATACAATAAAACATCTGTGAAAGAAAAACTACATATGTTTTTATACACAGATATATAGTAATATTATCATGTGACCTAAGCAACACTACAGTTTAAAAACAAATATTTAACCTTCTGAATAATCATAAATGCTTTTATACATAAATGGTTGTTTGCATTTAGAGATTTTTCTGATGGGGAGAAATTTGTATGATTTGATTTTGTAGCTTTTGCCAGCAAAGAAGCTCTGGGATTCTGATGAGTTGGCAAAAGATGGAAGGAAAGGGATGCTTCTTGGAGAAGAGTGGAGGGATAATGCCTGGGGACCATCTCGTGAGTAGCTTCTATATCTTTGTTTTGTTCTTTTACTAGGCTGTCCTTTCTTTATAATAAAGACATGTTTTATTACTTGAAGTAGTGCTATGCCTTGCAAGTCAACTATGGTTTGCAGTATTGCTTTTGTCTGACTGGGTTTTTCAACAGGTTACACCCCAAACACTCAACAATGTAGACATTTGATCCCTGCTTTTTATTCAGATCATTCAGTGTCTCAGCCAATCATGGTGCAGCGACGACCAGGACAGAGTTTCCATGGGAATGGTGATGCCAATTCTGTGCTTTCACCACGTTCAGAAGGTGGAGGCCTCGGGGTGAGCATGGTGGAGTATGTCCTGAGCTCTTCCCCTGGTGACAAGCTGGATGGTCGCTACAGGAACGGAGGCTATGTAAGTCAAGCTTCTGTTGCACATGCACCGAAAGCCTTGTGTTGCTTATCTTAACGTTTTTCCCAGAAGTAGCACATAAGCTCCCACTTACCTAATCTATATATAAATGTATAAAGGGTGGAGGAGATGGAGACCAAGGTGGGAGAGAGAAGAGTGATGCCCAAGATAAAGTGTCTCCCTTTGAAGAGGACAAGAGCCCAGAAATGAAAATAGGAGAAGAAAGTGACCCAGCTAAGGCCAATGGAAGAGGTCTACTTAATGGCATGGACCGAGACTGCAAAGACAAGTACGTTTTCTGAAGACATTGAGGCTGCTTCATGTTGCTAGGCATCCTGTTCTAAAATGTCATGTGCACCATGGCTGGGAATTAACTTGATGATGATTAATAATGATGAATAATGATTGTTTTTTAATAAGATAAGGTAAACACCAACCATTCTGTATCTCTCATGCACACACACAGTACACATACCAAACTGATGGAATTTGAGTTGAGCAGATTAAGCAAAAACATTTTTTATTTTCTACAGGTATGTAGAAATATTAAATTCCTATAGAAATATAACATTTCTACATACCCACCTACATACTACTACTTGCATTTGGCCATTGGTTATTGCTAAATTTTTAACCCTGAGAGAGACTCAAGTTTGACATTTGCTTTTTCAGTCCGACCCCTGGAAGTCGTCAAGCTTCCCCCACAGAGGCTGTGGAGAGGATGGGACCAAGTCAGACGGGTTTGGAAATGATGGGACAGCATCATCACCACCACCACCACCACCACCACCACCTCCAGCAGCAGAACCCTGCCCAAAACAAGGTCCCAGCAGAAGACTTCCAGAACCAGGAGGCCCAGAGCATGGGAGGTATGGAGCAACCAGCAGGTGTGGAGTCCCTTCAGTTTGATTATGCTGGGAATCAGATTCAAGTGGACTCGTCAGGAACTCCAGTAGGATTGTTTGACTACAACTCTCAGCAGGTCTGTTGAAACACCATAATAGACCATTAAGGCTTTAGGTTACAGCCCACGGCTTACAGGGTAGGTGCAGTGAACTTACTTTATACTTACAGTATAGCTACACAGTACCTATAAATACATATTTGTTGTTACTTGATAACAATAAACAAACTTTTAGAAATAACGGGGTAACAAAATGATAATAAGAACAATACTTACAGTGTAAGTATGTTGTAGTTAGGGGTTCCTATTAATATTATTATTATAATGTATAATACATGATGGGTTTGAATATTTATTACGTAACTGCAGATACGAGGGTAAGAAGCTCCACTTTATTATTAGTCCTCATGTGTTGTACCTACCGTATAACAACAGGTAATAAAGGGATTTAGATATAGTAAGGTAGGTATAGATATAGATGGGTGCAAATACTTGCACCCATCATGTAATTATTTAATAAGTACCCCATAACTGCAGCATACTTAATTTCTTATTGTCATTCATTTCAATTTTATATAGCACTAATTCACAACAAAGTCATCTCAAAGCACTTCACATAATAAAGTCAAGACTATAAAGATGTATAGAGAAAACCCAACAAATCCCCCTTGAGCAATCCTTGAGGCAACAGTGGAGAGGAAAAACGATAGACACCTTCAGCAGAGCCAGGCTCAGGGTGGGCGGCCATCTGCCTTGGCCGTTTGGGGTGAGTGGAGTGGGAAGTGGAGAGAGAAAAGAAAAGAAAAGAAAAGAAAAGAGCAACAAAAGCAACAGCCGAACATCGGGCAGGTTGGTAGGACAAGTAGCTGCACACTGTAACACGCACAGCCCCAAAGCCGGGGACGCCTACAGAATGGGACAGAGAAGGAGAAGACAGAGAAGGAGAACGCCAACTACGGCAGATAGATCCTACAAAGTTAATACAGTGGTGACAAATAAATTTGGGGTGAGAGGAGGAAAGGAGCTCAGTGCATCAGGGAGTGGGTCCCCCAGCAGTCTAAACCTATAGCAGCATAAGTATAACCAGCTATAAGCTTTATCAAAAAGGAAGGTTTTAAGCCTAGATTTAAAAGTAGAGAGTGTGTCTGCTTCTCAAATCTCAACTGGGAGCTGGTTCCACATCTTGATACCCTGTTATTCCCCAAAGTTTACTTGTTGTTATCCAGTAACAACAAATATGTATCCATATGTACTGTGGAGGTAACACATTATTACTAATAAGTACACAGTAAGGTCACTGTACTTACTCTGTAAGTAACTGGCTATAATATAAAGCGTTACAAAATATATTAAGAGACCTTACTAAGTTTATTCAACACATTAAGTAATCAGTTATTTGTTTTTTCAGTTGTTCCAGAGATCAAATCCCCTGACTGTTCAGCAGCTCACTGCAGCTCAGCAACAACAGTATGCTCTGGCTGCAGCTCAGCAGCAGCATCTTGGTAAATCAATCAGTTAATTTTTCTTGGTGGCGTTATTTGTTTTGTTTTTTTACAGTTGCATGAGATGTGGAATGAAACTATAAATCTCAAAATATTCCTCATATTATCCAGCTGGCCTTGCTCCTGCATTTGTGCCAAATCCTTACATCATTAATGCTGCCCCCCCTGGAGCCGATCCCTATACCGCTGCTGGGCTGGCAGCAGCAGCAACACTTGCAGGTGATCTCACACACATGAAATATTTATGTACACTCAAAAAAAAAAAAAAAAAAAATTAAAAAAAAGCTAATTCAAATAAAGGTGTATGTAAAGTCGTGCCCTCGTGAGTAGGGTTGCATCAATGTATTTTCATTGCTGATTAATATGCTAATTATCTTTTTGATTAACAGTTTTTCCACAGCCCAAAGTGATATCTTCAAAGTTTTTTTTTTTTTTTTTTTTAATCCAACACTCCTAACCCTACCTAAACAGTTTACCTTTGTAAACCTACATTTGAAAAGCATATATTGGTTAACTAAAGAGGGTAGTTCTAATCTAGGTGTATGTTGTAATATATGTATGTAACATAATGTTTTCATCAGGCCCAACGGTGGTTCCACCACAGTACTACGGTGTTCCATGGGGTGTCTATCCGGCCAATCTTTTCCAGCAACAGGCTGCATCTACTGCCAATCACTCAGCTAATCAGCAAGCATCCAATCAGGGACCAGGCCAACCACAGGTAGGTATTGTTCATAAATAGCCTGGCTGTTTGTCACAGATTTGAATTTTAAGGGCTATGACATAACGAGCCAGCATCAAAGCAGCAGTGATAAATATCAACTTCTGCATCAGCTCACATTGCGTTCTGTCTGGGCTGACGCATGGTATTTGGAACATTGCAAAGCTAACAGCCAATGGGCCCATGCATGAATAGAAAAAGTAGAAGATCTAAGACCATTTAAATACAAACTGTAAAATAACTAGCATCTGATTTGCACGAAGCTGGACTGCCAATAAGGGTCATCTCTTTCTCCGATCAGACTTCTGTCAATGAGAGAGATCAGCTTCTGATGCAGGGTCCAACTAGCACCCATGGTGCCAATGAACGCTTGCTGCGAACAATTGGCTTGGTGTGTCTGGGCCCTATATAAAGTTTGATTTAAGCATGTTCTCAAATGTAGAATAACGTTTTTCAGTCCGCCTTAACTATGAGCATTGGATCATACATGAACACATAATTTTTTTAAAACAGACTAGTCATGTTTTTTTTTTTTTTTTTTTTTTTAATGAACCTCTTGGATGTGGCAAAAGAAAATATAAAGTGCAGATTGCAGTTTTAGCAACATTTGGATCAAACGTAATGACTGTTGTAGTGGTTTTAGTAAAATCTAATCAATATGTGTACACCAGAACTTAGAACTGCTCCTTATTTAGCCAAAGATACTTAGTGTAATATAAAAGTATTTAGGGTTTGGACCAAAGTTGCCAGTGGGGTTAGAGCATCCAATTTTGCATCCTGTGTGTGACAGAACTCTTACATCCTTCTCCAGGTGATGCGAACTGGAACTAACCAGCGACCTCTTACACCTGGTCAAGGCCAGCAAAGTCAGCAAGAATCTCTAGCTGCAGCTGCTGCTGCAAACCCTGCATTGGCTTACACAGGAATGCCTGGTTGGTAGACCACTGTATTTATCTTCACTTTTGGATGTATTTGTTGAGTGCCTTTTTTTTATTTTAATAGTTAATTATTTAGTAATCTACAACTGCAAGCTCCCTTTTTTTTTTCTCCCTCTCTCTCTCTCTCCTTGTTATCTTAGGTTACCAGGTCTTGGCCCCTGCAGCCTACTATGATCAGACTGGAGCCCTCGTAATGGGCCCTGGTGCCCGAACAGGTCTAAGTGGGCCAGTTCGTATCGTCCAGACCCCACTCCTTATCAACCCTGCAGCAGCACAGGCTGGTAAGTGCTGATAAACGTTTTTTTTTTTTTTTCATGCAGATGAAACGTGTAATTCTTCTACCTTGGACATTTTAGCATCATTACTACTACTACTCCCCCCACTCCTTTTTTTTTTATTATTTAATAAATATAAATCTCAAGGACTGTCACTTTAAGGTGTCCCAATTTATGGCGTCAGTCTCACTTATTGGATATAACTGTAGAAAAGTCACAATCTTAATTGGTACCACAAATTAGCTCTTTTGATTTTCACATCCTCAACCAACAGCTGCGGCGTCAGCATCCGGCTCTGGTAACAACATGTCTGGTCCTCCAACTAATGGACTGTATCGCTCCATGCCTCAACCTCAACCCCAGCCGCAGCAGCAACAACCTCCCCCACAAAGCAGTGGCCTGCCCTCCAACTCCTTCTACGGCTCGGGATCAGTCCCTAACACTTCTCAGAGCAGCTCCCTTTTTTCTCACACCTCTGCTGCCCCCCCACCACCAAGTTCCTCCCTGGGCTTCAGCAACTCTGGCGGCTCTCTTGGTGTGGGCCTGGGCTCTGCTCTTGGAGGCTTTGGTTCTTCTGGTCAGTGACAAAGCTCAGTGAAGATGAAAGAAACCTTTTACATCCAGTAATCTGTTTACTAATGCTCATTCTGTCTTCCTTTTTGTCATTCGCAGTATCCAGCTCTACCAGTAGTAGTGTGTCTCGCAGGGATTCTCTGTTGGCAAGTTCTGATCTATACAAACGTGGTGGCAGCAGTTTGACTCCCATTGGCCAGCCCTTTTACAACAGCCTGGGTTACTCTTCTTCACCCAGCCCCATTGGCCTTACACCAGGTCACTCCCCACTCACCCCTCCACCTTCTCTACCCTCTTCTCATGGATCCTCTTCCAGTCTTCACTTGGGTAAGCCGATTATTTGTGAGAATTAATTTTATTTAACATTTCTGTGTTAAATTCATTATTATTTGAGATTGCACAATGAGAAACTTTTAAAGCAAAACCCCTTTTACATTTGATATTGTAACCACA
Source organism: Channa argus (assembly GCF_033026475.1). Lineage (NCBI taxonomy): Eukaryota > Metazoa > Chordata > Actinopteri > Anabantiformes > Channidae > Channa > Channa argus. The sequence goes on along the minus strand of NC_090213.1, from coordinate 8,421,682 downwards.
GTAGTGTTTGGGCATAATTTATAGCATTCTGTAACCCTAGGTGGCCTGACAAATGGCAGCGGACGTTACATTTCTGCAGCACCTGGAGCTGAGGCGAAGTACAGAAGCACTGGTGGGACGTCCAGTCTGTTCAATTCCAGCAGCCAACTGTTTCCTCCATCCCGGCCCCGCTACAGTCGCTCTGATGTCATGCCGTCCGGACGCAGCCGTCTACTGGAAGATTTCAGAAACAACCGCTTCCCAAACCTTCAACTCCGTGACCTCCCAGGGCACATGGTCGAGTTCTCTCAAGACCAGCATGGATCAAGGTGGCTGAGATGTGCTATGTTGATTTAAATTTATTTTTATGATTCTTTCCTTTACATCCCAACCCACCAGCTGTGGCCACACCCATCCACCAAGGGCTACTGTGGTGCCGGTCCGGAGCCTGGATAAAATAGGAGGGTTGCAGCAGGAAGGGCATCCATTTTAAAAACACATGCAGAATACATTCCATTGTGGCAGGGACAAGGGACAGGGACAAGCCGAAAGCTGATCTCTTGTTTGTTTCCCCCCCCTGCATTTCAACTATAAAATTAACATCGGGTGTGCATTATGAAAATGTACCAAAATCTGTCTAACTTGTTTGTTTGTTTGTTTGTTTGTTTTTTTTAATTCTTTGTTCTAATCTTGTCTGTACAGATTTATCCAACAGAAGCTGGAGAGGGCCACTCCTGCTGAGAGGCAGATGGTGTTTGGAGAGATACTCCAAGCAGCATACCAACTGATGACTGATGTATTTGGGAACTATGTCATCCAAAAATTCTTTGAGGTTGGGAGTGTTAAAGTTTATCTTAGTGTCATTACAATTCCCATAAATTATGAACTAGGCTCAAACAGACAATTTTTTTCTGTCGAACAAGGCAACAAAAACTGTGTTTTTGTGTTATTCAGTTTGGAAGTGCAGACCAGAAACTGGCTTTGGCAACACGTATCCGTGGACATGTCCTTCCCTTGGCTTTGCAGATGTATGGTTGCAGAGTTATACAGAAAGCCCTGGAGTCCATTTCCTCAGACCAGCAGGTAATTGTAAGTGAGATTTCACTTCTTTAACATTTCTTTTGCATTTATTTTAAGGTGTATGAACCGTCATTTACGATCTGTGGTTTCAACACATTGACACCTACTATTTTTTTTTTTTTTTCCCTTTTTAGAGCGACATTGTCCGTGAACTGGATGGCCATGTATTGAAGTGTGTGAAGGATCAGAATGGAAACCATGTGGTTCAGAAGTGCATTGAGTGTGTACAGCCCCAGGCCCTACAGTTCATTATTGATGCTTTCCAGGGACAGGTGAGTTTAATATTCTGAGAAATGTTTCAGCTGCGAGTCAATATTCTATCTACAATTTGGGTTGTTGGAGATAAAAATATAATTACCATTCAAGCTTCCATTTGGTATATAGATCGGATTTGCTAGTCAATTTATTTGTCAAGGTTAACAAAGCTACAAGCTGCTTGTACAGTGGAGGGTGTGAACAGCGAGTCTAACTAGATTCATAGGTACAGAGTGACATCATGGAGTTGTGGGACAATATAAAACTCCACCCTGCCAGTCAGCTGTGTTCACTTAAAAACAAGCTGAAATACTTGCTCAAAATGTGTGCAGTGAATATCTCCATCTAGTTCTGTTCTTTTGAGTCTGAAGTCATGGGAGGAGTTAACAGCACCTCTCCAAAATAACTTATAATTATAAGTTACTTTTAATAAACTATACAATGTAGCTTTGAGTTTAAAGACATGCACGCTTACCTGCACACAGTTTCCAGCTTTTATTGGTATATTACTCCTTTTTGACTACCACCATCTCTGCATAGGTGGAATAGTGAGCTGTTATTGGTAAAAATGTTTATCGTGTAACCCACATGTAAAACGACGTGCTGCTAGTGTTCCACAAGTCCAAAAAACATTTCTTATCGTCTTCCAGGTGTTTGTGCTCTCCACACACCCTTATGGCTGCAGGGTGATTCAGAGGATTTTGGAGCACTGCACCCAGGAGCAAACTCTGCCTATCCTCGAAGAGCTACATCAGCACTCTGAACAGCTGGGCCAGGTAAGCTAATTTCTCCAAGGTGCTCGTGTCTAAGCCCACAATAATTGCAGATCTAGATTATGTTGCTAGCGGTGTGCTTGTCTTGTGTATCTGCATGTCTCCTTCATGTTTCATATCTTTAGCCTGTCATTGTTCCATTGTAGTTGTGATCTGCTAAATGTTAAGTGTAAGGATGACTGTAATAGTTATTTTAGTTGTCAAAGCATCTGATGTATTTGATTCTTTAAACATCCACCCTACCCCCTCACTTATTCCATCTAGAAATATCAAGGCGTTTCATTGGAGATGACACCCAAAACATATTATACAGTGTCCCGCGATGCACTGTTCAAGGTCAGAGCAATTTGCCTCTCTTGCGGATGTCCCCGTTCTCCCTTCCTTTCTTTCTTTTTTTGGTTTTGTTTTTTCTTTGTAACCAATCTGATTTAACATTTAGTTTTCCAATTCCCCACCTTTGCAGGCCTTCTCCTAACATTCCGAGCCGCCTTTTTCACTTTTCCCCTCTTGCTAAATGCCACGGAATTCTTAAGACACTTGCTTCCCTGCTGTCTCATGATGCCTCTCCTTTGCCAATAGCATCTTCAGATCAATCTGGTTTTCTCATGTTTATCTTTCGATTTAACTGTAATTCTTTGATTGCTTTGTAAGAATTTTATTTTATTTTTATTTTTTTAAAGTGTCCATAAGTGGTGCTTTTACAAAAGTGACAAAAACCATTTGTCACTTGACATTGAATACTTGAACTTAAGTCAAATTCAAGCACAAAATAAGAAAGCTGTAGTTAAAAACTGATTGAGAGGAAATGGATTTAAAGGAAAATACTTCCTAATCAAAGGTGGAGATTACATTACCTACCCAACAAATTACTACTTTGTTTTGTTTTGTTTTTTAATTTAAATGTAGGAGTGGTGTTATTTGTTGCTTGGTCAGGTAAGTTCCTTTCTCCATCTTGTCGCACTAAATTTACACCCATAACTGTCTATCACCCATTTCTGAAGGGGCAAAGATGCTATTGGTTGTGTTGTCTGGTCAGCAACACTCCAAACCAGCAGCATCTGTTTTGTCTGACCTTCCGCAGTGATGACGTAAGGGTTTTCAAAAATCTTTATATGGGGGTGTCACTCATTTGTTTACCTATCATCATTGGAGAGTTGCATGATTTTATCTCACACCAATTAAGACCAATGGTGAAAAGTAGTGCATGAAGATCAGAGTAAAGGGTGTCACACTGATTTATTTATTTTTGTTTTATTTATTATGTTGGTTTTATTTTATTTTTTTGAGACTACAAAAGCATTGAAATGGCTTGTTATCTTGAGCTCACACTTTCACTACCCCCTGCAGGACCAGTATGGTAACTACGTCATTCAACATGTTTTGGAGCATGGCAGGCCGGAAGATAAGAGCAAGATAGTAGCAGAGGTTCGCGGAAAGGTTCTTGTTCTGAGCCAACATAAATTTGCAAGGTAAGCTTTTAGATTTAGGTTTTCAGAATTCTACCTGAGAATAACTTTTCTTATATAACATTTTAACCAGGATTGTGTTTAACTACCAGGCAGTCATCTACCCCACTTGTCAGGCTTTATGTTTTTAGAAGCAACCTTGACAGAAACATTATGGAAAGAAATGTACAGCTACTACACAATGTGGTAATCACATGTTTGGTTGGGTTCCTCTGTTCAGTAACCGTTTCCTTCTTTAAACGTGGAAATGTTTCTGCCCTTATCCATGTGATGCTATACAGAGCGAATGTTGAAATAAAGAGAATTGATAGACTTAAGTCAGGAAAAGACCTGGAAATGATTACAAAGTTTGTTCAGTTTAATAGGGTCTTTAAATAATACACTAGTAAGATATGTGTATAATAGAAGTTCCTCTCCCTGTTCTTCCTCAGTAATGTTGTTGAGAAATGTGTGATCCACTCTTCGCGCGCAGAGAGAGCTCTGCTTATTGATGAAGTCTGCTGCCAGAAAGATGGGCCTCACAGCGCCCTGTACACCATGATGAAGGACCAGTATGCTAATTATGTTGTACAAAGAATGATTGACATGGCAGAACCTGCTCAGCGCAAAATCATCATGCACAAGGTGGGTCACCTGCTACATATGTACGTATTGCACATGGAGGGGGCTTATGTGCACACTATACTTGTTCAGATACAAAAAAGTTTAAAACATTGTCCTAATGAATTCAAATAATTTGTGCAGGAGAAAAAAAAAACATAACATGTTCTATAAAGAGAATGTTAAAGATCCTGCTGTAACTTTCCTTGCACTGAATGGGTATTGTGTGATTTACCATGGTTTCATCAGAAATTTATTATTTATTTTTTAATGATTCAGGGTCATTCAGACTGTGTTGTATTGGTCTATTTTTATTTTTTTTTAAGTGTTCTTGACTCATGAAACATCATTCAGGCAGACCAGACCCGGTGTTAGTTTGAGGGCCTAGCAGACATCAAAACACTGCACAGTTTTATTATAGACGTTCCAACAATCTCAAGTTAAGTGGTAGAGGCCAGTGGAGTGCCCTGCCAGATGAGCTGCATCAAAAGTTGAAACAGATTTGTTTTTTGTTTGGATTTTATTTATTTATTTATTTTATTTATGGTCAATTTATAACTACAGTTGGGTATCAAGAACCAGTACAAAGTTAGAACTAGTTCCAAAACACCCCATGGATTTGATAACACATATTTATTTCGATTGTGTACTTACTGTTAGGCATATGTGACAACAACAATCTGGCTTAGTTTTACAAAATTATAACTGCTAGATTTAGATTTTTTTTGCAACAAAAGAAAAATGTCTTTTTAGATGACAACACTCACACCCTATTTGATCCTACAGTAATGCCTCAGATACAGCCAACACTAACAACCTCTCACGGTCGGGTAGAAAGCATAGTTGCGCTGATATTTTTTCTATATAGTTTCTAAACAAATCAACCCTTCTATAACTGCAAATTAGAACAACACCCAGCTCCCAAATCTCTTTATCTTTAAAACACGTTGAAATTAATTATTTTCTCTTTCCTTAGATCCGGCCACACATTGCCACTCTGCGAAAATACACCTATGGGAAGCACATTCTGGCCAAGCTAGAAAAGTACTACATGAAGAGTGGATCTGAACTGGGTCCCATCGGAGGTCCCACCAATGGCCTAATGTAGTCATATCAACATCCTGGGTCCCCTGAAGAAGAAGAGTAGGATCCCCAAACCCTGTGTTCTGTGAGAGATGCTCCTTAGCCATAGGGGTTAGCCTTTGCCACCCTCGGACATCCCATTTTTGGGGAAATTACCAAAAAAAGAAAAAACAAAGACAAGTCAACTACATCTAAGAACGCTGTGACAACTGACCCCTGACACTCTGCCATCTCTGGAGCAGGCTTTTTGTATTGTGAGGCCCAGGGAAAGCGAAGTACGCAGGCAGATTTACTTTTCTCTTTTGTTTTTGTTTTTTTGTTTGTTTGTTTGGTTTTTTTTCCCTCCTGGGTAAAGCACAAGCCCATTGTTAATGATGTAATTGATGTATTTGACTGGTTTTCATATTGTACATTTAGTTTTTTACCTTGTAAATTCTCTGTAAGGAAAAAATTAATACACATTTGCTGAAATTTTCAATTCTCACAATTAACACCAGCAAGTGATTTTATAAGGCTAAACTAAGTGATCCTTTTATCCCAATCCCATTTGTTTTTGTAACCAGACTTATGTCAGCTGGTAATTAAATACTATATTTGTATATTATCCAATGCACAGAACGTGTTTTCCCATGCCAAAGCAGCCAATGGATTTATTCATAGTACTAAACAATGCGTGTGGAATCCCTCCGCTCCCTCTGTCATGCAGAGTGGGGATTGGTGCTTTAATCTAGGGCAGTGTTTCTGATGGTGGCTTTTTCTTGCCTCCTATTCCAGGCTAAGTGGGTGGGTGTGTGTGTGTGTGTGTTTACCCCAGCAGCTTGCAGTCTGCCTTTTGTTTCGGTACTTAACATTACAACCTGACAAACCTGAGCTGCTGCATCCACTGAGCCCCCCTCTGAGCAGTCTTACGTTCCTTCATTCAGGTGATCACTCGGGGTTTATGCAAGATGAAAGCTACCATTAACTTATAGAAGTGGAGCATGAGGTTTGGTTGTATAGGGAGTGTGTAACCTGGTATAATCTTAATATGAAATGACCATAGTGCAGGACTTTTTCGTTGGGATTGTGGGGTGGGAGTGGGGGTATGCGTTGGCATGCTGTGATAGGTTTTAATCCTTGAATTTTTTTTTTTTCTTTATCATGTTTTGTGTAACATCTTATCTGTCTTGTAGTTTGAGATGAACACTGCTCTAGAAAATAGTATCTTTATGTACTGAATAACCATCTCTTGCGTAGAAGTAGTTTACCAATGTATAGCATCTTTATGTATGAGTAAATTGTTGCTTCTGGGTTAGGGGGCTTGCAGCAATGATTGGGACCTCCACCACCTGAAGGACGTATTAGTCCAAAAAAAAAAATGTTGTGAAATGAAGCTTGTCCCAGCTTTGTGCATCTGAGGTAAAATGAACTAGAAATAGTGGGACAAGTTTAAAAAAGGGGATGATGAAAAAACCTTTTTTTTGTTTGTTTTTGTTTTTTTTTTTAAATTAATATTATTGCATTTTGGTTTTCAATTGGTTGGGAATGCAAGTGCATTGGTGGAGGCTGGTGGGGCCATCAAAGGCTGTACCATTCACCTGTAATGCTTGTAGTGACGGCTTCTTTGCTTCATATGAATAATTGTAGATTACATGTAGTATATGTGCAGTTACTAAGTGTAAGATTATTAGTTAAACTGAAAAAAAGTAAATGTCTAGTTGTGGTGTTGAACAGGCCTTGCTCTAAATTGGTAGTGATGCTTTTATTTTGTCTGTACAGTTGTACATTTGTAAACGTTTATGCTGTAAATGGGATGTCTTTTACACTTTTTTGGGGGAGAAAAGGGCAGAAATGTGCATTTTGATGTGTGTATATTCATCACTCCTTTCCCCTTGAATATAATGTATACAGTTTTATTTGATCAAGTGTTATTTTAGAGGAAAAAAAACTTTGACTTCACAATCTGGCATGGATTTTGTTTTTTAATCTGTTATGGGAAAGGCCAGCCTCTATTTGTACTGGAGCTGTAACATCCACTGTTGATAGTCTTTCTGATGTGTGACAGTTTAAAAGGAAAAAATAAACTGAGGCTGCATTTAGTCCTCTGCTACCATGGAAACTTCACAAGATATGACAAGAATTATTTTTGTACAGAAAAGTGCTGTATTTTGGAACAGCTCCTACCTTGTAAGCAAAAGCAGTGTAAAATATTGTCAATTATATAAATATGAACATATGAGTTTTGTCACACTGTCAAAGTCATGTACATTTTCAGGTGGCCTTATGTACATTTCCAGATGTTAGATGAAGAAAACAAACTCATTTTTGGAAGCAGAATTGTGACTATGTATGATTAAACTGTTCTTCTAACATTTGACTGCACTATTGTGGTTTTTTCCTCTTGCTTAAGTTGCCATAGTAATTATTTAAAACACTATGCTTCCAGAAGCTGGAATTAACAATATACAGTAGCTTGTGTCTAAAATAATGGAAAACAAGAGTTATTTTTAGAGGAGTAATAGGTTACCAACAATTACTATTTATTAGATTGCCAGTATACTAAATACTGTTTAGTGCATTTTTTTTTTTAATTCCACAAAAGTTTAGCCATATTGTAAATTTTAAAAAAATGTAAACCAGTGATAAATTCATTTAAACATACAACTACAGGTAATCTATGTGAGCTTTGATTTTTTTTCCATTCTATCATATTTATATTTAACACATTTGTAATATTTCCTTATGGTTCAGCTGTGCAAACTAAAAAATTCAGAATTTTAATTAAATGTGTGTATTCTGCCAGCTCTGCTAGGACTATATGTATATCTGCTTTTTTGTTGTTTGTTTGTTTAGAACGTATGTAAATGTCTAAATATTTGCAAGACTTATCACTGTATAATTGAGATCCTCTCTTTCAAATGCCCTAATTATAAGAACACGATGAACGCGTTTAATGTGAACACCGGTTTACCTGTTGGTTGGGCGGGGTTTATAAAGGACTGCGAAGCCTCGAGGCTTAATCAAAACACCTGCGTACATTCTGTGAGGAGGAAGAGAAAAATAAACTGTACACAACTCATCTGAAACATGACAACATATTTGACAGCGCTTTTATTTTTAGCTTTTGGATGTGTACATCCAGCCAGTATGTCGGTAAGTCTTCAGTCTGCTACATCTTGAACTTTTCAAAGTTTAATTTTTACCGGTGTATGTCGGTGCTGGTGCTCACGTATCTCGCTTCCTGATGTTGGCCAGGGTTAAGGGTCGAAGCCAAAGTGCGCTTATTTTTACTACTATTTGTTTTTAGGTTGGCTACAGTGTCTCTTTATTTAAATAATGGCTATTAAACACTCGTCAGACATGAGTTATTTTCTTAAGCAGAGGTTATTGGGAAATTAATGGCCTTAGTCTTCATTTTATTATCTAATGGTTAATTTTGTTGTTACTGGAGCATTGACGTGTAAATAGCGTTTAAACGTTGATGTCCAGGTACGTTTTTATGTATAGTTTTAGTTTATAATATGACTGCTACGGTCACACACATACTAAACATAGTAATATGCTTCATTTTGTTTAATAAACGTATTTTAAGATTTATATATTATATGTATTATCACCAATACTATAATTAAGTATTAACATTAATTATATGCAGTGTAAATAAGTTGTTCAATTTGGATGATGAATGATCACAATATATAGAATTGGATTGTTATTAATTACACTTATAAGAATTCACTGAAAATACATTCAGTTCAGCTGGTAAAATACTTTATAGTGTATGTGTTATTGTTCATGAGTCACTTTGTTACTGCACCTGTTACATTTTGAAGTTCTGACTAATGAAAGAACTGATTCCAGCTAGTCATTATTAGGATGGAGCACAAGTTAAACACATGGTTTATTGCATCAGTTTGGTTTTCCATTATTACTGCCTTTTTAGTAGTACCTGTATACTGTACAATACTAAAGCTCGCCAGCACATACTCCATGGATGCAGCATAATAATCCAGTATGTATTTAAGACAAGTTTTTTGTTGTTGTTGTTGTTTTTTTTTAAGTACAGCTGTTCAGATTGTTCAAAGAGCTCAGAGTCCTTTGGGTTTTAGTTCTCCTATTTGACACTTTGACACTTTATTGGTGATAACAGTGTGATCACTTGCCTCGCTGTGGGCTTGTCCGCAACAGTGTGTTATTAAAGAATGTGTTATTTCACGGGGACTTTGTATCAAGGAAGTAATACATTTCTTTATTACCTTTATAGGATTCCATTACTTTGTCATGTTTTTCTGTCTGGCATTAGGAATATTAAAAACACTGTGGTGCTGTTGAAAAGCACATGTAATTAATTTTTTAACCTTTTATCCTCATCCATCTTTCTCCATTAAAATTAGTTTCCCACCCTTCTGGAAGATGAGGAGGGATCAGGGTATGACCTAGGCGGTTCTGGTTCGGGGGATTGGTCAGAAAAAGGTAATGCTGACCACCATTTTCAGCGACTATAAAATTGTTGCCCCAAAGAATATATATCCCGATCCTTCTCGTTCTTATTTATCAAACGACTTGCAATATGATTCATGCTCCCTGTTTGCAATCTGGCCAGGTGAAATTTCAAATATGAAGGCAATCCCCAGCAGCAAAGACCTGGCCAGTGAGACTACATACTGGCCTCCAGAAGACATTGGATCATATTTTGTTTCTGGGACAGACACCAAAAGCTTCATGGAGAATAAACAAATCTTTTCTGGTACTGTACAGCATGTTAACACTGAAATTTACAGTTATACACTGGGAATATTCTTTCTAACTCATCATTTTTTTTCACAGCTGTTATTGCAGGAGGAGTAACAGGAATGATACTGGCTGCAATATTGACCGCATTATTAATCTACAAGTGGCAGGATAAAGACAATGGAGGATACGTTATGGGTCAGCATGTCCATAGGGAAATAGTTATTGTTTAATTCTCCACACTTTTGAAAATTGTCAACCCAGTGTTGATGCTACCTTGTGAGCAGCTGTAAATGTAGTTGTTCCTTATAGTTTGAGGGGAAGATGATGGGGATAAATGGGGAACCCTTGTACTTAGTGCAAATATATATGTTGTTGTTTAATAATACTTTATTTATTGCTATGATAGATCGTAAATAATCAGATGCATATTTTTATGATGCTTTGAAATAACTTAACGTTTACCAAAAGGCCACCGTTTGCAAATTAGACCTTGGCTTCATGGTGTCAGATCTATGGCATAAACTGACTTTTTTTTAATGTACCAGTCAACCATTTATTGCCACCACAGCTATTTTCCTTTATTAATTTTAATATATTCATTTATTCAATTATTTTACCATTGCATCTCTTCCCAGGACTGTGTAGATATGTACAAAAAAGCTTATTTTTTATTTTATAGATTTTTTTTTCAGTTTGTTTATTTGGGGGGGGGGGTTGTACATATGTGATATGTCACAGGCCATTTTTTCCTATGTAACATAGAGTTTATAAATATTCAAAATGTCACTGTTGCCTTTTATTACACTAAGCTAAACAACTCATAGATACGAGGTATTTGCAATAAGAATCTTGATCTTATTCAAGCATGGAATATGTAGAGGACAAGGATTAGTAAATCATGATCAGCTGCTACAAAGTATTTTACCTCACCCACTTACTGTTTGTGCCATAAAGGGAAATTTACTGTTTTGAAGCCTAATACCTGGTAATAAACATTCATTATACCAATTTTATCCACAGTGTCATTTTTTATTTTTTATGAGAAAATGCTGAGAGAGGGTTTAGATTTACAAACAACAATGCTGCTGGTGATGTAGATGATCATTTAGTCATTCAGTAGACACTTTTATCCAAAGTGACTTACAAGTGAAGCCAAAAAACAAACAATGGAGTTGAATCAGGGAGAAGAGACAGTGAGCGTCATGACAGGAAACGTTTCAGTTCCGTAAGTGCAAGACAGGGAGGGATTTTGTTATTTTTGGGTCAATTCTAAGCTGTGGAAGAGATTTTGAATTTACCATTCAGAATTATTTAAATCTACAAGGGGGCTGTGGGTCCTATTGACTTTCTACCTTCTGTTATCAGTAACTTAGGAGTAATTTGAACAAATGCAAATATAATGATATCAAGATAAGCTTTTGATGCAAAATGTGCCGTGTGTCTAAAATCTAAACTTAAAACAAAACTTAAACCATTTCTTAACTTGCATTCTCCTGATGTCATATCATGTGTTTTATTTCTGCAGACGTGGACATACAAAACACCTTTACAAGATAAAGTACAACAAACAGTGAAAAGATGAACGTGGTGCCTTCAACATGCTAAAATGTTAAAAAGCACAAGTTGAACAAATGTGGACAAGACTATACCTTTATGTTGTTATCAGCATTACGTTCACTACAATGTTAAATTTTATTCATATTGATGATTGATCCCCAGAGAAATCCCTTTTCAGAGTAAGTAGCTTGTGTAAGTAACGTGTGTGTCTGTGTGCTTTGTTCTTACATGATTTACAGGATCTTAAGAGTTTCAAGTGGAAGTAGTGGAGTAGATTTTGGGAAAGTACTTCACGTACTACTCGCAGTTTTACTTAAGTGGCGGATTTTGTGCGTGCGGGTCAGAAACTTTAACCCATCTCCATGGAAACAAGGCTTTGACACTTCGATACTGAAGACGTCACTGTAAAAAATAATTGGCTCGTAAGTATTTGTCGCGAAACTACGTTTACATTGTTTTGTTTACTATCACTGTTTAATGAGCAACTTAAAACCTGCTTGGAAAACGGGTTCAGACTATGTTAGTCACCGTGCGGGCCTCCTCCTCCCGACGGCCGCTTTGTTTTTGTCCGTCGTGTGGTGTCGTCATTGGGGAAGTGGTGGGCGTTTCTCCGTGTTACTTCGCTGACTGTGGCAGCTGAGAACATTTGTCTGCTACGTGTCGAGCACATCTCCCGATGTTTCTCCCTACGCTTGTGGAGGACATGCATCATTTTAAGTCTAGTCGAGACAGACTCTACACAACCAGATGTTGTGGCTGTTGCCATGTACGGACGGGAACTATCATACTGGGAACATGGTACATGGTACGTAAAATGGTTGATGGAGGCTAGAAGGCTAACGCTAACTAGCACTGGCTATCAGTCGTGCTAAGTTTAGTAAAGTAGCAAGTTACATAACGAATGCCAGCTACACATTATTAACGACGTCTAGTGAGCTGCTATACATTTGGTCAGTAACCCTGCATTCAGCTCGATGTTACATTTGCTTGTTTCCAAACGTTAACCATCCGTCACATACATATACGGAGTAAACGTTCAGCGGATCTAGCATTAGCCTGCTATCGTTTTGGGGTTTGCTACGTGTTTCCGTTCATACCCTCACAACCTTGAAATATGATAATCGACCGCAGGTAGCAGTTGCCTGTCACATACCAGCACCTCGCTATGTGACCTCTGAAGGGTAAAGATGATCGGCCAGTCGCCTCAAATAACCCGTTAGCTTGAGGGCACTGGCTTTTCTTGCTAACGCAGCTATTATAACAGAAGTTTGGCTCGAAGAGGAAATCCGCAGTTAACGGAGATACGTCCATTTCAGTTAGACTCGGGTTCTAATCACGCGCTCACGTTCAGTATCCGTCTTAAGTTTATTCGGGGAGACGAGGTGATGCTAACTAGCTGACCGTTAATCAAAACCAATATTTTGTCGCTGCAGAATCACTGAAGTATTTTCTTTCTTATTTAACCACGTTGCAACCCTCTAACCAGATTTAGTTAAACACGTCAGATATGTCTTAAAGGGTTTGTTTGTTTTTTGTGCTCAAGCCTAAAGTAGGCTGACCTTTCAAAAACATTTGTTTTTTGTTTAACTTTTTGATGTTTCATTCTGAGCTTTATTGGAGCTCCAACCGTTAAAAAAGAAAATTACCAGCAGATGGATCAGTAATTAAGTCAATAAGGAATTTATTTTTTTGGTTTTTTTTTAAGTTTGTTGATCGAATTGAAGCCACATGAAAGAAAATGTGTGTACCCTGAGGGGTGATCGGACCTTAACGGTTCTTAATCTCACCATGCTCATGTTCTCTTCGCCTTAATAACCAGAAAAAATGTGACACTACCCACTCTCACCCTCATCATGTCTGAAAATAAAAGGTGATAAATGCTAGTGGCCTGCCCGTTATACATGACCCCTTTTCTGCAGTTATGCAGGCTCAAGTGGTGAAGTTCTGCTTTTTTAAGTTGATTGATTACTAGATTGTGTTGTTTTAAAAACTTGACAGTTTGTTTGAGGTTTTATTTCTGGTGTTACTGTGAAAAGCAGTTCCACTGTTTTATTAATATATCACAATCACTAGAATACAATTTTACAGCATTTGCAACAATTTTTTCATAGCCTTAAAAGGTTTCATTTTCTCAGTACAATGGGAGTGTCCTTGAGTTTTTGAATAAGTCCTCCGCAGGAATGCATTCCCACGCACGATGATAGAATTAAAAAAGTATGCTCACAAACTGTCCAGCATAGTGTTGCCTGTCTTGCTGCAAGTTGAGTTTCATATCTGAAAACATTGTCTGCTAGGAAAGTACAAATATATAATCTAACCCCCCACCCCCTTTTTATTTTCCCGCTCAGGTAGTTAACCTGTTGATGGGCATCTTGCTGACTGTAGCTGTGACCCATCCAGAGAACGTACCCACTATCGACTTGCAGTATGAGGTCATTGACCATTATTTTGCCTCTGACAGGATGTCTGGTAAGAAGTGAATTTATATCACAACTATTAGCTAACAGAACATTAATTTACAACTAAATTATTATAATTTGTGTTAATAATTTAGCCCATTTCAAGCAAAAATCTTTACCTATTTAACATTGAAGGCGTTTGGCTTGTTTGTTGGGCAATATATCCACAAGTACTCAGTGAAAATGTATAATTTTTCACTATACTTCTTAGAGCAATCACTAAATGGAAAAACAGTTTTGCAGATTAATCTATATTGTTTTATGGCATGCCTAATTTAATCCACCATAGCAAATGATAATTAATCACTCATGTAAGCTTTACTCAATAGGTATTTTCTTAAGCGATTCAGAAGAGAATAGAATAAGTTTCTGCCTTTAACAAACCCATGTGCTGCTGAAGTTGAACATGTGATTTATTGTTCACTAGGAAAACAACCCCTATACCAAAAACATAGTGACATAACAGAACATGGCTTTGTTAGTTCCATGCTGTTTGAAAATGTTATTATTAGTGTCGTGCCAGAGGTTTTGTTTCTTTGTATTTCCTCATTCATTTAAATGTCTCCAATGTGTTGTTTTTGTATGTGCCCAAGCAGGGCCGGTTGGGTAGAAACTAGCTTTTTTTTCTTTCTAGCTGTTGGTTGTTTTGTTGGTTGGCTTGGTTTTTCCTCAGAGTGACTCAGGGGAAAAGTAGGGGAAATGACCACAGCAGGTTGACCTTCCCACAGCAGGCTCATGCCAGCAGACAGGGTACTGGAGGTTGTACACAGCCTGCAGAGATAATGTTAGCATACAGCCTCTTTCAGTTGCATTATTCGTTACTATTAGTGCAGCTTCATCAAACTGCACTCTTTTGCACAATGCAGGTCATGTTTGTAAGTTATTTAAATGGTAGGACATTTGCAATAGTCTTTTGCCTTTCTAGGGTATTTAGTTTTAAGCTAATTACACTGCTGCTTGCCGATACCCTGTGGTTGCAGCTTCTCTAAGGTTTTCTGCATGAGCTATTGAATTGGGCAGAAGAAGCAAATTGACAATGTAAACTGGACTTATGGAAGCATGGTCTAAAACGTTTTACTATAAAACTTGTATCTCATGCAGCTTTATTGTACAGACCCTTCTTCATATTCAGAATTTGAAGAACAAACGATTTTGTTTTCAGTAACCTAGAATTGAGTTGCAGACAGTCCTCTGAAATTTTCATACATCAATTTACAAGTTGTTTTGTTTGAGATGCCGAGTAACAATCGTCATTCTTAACTGCATTGCTGCAGCAGCTCTCCAGTGCAACAAGCACTAGTGAGTGAGTGAGTGATGGAGAGAAAGGAGGATATGAACAACAGGCTCTTTAATTATCTCCGACTGTGTTTCACTGTGTCTTTACAAACACTACGCAGCACAAAGTAAGAGACTTAATGCTCCCCAGAGCTGGCCTTTAAAGCACAGTTAGCTGGCAAGAGAGAACCCTGGGAGACCTCACTTGCACTTTATGCAAATTACTGCTCTCTTAAAGAGGCCAGGCCAAATATCCATTTTCTCATACTCTCTTTGCATTTGCAATAAAAGCTAAAGCTAAAATGAAGTGGTCATAAATCTTTGCCTGCATTTGGTGAGTGTACTTACTCTTCATCGTGTCTTATTCAGAGAATGCCTGTGTTGGATTTGCCATCTCTCTGCTGATGCTCACAATCAGTGCCATGATGGTGTATGGAGCCATTACTGTAAGTGTCAAGTTTTTAAATATTCTTTTGAAAACTAAACATAATTTAAAGGACTGTCACGGTTTCTTATGCAAATGTGTAATCCCAAAATGTGCATACATACAAGAAAGAGCATCACTTTTAAGTTGTGTAATAATAGCACCACAGTTATAAGGTAACTGCAAATGCCCAAGTACCCCACGCTTTTTTTATTTTTTTATTTTTTCATTTTATAACCTAGAGCACATTTAACCAGATGTTCTAAACATTCCTGCAGCGCTGGGTGTGTAGTGCACAATGCACAATGCACAATGCTATATGTTCTCGCTGACTGTCATCTTTGCCTCACAGGCCTGCCTGATGGCATCGAGACCAACAGGTTTGATAGCCCTTTGACCTGCATTAAGCTGTTTTTCAGGAGTTAGGCTTTAGCTGTGCAAGTACATGCTCCCACATAACTGTAGTAGGTAGAGTACACTTTTCAGTATAATGTGGTGATGCAGAGCTGCTGTTGCTGTAGTTTTCCAGTGAAACGCCCCTAAATGTGAATCGTCCTCAAATATACCAAAGTTAGTTGGTACTTCCCACATAGTATAGAAATGTAGCTAGAAAAGTAGTAAAGGCTGAATCGTACTCTGCTTTTTGTAGAGGAAAAAATGCTTGTAAAATTTAGAGACCCAGTAACAGAAGGACTTTGCTGATTTTCAACCATCTCTGTTTTTATGTTAATGCCTGGCTAATACACCGTTACAGTGTCAGCATTCCCTTATTTTGTAGGCAGTCTTTCATTTACAGTACACCAACCCACATCTTGGAATGGAGTCACAGCCTGAGCATTAGAAAAAAAACTGCATTTTGCTATTTTAAACCATGAAACTCAAATGTAATTTTTTTAAGCTGATACACTATTTAAAAACGTAGTATTTCTAGCTGCTGAGGAGTCGTCAGCCATCTATAGACCGTAATAAAACCTACCCTTACAGTGTGTGAATCTAAGTGTGAAGCGCATAGAGATGATGTTGAAAAAATGCAGCATGGTGCTTTTTATCTCTGATCTGATCACCACAGTTAATGTGGAGTATTTCTCTGCCTGTTTTTGATTTCCTCAGCATCGTGATGGCTGGCTCATCCCATTTTTCTGCTACCAGCTGTTTGACTTTGCTCTTAGCTGCTTGGTGGCCATCAGTTCTCTCACCTACCTACCCAGGATCAAGGACTACTTGGACCAGTTGGTCAGTCTCAGCAGATCCAAATTGCAATAATGTGGGCATTATGAACTCCAAAGCTATGCAAAAGCTAAAAAAATGTCTCTTAAATAAATAATGAAACAATCCCACTTAACATTTAGCTGCTACTTGTCATTAGATACAATGACAGTGAAGCTGTGTGTTTTTTTTTTTTTATTATTATTATGTGGTATTGTTGATGATGATTGTTGAGTTCATATTAAAAAGTTTTATTGTTTAGTTAACATTCACTGTGCTTTTCTTTCTCAGCCTGACTTCCCATACAAGGACAACCTCCTTTCTCTGGACTCCAGCTGCCTGCTGCTCTTTGTGTTGGTCTTCTTTGCCTTCTTGATCATTCTCAAGGTTAAAATTATTTTGCCTTCACAGTTAAAACTTTGTTAATTTAGTGTGTTGAGGTATTTGCTCCTATAGCAGGCTTTTCTATTAGGGCACAATGAGACAACTGACGTCAATTACCTGTTTGAGGGTTCGGTAAAGGTGTTAGTTAAAGACATGTTTAGCTGAGCTGGGAAGTTAGCGTAGCTGGGTTTACCAACAACTAAAGTCTTTTCTTAATTATCGTACAAACAAGTTCCTTTAACAAGTTTAGACATTAAGTTTGTTTACCAATTTTGTAGTCTCCAACAGAATGTAAATCACGATCTCCCCTCTTCAGGCTTACTTGATCAACTGTGTGTGGAACTGCTACAAGTACATCAACAACAGGAACATGCCAGAGATTGCCGTGTATCCGGCTTTTGAGACTCCTCCCCAGGTATGGAAGTAATCTGGAGTGGTTGATGGATTTTGCAAATACCATCTATCACAAAAATACACTTTATTTTGAAATGGCAAGAAGACTAAAACATGTATTTTTTTTAATCAACATAACATTAAGTGCACATTAAGCTAGTTCCAATGCTCATTCACCAGAAGTCAATTTGAATATATTTATCAAGGGGGATTTTGGTATGGATTAGGGTTAAGTTTGCATCCCCTTCCCTCAGCATGGCACAACTTAACTTTTATTAATTTCTGATGAAGGCATATTTGTACAAGTCAATGTGCAATATATTTTATGTTGGTGGGAAAACAAAACAGATTTATTCTTTGCCATTTCCAAAAAGGGGATGCAAACTTTTGCATCAAACTGTTCACCTACACTCAAAAAAACTAGGTTAGATGTGAAACCAGGAAGTGTATTAATCTGTGTATACACGCATGGATTTATGCTAGTTTCAGCTCTAGTCTGACTTTGAATAGAATCAGGAAGAAAAATGGATTTTAAATCCCATACCTGATCCCAGAAACAGTTATATTGTCTTCATGACTTCAGTGCAGGTCAATAACAGCTACTGCTGTGTGTAATACTTAACTAAAGGCAGCAGGTGGCGTGGCCTCCACATCATTACTGCCTAAAAACTCAGAGCAGGCATTTGTGAAGTTGATCTTTTGACCATGTTAGGAATAAACATTATTTTCATTTTTATTAAAAGAATAATACACAAAATAAGCTTTATACTTTTGAAACAGATTTTCAACTAATAGATTGCTTTTAAATATTTTAGTTATATAAGAGTCTTACACTTTTTAGATTTCCTCATGCACCAAAAGTTGCCCACTCTTCAATGTTTACAGTAATGTCGTCAGGTACAAGGACAGGATTAGAATATACTTTATACCAGATTTGTATCAAGTGTCACCATAAAAGAATTGGTGTGAAGTGCAGATTAATCGAGCATTCAGATGTTTACCGCTTCACTCATATGATGGTGTTCTGCAATGCATCATTAGTATGTGGACTATTCATTTGGTGTGTTTTCTGAACACGGGCTCTGAACGGTCTTTGTTTTTGTTTTTTCTTTTCTAGTACATCCTGCCCACTTACGAGATGGCAATGAAGATGCCAGAAAAGGAACCACCTCCTCCTTACATGCCTGCTTAAGCAGCAGCTCTGTTGCCAAAACACGCACACACACACGCACACACAACCATTATACACATTCCTGAATTTCCTCCCTAACCTTTTCTTAACACCTTAACCCCCCTGTGTATGTATAAGGCCACTGACAATATTTTGTTCAACCCTACCTGCTATATTTCTGGAGTGTATATAGAGGCACAGGAGAAGAAAAGTGGAAAAGACTGAAATTTGTATAAAATGAATGAATGAAAGAATGTAATGTTTGAAAATCAATGGAAGCTACCAGCTTATTTTCCCTCTTGCCTTTTTTATGTCTTAGTATAAAGGATACATGTGAAAATGAAATAGCTTGAAATGCTCTCATCAATCCAGCACCTTCATTTCTATAGATTAGTAAAAAAAAATGGTTATGACAATCTACTTATTCTGTCTCTTATTGTTGAACGGTGTTACTTTATCCCTGTTATCAAGATCTAGACTTTCATCTAGCTCTGAACGGAGTCTGAGGCACTTTTTGTCGGTTATTTATTTATTTAGCTTTGCTGTGGTTCAGTTCACTACCACCATAAATGTTTTCCTCACTCTCTGCTGCCCTGATGTGTTAGCAAAGCTAGTGAGTAGTCCGGCTGTGACTAAAAGAAACAAAGCAGAGGGCACTGATGATGGATCATTTTCTGAGGCTTTTTCACATCAGGAGCAAATGGCTAGTCTTGTGAACATTAGTAGTTGCATGCCTATCAGCCTTATTCCCCCATTGCTTTACTAGTACATATGTAATATGTTTTTTTTTTCCTGGTGCAATTACATTTGACTTCAATAAACGTTTCAGAACATTTATATCAACATTTGAGTCTTCTGTTGTGTAAATTCTGTTGAGAGATCCTAAGCACAGAGCTGTAATTTGCTGTGTTGTCTAACAACAGCCACCTGTAACTGCTTTATATGATATCATGTTTATTAGTGGATCAAGTCTGCAGAGCTTCCTCTCAATTTTCACTTTCTGTCTTGGGATCTGTTCTGATAGGAAAATGTACTTTAGGGTGAAATAAATTCAAGAATGCATTTTAAAACTCAACTTATGTTATGACGTTGAAAACTTGTAATTACATACGAACACTGTTAAATAAAGTCAGTGCAATTAATAACATCTTATTTCACTAAATTGAAACAACGTCTTTGCAACCTCTCACACTAATCGGTTAAATTATTTTCACTCTAAGACTGGTCACTGAAAAGCCTCATTTAGTCTTGACGTCCAGACTAAACTTAAACATCACATGTTGTTTATTGACAAAAATCTACTTGGAGGTTATGATGCGGCTTCTACCACAAACACGTGGCTTTGCAGGACGAAATGGAGCATAAAAAAATAATTAAATGGAATAGACTTCTAGCGACCCGTTTGAAAATGTTAGGATTAGAACAGATTACGTTGTGTATTTTCGTCCTCCATGGCGTCGTATATGCTGCCCGAAGGTCACGTCCCACCTCTGTAGTGGGCAGACGGTTTGACGTGGTTCATTTACATTCCTTATGTGTGGGGCGGTCAGACCCCCTCTGGACTGAACGACCCTCAGAGAAATAGAGGAAGCAGCAGACAGAGCACCGGAGGACATCGGAGGATGCTGATATGATGAAGTCTTTACTCCTCAGCCTCCTGTACTGCGCGTCCTTGCTGCTGTCTGACGCGTTGGCCACATATCAGCTCAGCGCAGAGGATCCTCAGATGATAGCTGCCCAGAGCTACGCACAAAGCAGAAATAATGGCCGACCACCGCTCAGGACCCTGAATCCATCAAGTAAGGCTCTCTACAGCACTATGTAACTTTCTATCTGTGATGGAATAAGTTTACTAGAGTAAAAGTAATGTCAATAATGCGAAAACACCTGTGGAAAAAGTACTTTACCTGAGCGCCTCAGTTTTATCTTAGTTACAGAAGAATGATCCATCAGCCACAAGATTACAACCACTTGGCAGTTGGAAAATATTATAATATTACAATAATAAATTTTACTATAATTATTTGAGAACCCTCAGATATTTTCACATCCCTCTAGTGAAACCCTATGGGTCCTTTGGACAAATCTATGCCAACTGGATAAAAGACAAAAATGTATTAACATCAATTTTATTTATCCCGTTTTATCCGAGTTTTAATGGGAATGGGATTGTTATGTAGTTGTTAAGTATCTGAATGTGGACAAACAAAATATTAAACAAAAAGTTTAATATTATTTATTATATATTAAAGCACATTTTCAATGCTGCCCTCTATGTAGAGCTCACTTTAACCTCTTTATGAACTTGTGTAATTTAACGTACAGATTTCACAAGCTCATCACAAGCTGTAGATAAGGGAATAAAAAGTGGAAGTATAAAGTACCTTAAAACTGAAGTGCTAAAGTGTACTTTGTTGCATTCCAATTCTGCCTCGTTCATTTTTATTATTTTGTTGTAATTTACATAGAAAACATTAAAGGATGTAAGATCAGATTTCACCTTTCAACAATTTATCCTAACCAAGATCATAACAGCAAAATGTATACTTTGCTCAAACACAACATGCATGAAATCAGAATTCTTGACTGGGTGTTTAACAAGCACTTTTCACGACAATCCCAGCTTGTTTGAAACAACCCAGGTGGCTGAACATACTCTCACGCTTCCACTAATAATGTGTCTGTGCTCCAAGAAAGAAAAAGTTGTTGTTTTATTCCACACTGTTAACTTAAACAACTTTTCCTGTTTAGCCACTTTCAACCTATTAATGTTCTCCATCACTTTTCCTTTCCGGTGGCCCTGTAGTTCACAGAAGTGATTACACGTATAGAGGAGGGTATCACTACCACTACCAGCCAACAAGGATCACTCCACCGGTAGTGTATCGACCCATTCCTCTATCTCCTCCAGTGACTTACTACAGACCCTCAGTCCCCATACACACATATCAGTACAGGTTCACAGGGCTGGGGGCACCACAAATGCACCATGTATACAAAGGTTTATCTCCACCAGTAGCTCACCACCCACATCATAGGCTCAAAAACCTCTTTCCTTACAAATTCAAAGGTCCATGTCCTACAAAGCCACACCCCACAGTACCAACAACACCTGTAATACACCTCCCTACCCTCCTACCACCTCTACTAGAGCCAACAGTGCCGCCAGCTCTGTCTGCAACTACAATGGCACCACTGACAACCGTCGTGCCAGTGGTATCGACCACTGTGCCGCCAGTGGAGACCGCTGCTCCTGTGACGCTACCGGTCAGTACCCAAAGTGGCTTCATCACCTCCATCAGTCCTGTGGAGACAGGTAGAATATTACCAGTCGGGTTTGATTTCCAACTCAACCAATGCTCCTCAAATCTTTCCAGGTCAAACCTTTTTGTTTTGCTTTGACGCATGATGGAAATTATGGAAACAGAACTATAGAGCAGAAGTGAGGATGTTTAAAGAAATAGGTGGACTTTTTGGAGAAAAACTCTAGATGAAAAGATTCATACCACTCTTGTATCTGTTTTTCAACCCTTGGGATGTTTTTGAATTCTTCTGGTTTTACCTTTATACAGTATACCACCGTAACAGATGATTAGCATTGAAGCATGTGACTTGATTGGGCTGATTGGGGACTCCAGAGAGTTTAGCTGTTCAGCAGACAGGCCCGAGTGTGGTATCAAGATTTAAGTTGAGCTACGAAAGCAGTAAGCATATTTGCCAAAATGTTACACTATTCTGTGAAAGCTGATTCCACTTTATTTAAATGAGATGTAATCAGTCATATATCTTAAAGGGAAAATTAGAATCTTCATAATCAGACTTCATGTCTGTTTTGTGCGCTTTGTTATTTGTTGTGTTTCTGAAAGATGGAACTAATAGTGATTCCAATTGTTTTCACTGAAGTAGGCGTGACACTAAACTGCAGACCGTGCATGGAGTTTAGTATATGTGTGAATTGACAGGCTAGGCTCCTAACACCATCTCCATCTGTCACTTTTATATGTGGGCAGTGAGCATCCTTTTCATTCAGGGTAAATGATATGAAAGGATAAAAACTACGAGGAGTCTCTGACAGTTGAGACACTGAAATGATGCACAGTATGTCTTAAGGCATACTACTGTATATCATTTCGCTAGAACTACACGAGTGTATTGTACAACTGCACTGATGCACAGCAATGTCCTGATGGGAATGTCTACTGTGCATCCCAAAGTCTCCTGTGTTTTGTTCTTGGTTATTAACTGTATCGGTCTCACTGTGAAAGTTCAACAAGCAGATGTGAATGTTTCTGTCTGATTAACAAACTGGGTTTTCAGTACTATATGGATTTAATCCTGCCATGGTTTGGTTAATCACCAGAGACAGACTCTGAATGCAGAAGCCGTCTCCTGGACCTTGTCTTCATCATCGACAGCTCTCGCAGTGTGCGTCCTGGTGAGTTTGAAAAAGTCAAGACATTCCTCGCTCACATGGTCGACACTCTGGACGTGGGCAGAGATGGCACGAGAGTGGCTGTGGTCAACTATGCCAGCACAGTCAAGATCCAGTTCCTGCTCAAAGACTATTTCAACAAACCCGACATGAAGAAAGCCATCTCCCGCATTGAGCCGTTGGCAGCTGGCACCATGACCGGCCTCGCCATCAAGACCGCAGTGAACGAAGCCTTCACCGAGCAGTCTGGAGCCCGACCTCGGTCCAAGAACATCTCCAAGGTGGCCATCATAGTAACAGACGGGAGACCTCAAGACCAGGTGGAGGAAGTATCTGCTGCAGCCCGAGCATCAGGCATCGAGATCTATGCTGTGGGGGTTGACCGTGCCGACATGCGCTCCCTGCAGCAGATGGCCAGCATCCCACTGGATGACCACATCTTCTATGTGGAGACCTACGGCGTTATTGAGAAGCTCACCTCCAAGTTCAGAGAGACCTTGTGCGGTAGGACAAAAATGAACCTGCAAGATGTTCTCCCCATCATTAACCCTGGTTCTAGTTCCCCAGTAAGGGGCACCTACAGTCTACAGGGGCTTGTTGCAGCGTGTGGGTTAAAAATACAAAACTAAATACGCTCAACCCCCATGTGGGCTGCAGATGTCGGCATTAGAACCTGCTTGTATATGCCAAGTTAAACATATGTAAAGTCTTGAGGCCATGCAGCTCGAAACTTTCAGCTTCTTCATAAAAGCAAATAAATATAGTGATTTTTTTAATTTGTATTTTTTTTTTTTGCATTCAAAGCATCATCGTGTAGACTGCTTTGAATTTATTTACTTTTTATTTTTTATTCATACAACAGTAAAACCTCACTTTTTCAAACCATTTAGCAAAAGAAGACATTTATCCAAAAAGTAATAGGGCAACAATGTCCAACATCCCTTTAAATGTAGGGATGCACATACCCTATTTTTATATCCTTTGGTTTTGTTCTGCCAAAAAGCAACTAACGCATTTAATTCTAAATCACTTTAATTGAATAAGAACTTCAGATGATTGAATAATTAAGGTTCTGCTGTGGTTCCGTGTTTCTGTGTTACTCTCCGATGTTTGTCTTGTCCACTGCATTTTTAAGAAATAATTTGTTAACCTGTCATTACTGTTGTACTTTAGGGTTCTGTGATTTTACCTGTGTTGTCCAACGCAGTGAAACTAAGAACTTCACAAATGACCTTGGCTGAGATGTGGTGAAGGTTGTGAATGGACCAGATTTTCCACCACAAGTGGCATGTGGTCAAGTACAAACACCTTAGAAAAGCTGTCAAATATATTTTTTAACTCATACAAAAGAGTGATATATTTCAAATTTCACCAAAACAACTTTAGTTATTTTTGTCTGCATATATTCTCCATTACAAACCGATACAGACTATCATCCACTGGTTTAGCCATGTTTTTCCATCTGCAGAGCTTTACCTTACCTAACACAGGCCACCCACTACAATACCCTCCATTCTAGCACATGAAACTGTACCCATGCTGCCATCTTGACAGCACCATCCCTCAATCCCGGGTTATTCTAGGTCTGGACCCCTGTGCCGTGGGACATGACTGCGAACACTTTTGTGTCAACAGCAACAGCTCCTATTACTGCAAGTGCCGGAATGGTTATATCTTGAATGCGGACAAGAAAACATGTTCCCTGAAACGTAAGAGCATAATGTGTGGATTCCTGCAGCAAATCTGACTTTATGCAGTGATATTGATGCTGCTCTGGAATTAAAAGTGTAACATTGTGTAGTGCGTGTTTTTGGTATTTAAACAGGGCTTCACAACATCACAACCAACTGTTGCATTAACCCTGGCTTGATCATTCACTTTTGACTGTAGCATTTGTTGGACAGTTATCGGGTAATATTATAGAATTGATTTACTGTATTTTGTCTTGTGATTGTAATTGTGGCAAAGCAGCAATGTTAAATCCATAGTGTAGATCATTTTGGAAAGTATGTATGTTTAAATGTGGGTTTATTTTCTCAGGATTTATTTTCTTGACCAGCAGTCTAGTTGGAAAACAGTAGAGTAGGTGGCATTTTGTGTGTGTGTGTGTTTTACTGTCTATATGATCTGTTATACTGATGTGAAATTTGCTTTCTCCCGGTGAAGAGGTGAAGGTGGAGATAGTGGAGGATCCCTGTAAATGTGAGGCTAGACTGGCTTTCCAGAAGAAGACACAGGCAACCATCCAGCAGCTCACAGCCAAGCATATCCTTTCTGTTGTTTCAGATGGAGTTTATTATAAACATTGTCTGCAGCAGGCTTCGCTGGGCTAACAGTTGGATATTTGTACCTGCTGGTTTTGTTATTGGAATTTAATTTAACAGTCTGCCTTGTATATTTTTGTGCCCATAAAAGTGTGTGCAAATGAGTTTCCTTGACTGACGTCACTCACGGACGTGTCTGGGAGAATAGAGCGCCTGGAGAACATGCTCGGTCGCATTTAAAGAGGTACACAGCTGTAAGTGGTGACAGTTTTCTCAGAGGTAGTAAAAGCATCCTACCCAACACCCCACTTTGACTTCTTGCTTATTTACTTTCTGCAGCAACGTGGACATCTGCACTCTGCCATAATCCTCCAACTGCACCGACAGATCGGGTGAAGCTGTGATTTATTAACCAGTATACCTCAAATTACAGACCGCTGTGGACTATCAGCAACTATCAGCTTATCTGCAGTTGATTTATGAAAATAAAATGCAATGTTTTAAAACTGTTGCCAAAGCTCCTTATACAATTTTGTAGCACCAGTATGTAGATGGTGTTATGTTAAATAACCAAAGAAAATGCATATTATTTTTGGAGTTTCTCATTAATTTCTATTGTTCTTTTTCTACAAAGGTGACTATTGTATATAGTAGCTAATTGTGACAATGTCAAATTGGAATTACTTAGTGATTATGTAGGTTTTGATACTTTAGCTCTTTTAGATTTTTTCCTTATTATATAAACGGTATCAAATTATATATAATCGAATGTTTGTATTATATGTTAAGGAGGGTTCCTGTGTTTGTGAATTTATTAGATGTGTCAGATATATAATATTGGCTGAGATCTATAAATGTAATAAAGCAACACTTTGGACAATAAAATAACCATAAAGAGTTTGCTGTGCACTTTTTGAGTAAAAGTAATAAACCTACAATCCTAATCTTTATTCCATATGGACATAAAATGAAGATCGCAGAGATACAATTCAAAACACAGATGCTGCATCCTGTAAATCCATTGTACTTGTGGTAAGAATTTGAATCCTGTGCAGGAACGACAGATTTCCCCACCAAAAATGAAAACTACTATATAGAAAGAAATGAACATACAAATTATCCAGCTGTTTAAACATGTCAATAATGAATAGCCTGATTATGATAGTGACAATGAATAGCATACATTTAAACTACCTATATTATTTTAAACACAAATTATCCAACATGTTTCTGTAGACATGAGTCATTAAATTAATCTGTGTTCATATAGAAAGATGAATATGGTGATACAGCTCTAACATTTCTATTAACAACCTTGCCTGATGACAGCTGGGATAGGCTCCCCCCACCCAAATTGCATAAGCGGTGACAGATAATTGATGGATGGATGACTGAGCAGAACTGTTTATTTGATTATTCTGGGATGTTAAAATAATTTTAAGGGAAATTATCTCTTTTTCTGCTTAATGTTATTATCATCGCGTCTTTTTTTTTACACTTTCAGTGCTGCCACCTAAACAACAGATAGGGGTCGTCCTTTCACCTCTGGGTTTATTTGCTTGAAACATTACTGAAACAGAGCGTCTCTGTCTGCAAAGTCTGTGTGAGGTGGAGAGTCAACACGCTGAGGTTTACCTCTAGTCTGGTTTGGACCCTCTCCCTCCTTCCTTTAACCAGGCAGCTGATTTATGTTTGTTTGCTATTTCAGTGGCTTTCATGGTTACCATACACACAGACGGGCGGTCAGGAAGGTGAGCCCACCAGCGTCTCAGTGTAAGAAGATAAATGGGACTCACACACAGCTGAGAAGTGGAAAAGACACATTTGGTTTGGTGCAACATGTTGCCTTTTCCAAGTGGTTTAGTATGAAAGGCTGAGGAAGAGCTTTAAAACAAAAATAGTTCTAGATGTGTGGTTTTATTAATGATGGATAAATATGAAACTGCAGTCAACAGGAAAATTAGTCCACCCACCAACAAGTCTAAATCTGATGAATTACTATGTTATCTCTTTTCTTTAAATCTGTACGACAACCAGAGGCATATAAATTGCACAAGTACCAGATTGTTTTCTGTTTCTTTATGCTGAACTAAGATAATTGGCCTTTAGTGTAGCTCAATCAGTAGATGAGAGAATTGTGTCCATCTACTATTTTTACTGAAATACATCTGATATTGAAAAATGATAAAAGAAAAGAAAGATATTCTGTACACTTGTTTCCAGAGCAAATTAGGAGGCTGTATTTAACGGGACAGTTTATTTTAAAAACTTCGGAAACAGAACTGCGGTTTATGACTCTATCCACTAAAGAAAGTGGGATTAAAAGCTCTTGAAAAGATTATTGTAGCGAGTGAAGCCTTTGATGGACTTTGGTGCTCAGGAGACTGAACAATTAAAATCCAGTTTTAAAGCCCTGAAACTGATTTTACCTGACTCTGTTTCCACTTAAACTGAAAAAGCACTTGAAGCCTTGAGACATTTTGACAGTATGGTGAGAGGTGAACTGTAGTGATAAGCCTATATGTGCTGTGGGTCTAGCAGTGAAGAGAACCCACTGGACTGAGGTGTGTGATGGATGTTCTGATTCTGCCAGGCCAAAATGGACAAAGTGGAAAGTTGGTGCTATATCTCTCAGCAAACTGCAACCTTTAAAAAGCAAGTCAAAACAACTGTCCTAGCTTCAAAAGTACATGTTGTGCCAGTCAAAATTAACTAATTAATTTTAGTTCTTTTGCAAAAGTTTCACTGAGTTTTAAAAAAGTGATGTTTAACAACTAATTCAATAGAATGAAAGGCATTGTGATTTTATAAATGTTGTTATATTGACAATTCTTTCTCATTTTTAGTAACATCCTGAATGTTTTGTGTAGATATCCTTTAATTAATGTAATGGCCACTACTTATTGTACTTATACAGGTTGTATGTTGAAACCATTTCCTTAACAGTGTCAAAAGTCACTCGTCCACATCCTCTTCCACTGGGTTCAACTGCACTTCACTCACCAACATGATCTAGAGATAAATGGGCCATAAAAGGGAAGTGCACTGGTCCTGAGTAAGCTATGCTTCTTGTCCTAGTGTCCTAGGAGACCATTTGAAAATTTGTGTGTCTGCCCCTTGATGTCTTGGTGTCTACTACAGCAT
The DNA here is from genome assembly GCF_033026475.1 of Channa argus. NCBI lineage: Eukaryota > Metazoa > Chordata > Actinopteri > Anabantiformes > Channidae > Channa > Channa argus. The sequence continues at coordinate 8,393,024 of NC_090213.1, read as the reverse complement.
GTATCCACATTGTCTTAAGAACTAGTGTGAGAGATGTTTGAGTCTGTAGTGTTACCACATTTTCTTTGAATTAAAACACTCTTTGTATCATTACGATAATATTCCAAAAATGTTTTCCACTGAATAGACCTTAGATTGCCACTGTCACCACTGTATAACATTAGCTCTGTCTGTTGTCTCCCGCAGTTGTCTTTCCCCCTCTCTGTGTCACTCTCTCTGTCCCTTTCTGCAGGTGTCCCCAGCTTTGAAACTGTGTGTTTTCCAGTGGGCCTCCACTGGTCTTACCAACCTGCCCGAAGTTCAGTTCTTGCTTTTGTTGATTTTTTCCTTTCTCTCTTCACTTTTCACATCAGCCGGTCAAGGCAGATGGCTGTGCACCCTGAGCCTGGTTCTGCTGTAGGTTTCTTCCGTTAAAGGTAGTTTTTCCTCTCCACCGTTGCCTAGGGCTTGTTCAATGGGGGAATTGTTGGGTTCTCTCTATCTTGACTTTATGCTGTAAAGTGCCTTGAGATGACTTTGTTGTGAAATGGCGCTATATAAATAAAGTTGAATTGAATTTAACTAAATTTCATGCTGACTGTGTGTAGTCAGTTTATTTTCATTATTCCTTTACTATTTTTAACTCTTTGTTCACGTTCATTGTTTTAATGAAATCTGAGTTAAGTCTGCCACCTGCTGTTAAAATGTATTTTAAAGCCCAGAAAACCATTCTTGCATTTAACAGGGGAAACCTCAGGACACTGTATTGAATGTGAACAATTATCATCTTAATTATGATTGAAAGTTGTGTTGAGATAAGTTGAAACCTAAATAATAAAGGAAATAAGGAAAAAATCTAAATATGCAAATTATTTTTACTTAAAAATAAAATACACATGCATTAAAATAGAAGTTAGAAAATATATATTACATACATAATAATGTTGCAACAACATATTCAGAAAAGTGTCCCGTAGTAGTTAAATAACAAGAAATAAAATGGCAGAGAAATGTAGTATAAATATAAATATAATAGTATAACATTATTAAAAAATTTGAAAATGTGCTTCATCTAATTACTTAACTAAGAAAAATATGTAGATGTGGATTCATGTTGGCTATTTAAAAACACTGTTGAAATCACAGTTTTGAACAGAAAAAAGTTTACATAAAATCAATTTTGTAGGTAACATGAGTTGTTAGTTTAATCAAATGATGTTTAAATCACAATTATTGGTAATGTTTGTTTAATTGAAAGTTAAATATTGGAAGGTTACCTAGCAACCACTTGCTAAAGGGAAGAGATTGAATGTATACCACGCCCACTAACGATGCACTACACCGCGATTGGACAGTTTTGCATGTGACATCACATCCGCGACCGAAGAACACAGCAGTCAAACGTCAACAGTAAAGTACCAATGGAGGAAGATATTTCCCACATTCTGGAACGCGCCAACTCAGAGTTACAAAAACAGAATTTCAAGCATGCAGAGGAGCTGTACACAAAGTTCATCTCTACCTGCGTAAAGCTCAGGTAGTACTTGTCATCATTTGGCGAGTGAACTTAACGTCACACTGTTTTCTGTTACCTTTCAGACTAGAAGTGACTTGTCTGGGCTAACCCCCCTAGCTAAAGTCAACCATCCCACATCAGTCCGCCGCATTCGGTTTAACCATAATAGCTCTATGACTGTGCTGTATTTCCACAGGGAATATGAAGCCAGTAATTTGGCGACAGCTTATAATAACCGTGGACAGATAAAGTACCTCCGGGTGGATTTCCGTGAAGCAGTAGAGGATTATACCTCCGCTATACAAGCTGACAGCCAGTTTGAAATCCCTTTCTACAACAGAGGACTCATCCACTATAGACTCGGTAAGAAGTAACACCGACTTTATTAAATATTTACTGCTGCCCAGTCCGTTCAAAATGAATGTTTAATGAGTTTCATCTTGATACCAAATCTTGAGCCAGTTAAACACTTTTTGCTAATTTTAGACATAATCAGATGAAAACAATCAATAATTGTCTTGGATAGGAAAAACGGTGAAAAATTACAAAAAAAATGTATTTACTAATGGGATTGTAGTGGAGATAAAATAAGTTGAAAAATAAAATAAATTGTACTAAATAAATAAATAAAAATAAATAAAATAAATTGTACTGGTTATTGTGTCTCAAATGCTAGGGTATGACGTATTAATAATTTCTCTTCAGATCAGATCAGGCAGGCTCCCACAACCTTGCCTGTGATAAAGTCATTAAATGGCTTCTTAGACACTACACTGATTAGCATGGAAAATAAAACATGCTTCCTGCCTTCTGTTGGTCCTTTTTGCTCAATACTTTCTGCACTTCTTCATTTCTCAAACTGCACCTTGTGGTCAGTACACAGTACACAGTATGATGTTGTGTGGGGAGGGGGGGGAGTGTGGTGTCAGTTCAGAGGGTTCTTCACAGGACAGTAGATGGAGCCATGCATTCACAGAGCCAAGTCATGACAGTGCTCGTGGTGCCTAGAAAACACTGAATGCAGACTCAAAAGACCATCTTGCAGGATTTTACACAATAACAAACTGGCAGCTGTTATTTGTCCACTTTTTTTTTATTTTGCAGGTTTTTTTGACGATGCCAAGAGTGACTTCCAGCAAGCATTAAAGCTTAATCCAGATTTTGAAGATGCCAAATTGAGCCTGCAACAAACTCTTCTGGACCAGCAGCAGAAGATAAACAGGGGATACTGACAACCTCATGTACTTCAGAGCACTTCATATTTTTACATTGCAGTGCAGCTTTAAAAGATGTACCTGTTTTGTCAAAGAAAAATGATCTGAAGATGGACTGTTTTATCATGTGACACACCGACATTATGTTGTCAGCACAAATGGACAGATAAAACTCACATAAATAAATGCAAAATTGCTTTTTTGAAAACATGAAAGGAAGTGAATAGACTAACTGGATCAGGTGCAATGCTAATAAAGATCTATTTCAAGCAGACCATTGATAATTATTTTATTCTTCCAACTGAAGAGTCTTTCAGTTGGGATAAATGTATTGACCTCATAAATGAAAGTATATCCTTGTGTAAGTATGTGAGTGTGCAAACCCATTAACCTAAGCACACACAGAAAAACAATGAGCCTTGCTTTATAGTTGGTATTAAATGCTAGTGCTTCACATTAAAAACACACTGGCAGAAGGTTTGTGATCATAAACAAACTATAATCAAGTGCTTGCATACAGTAATAATAAGTCAGTTTCAGTGGAAAAACATGTTTTGCTTGTTAAATTAAATCTCTTACACAGCTTAAGTCTTTTCAGCAATTAGATATGGTTTTAGGGAAAAGTGGTAACAGACATTAACTGGTTGGATATTGACCCACAGTGGGCGAGGCAGGTGGAAAATTGCTAATGAATCTCACCTGTGGGTTGTTTCTAACTGACATTAAAGCAGCTGGTGAAGGCCCAGAAAGCAGGACGCTGCTACAGTTCAGTTTGTTTGTTTGTCGGTGGGGTTTGCTGGGGTTTCAGTGCCAAGCTCCAATCTCCAATAGTGGTTGGATTCCTGCATTTCATTTTTTTTTTTGGCTATGCTCAGGCTGTATCATGCAGAGGCTTGAAAACATGTAAGTCAATTTTCATGTTTATTTTAATTTTTTTAACAACTACCATTTGCCTGTTTCAGTGTATCTAAATGAATTTCTTTTTTGCTCAAGTTTGATATGGAGCTTCATGGCTGCACTAACTGTCTTGGGTCAAGCAAGGCCAAATGTAAAGCCCAGTTCACAGTCAAGTAAGGAATCATCAGAAATCATTACAATCATTCAGTTTTACCTTAAGTCAGTTCATACTTGTTCAGCCTTTTCTTTCAACAGGCAGTGGTTTAAAGTCAGACTGTGTAGGTAATCTGATGAGACTGTCATTGGACAAGGCTCTAGCAGTGGGGAACCAGCTAGAGGTGGAAGCCATCAGTGAGTGAGAAATCTGCTAATTTGTAGACTACAGTCCCATCACTTAAAGAAGTGACCCCTGTAATGCATGCTGCTTTTTTGCAGATGGTACTCAGCAAATTGTGTTAACGCCCAGCCTAGCTGCTCAGTGTGGCTACAGCATGGAGTCTGACCCATGGGGTAACACCAGAATTTACACGTCGCTCATGGGCTGCTATGTGGACAACAAAGTACGTAAGAAAATGGGAGTATGCTGGATTTTTTTTTTTTTCCCATAATGAATATTCTAATGAAGAATGTATGTCATGAACATTAAATGTACTGCAGAGAAATTTACTGCAGTCCTACTTTTGTTTCCATTTGTAGGAAGATAAAACTTTTAATGTTGGCTTAAGACTTCAAATGTATAGACTGAGTCCAACAGATGTGGTTAGTTATGATGTGAGCAAAACATGCAGTTATTCTCGGTGGGCCTCCAGAGAGATCCTCTGCGACAGGAACTACATGGAAGTAAGTGCTTTTTTTACATTTATGGCTGCAGTGAATTCAATGTGTTATAGGGAGGACAAAGTTCAGATTTGATGCCTCCTCTTTAAGGTGTCACACTACATGGCTACACCTGATGCTGAAGCTAAGGGGCAGCAGATTCACAATGTTAAAGATGATCCAAACACCATTCCTGGGGTATGTTTAAATTTTTTCAGCTTCAGTGCACTTGATTTAAAGCTAGTGTCACTCCTTTGAAATTACTTAGGAGGTGCTCTCAAAGCCTCCCATGACAATGTGATGAACACTGGCAGCAGTGCAGAGATTTTAGTAAATTGTTATCAAGTTCACCTGAGTCAGACTGAAATCCATTTTGTAAAACGTAGTTTTTATGTACTGTTCTGTCAAAGCAGTGTCCTCACAGATCAACTGTATTGTGACAGTTGATCTGTGAGGCAAACTCATCGCTGCATGTATTTACAATTTGTGGAAAGTAAAAGTACTTTGTTACTGTACTTAAGTACAGATGTATGGAAAATATACTTAAGGAAATTTAATTATGGCTACTTTGACTCCTACACCACTACATGTAAAAGCAAATGTCTATACTTTAACCTCACTGCATCTCTAAAGTTGACTTGCATTATATAATTTTCTTTTTTGATATGAACAAAGGATGCAGTATTTTTAATCTTTGCTGAGTTTCCTTTGTTTATACACAGACTCCTAGTGCTGCCAGCAGCATCTGGAAGATGACTTTCTTTACTCCAGAACCAGTCTCCATGGTTCTGAGGGAGGCACAGCAAGCTGGCTATGGTGCCATGATTACCAAAAATCGACTTGTACTGCGTAGCCCATATAATACAGCAGAGACTTATGTGGAGGAGGTAAGAAACAAACCCCCCTCGCTCCAGTGTTACTGCCATTAAGAAAAAGAAAAATGCATTAACACTTTTATTTTTAGATTGCTGAAATCCCCTTGGAAGTTCTGCAAGCGAGCATTTACTACAAGTCACAACATGGTTTGAGTATCATGAACTTGGCAGCTGCTTGTCCTACTGGTGCGTCTCAACACAACTATATGGAGTGTTTCTTGTGGCATGTTTGTTTTTTGTTTTTTTTTTGTTGCAAACTTAAGTCGAGTGGCTCTATTTACAGGTGGAGTCCTCTTTGTTGACAATGTGATCTCCTGGCATGTACCTCGCCATGTGACACCGCTCTCAGAGAGGAGCTGTAAAATCATTGAAATGCACATGGGCATAAATGGTGAGAGGCTGGACAAATCTCAGATGGCCACACGGGGGTACACTCTAACTGCCACAGAGTTTCACATCATCGTTGAAATGCCAATAGGCTCTCCTGATGGCTACTACAAGGTAGGAAGTGTATGCCTTTGAGAAGTTTTGGTCACTAGTGCCTTTGCATGTTTTATTGAGATGCTGTAAATGATTGCAGAGCCATGCCCCAGATTACCAGTATCACATCACCTACACCGTGGAGCCCATGCTTGAGGTGCTGTGGAGGGCCGACAAAACTCAAGATGACACCAGATACAAAATTTTGTTCCCCATTACCACTCCTCCAATGCCTCAGACCCTCCAAGTTCAAGACAGTTGAGTGCTTTTTTTTTTTTTCCCCTCTCCCCTGGTAGAAGCAATAGCATGTCAGGCTTGGTTTTATTTTTTTTTAATTCTACCATTTTATGTTCCTCAGATACTGTTTTAGAGGACAGGATTTTCAGCCTTAAATTGGGAACATTCCTTCATGACGTGGTGCTCAGGAACATCACCTTCTCTACTGGAGTTCTGAGCATTGATGAATGCAATGACAGAGGCTTCACTATTCGGGAGTACAGCTTCCCCAACCAAACAAAGACCCTGTCTCTAGAAGTGCCCTTTGATGCTGATGTTGTCCTGAAAAATGTAACCATTTCAAAATGTCCTTCCATACACATAGCTTTACTTGTCAACTACCCTGTGACATGAGTTTTATTTTTGCAGAATCCTGAGATGTTGGTTACACTCTACATCCTCCCTCTGGCCTTTGGCTTTATCATCCTGCCTGAAGAAACTCCCTTCACTCAGCCAGTTGAGTTGCAAGCATCTCTGCAGGATGTTGGTGAGACTGCATTGATATATATATTTTTTTTTTGTCTTTTATCATGACTGCTCAAACCAGAAATTCCCCACTTAACACATGGGTGGAAAACCTATACAGCCAGTGGCTCTTACATATTTCTCTGCTTTTAGAGCTTCCCAGTATGACTGGCACCTGTGACCAGAGTCACTTTTACATTATTGTGAAATATGGAAGTCAAGGCTCCAATTTGCAGATCAAAGTTGGGTCTCGACAGCTAACCGATGAGCTGGCAGAAGCATACAACTTCCAAGATAATGCCACACACTTGAGCCTTATGGTGCCATACATGGCCAAGGACGCAGTGTTTGAGGTGGGTAAAGAATCAGCAAATGAGCTAAAAATGTACAAATCTACACTGATAACTTTGCTCTTTGTTTGCCAGATGATTACATCTGATTCAGTCAGAACCAGACTTGAGATGCTACTGCTAGCTCCAAACACCACCTGGGTTCTTGGCAATCTCTACCTGTCCTGCATGTTCCCCTTGATGACGACCAGTAAGATGGGAGGGAAACAGTATTTTTTTTTTTATTGCTTGGTTGAACATGTTACTGACTTTGTCTCATCATTAAGCCTGCTACCCAAATGGAACAATGACTGCTCTGGCTGTGAAGGTGGACTCGGTGCCCAATCTAAATCCAGGCTTACTGACTCTAAAGGACCAGACTTGCAAACCTGTTTTTAGTAATGATCGCTTTGCTTATTTCTCTTTCACCGGTGACTCCTGTGGGACCACTAGAACAGTAAGTTTAGTCCTATTTTTATGGAAAATGGCTCTTAAATGTTGTAAATGATGCAGTGTTTTATTTATATTTTTTTAGTTCTTTGACCATTACATGATGTATGAAAACGAGATTAGCCTATATCCTAAAAAAGCAGGCTATAAGTCACGAGCTGACCCTGGCTACAAGTAAGTACATTTTTGTAACTTTTCCTCCTTCCCTGGGGGCGAATCAGTATTTACATTGAGGTAAATCCATAAATGTGCTTTTTGTAGACAAACTGTTTCCTGCTACTATGTGGTCAATGAGACTCAGACTGTTGCGTTCAGCTACAAGCCAAGAAGCGATGAGCCTTCAGCAGAAATTGGGTTCGGACAGCTAATGGTGCAAATGAGGCTTGCCAGAGGTGGGTGGCCACTTTTTATTTAATTCCCCAATATCAAAACTGGTTCTCTCTAATTGGGCCATCCTACTTCAGATTCATCATACAAACAGTTCTACCAAGCTGGGGATTTTCCTGTTGTGAAGTACCTGAGGCAGCCACTGTATTTTGAAGTGGAGTTGATGCAGTCTACTGACACCCAGTTAGAGCTCATCTTGGAGACCTGCTGGGCTACTCTTTATGAGAACAGGACCTCTGTTCCCAGCTGGGACATAATAGTAAACAGGTAAAATTAAATCCTTAGTGTTTCTTTGTAATACAACCCTCTCCAACATTAAGGGTTTCTTTTAATACCATTGTAAGTTTGACATGTGTGCTTTTCATGTGCTTATTTGAGACTTGGTTCCTTTATATCACTCAAGACTGACTGCAGTAATTAATGTGCACATCAAACTCAAACCCAAGGATTTAACAGCATTCTTATTTCTCCAATAGCTGTGAGAATAAAGATGATCCCTATGTGACAGTCTTCCTTCCTGTTGTGAGCAATCACAGGATTACAATCCCATCCCACATAAAGCGCTTCTCTGTGAAGATGTTCACCTTCACTAGAGATGAACAGGTTCTTAAAGATGAGGTAATGGATTAAATTTGTGTCCTTCCACACACAGCACATTGAACCACTGAATGTAGCAATGTAATAAATCCTGTCTGTCCAGATATACATCCACTGCGATGCAGTGATTTGTGGCAAAAACGGCAAATCAGATGGTGCCTGCAGTGGCCAGTGTATGCGCCACAATAACTTGCAATATCAAGGGACAAGCACAAAAAGAGGTAAGATTCTCTAACAGTGATTTGTCAAACCAGCTGTAGATTACTTACTTTTTTTTCCCTTCAGAGCAAAGAAGCACAGACTCAAACGGCCAAAAGCAGATTTCCTCTGGACCTGTTCTGTTAAAGACTCAGCCGAACTTATGAATAAACAAGTTTCTTAAAAAAAAAGTTGTATTTTAATTTTTTTTCCCTATCTCAATGTCAATTTCAACCTGAAGTGCATGAGAACCCCACTGAACAGCTACTCACCAATGAATTTTGATGTACTTGAGTTCAGCTTGACCTTGACTACTGTAACTAGCATCCCGAGCCTTTTTAGGAGAGCTGTTGCAGATTAGCCAGATCAACAATAGGTGACAAGTGCACTTAGGGCTGCAAGAATCTAATCCCATAAATTGTTCTGAGGCTTACTCATGATATGGAATTTCTGTGGTTGTGACATGATGCCAGATGTGCACTTGTAAACTCTCCTCTTTCTAATGAGTGAATTTGAATCTAATGCCAGTATTTAACATTTGCTGTCAAATATATTACAGAACAATTTCAAGGCACATTACATGATACCTCTAGGCTCTTGCAGATCTTTACAGAAGAGCTGTAATGGGAGCAATTGCAGACCTACATTATAACTTCAAAAGGTGCTGGTTTTATCAAATTCAATGAGTAGTGGTTAATTTTGGATACTCCTTTTGAATCAGCACAGGCTGTCTAGCTATTGAAACCCCTTTATGCTTTAACTTGCACATGTCAGGCATAACATGACCACATGCAATCAATACAGTGGCTCTGCCAGAGGTTTTAATTCCTCAGCATTATGCAGTGGTCTTAGTGTTTTGGCCACCCATTTAAAAAAATTGGGCTAAAACATTAAAACCACTCTTTATAATGCATTTGACTATGACACCACTACCCACTTTAGCCTCAACAAATTATCACCTGACAGTTTCAACCTATAAATTGAGAAATAAGCTTCTAAAAGTAGAATGCTTGTCAGAACCAATATAAAGAATTGGATTGCATTAGATTGTACAGTTCATGTTATGCCTCAGTATGCTCCCTGCACTAAATGTGAAAGGGAAGGTTCTATCTCCCCCTTAAGGCAGATGGCTGCCCACCCTGAGCCTGGTTCTGCTGTAGATTTTTTTTTCCATTAAAGGGAGTTTATCCTCTCCACTGTTGTTGGGTTTCCTCTACATACTTTTTTAGTCTTTACTTTATTACAGTGCATCCAGAAAGTATTCCCAGCGCTCAACTTCTTCCATGTCTTGCATTCCAGCCCTATTCCAAAATATTCAATATTTCCCTCAATTCTAATAATACCCTATGATGACCACACGGAAGAAGTTGGTTTTAATAAAGCACACACCTGTCTATATAAAGGTCCCACAGTTAACAGTGCATATCAGAGCACAAACCAAGCCATGAAGTACAAGGAATTGTCTGCAGACCTCAGACAGGATTGTAGGTAGGCACTGATCTGGGGAAGGGTACAGAAAACCTTTTGCAGCACAGTGGCCTCCATCAGTAAATGGAAGAAGTTTGAGGGAAAGACAAGTGCAGCAATGTACAGAGACTTTCTTGATGAAAACCTGTTCCATAGCACTCTGGGCCTCACTGTGGTGACATTTCATCTTTCAACAGGATAACTACCCTAAGCACACAGCCAAGATAAAGGAGTGGCTACAGGACAACTCTGAATGTCCTTCAGAGCCAAGACTCAAACATCTCTGGAGAGATCTGAAAATGGCTGTGCACCCACACTCCCAGTCCAACCTGATGGAGCTTGAGAGGAACTGCAAAAAAAAAAAAAGTGGGAGAAACTGCCCAAACATAGATGTGCTAAGCTTGTAGCATCATACTAAAAAAGACTTGAGGCTGTAATTGGTGCCAATTTTATTAATTTTTGCTAAGATTTCAAACCAACTTCTTTCATGCCGTAATTATGGGGTATTGTTTAGAGAACTTTGAGTTAAATTAAATGAATCCATGTTGAAATAAGACTAACAACAAAATGTGGAAAAAGTTAAATGCTGGGAATAATTTCTGGATGCACTGTAAAAGTCCAGATTATACAAGTATGTAGAGGAAACCCTACAAACACCTTTGGTAACAGTGGAGAGGAAAAACTTTATAAACTGGTGCCATTATTTAAAAAAAAAAAAAAAAGTCAGGTTTCTGCTGTTTAAACTTAAACAAAACTGACAAAGGAAACTCACACTTCCACCCACCATTTTGAAGAAAAGTGCAAATGTTTTGTAAAATTTCTTTTATTTATGTTAAACTTGTTACTATGGGTCCAGAAGACACATGTTTGAAACTAAGCACAGCATATGAAACAGCTTGTCTTCGTCCTGAGGAGGAAGAAAAGGACATGTTAGACATGAATTTCCTTTACTAAAGGTCTTATGCTTGGAGGAGTCAAGGCTTTGTTCCTTTCTCTGGATGAAAAGCGTTAATCTTGTACATCACCACCAGTGCATGACATGTCAAACCTCTTATCTGGGTTTCCTTATTCGGACACCGCCTGGTACAGATTCCTCCCAGTGGATTTCTGCTATCACAGATCACAACATCGCAGTGGACAAAGAGCTGTAAGATATGAAGAGATTTATTGTACCTGATAACATCTTGATCTTCTAACTTATTGAAAGTTGTGGAAAATACCTGGTGCCTCACGTTATGTTGATTTTCAGCTAAGGCAAACATCTGGAGCTCAAAGCGCTTAACGTTAGAGGGGTACTTAACTCTTGCATTAGGCTGAACAGGATGGAAGACAACCTGGTAAGAGCCTGCTGGGTTTGCACACCTGGATCGGTAAAAGTGCCCAGTTAGATTAAACAGGTAAAACAGACGGATGGGGATCTTAGGATTTCACTATTAGAAAGTTACCCATCAGTGATGAGATTCCATCTCGGCTGGGACATCCTGTCATTCTTAAGTGTCACCCAGCAGTTCTCCAGCTCCAGTGATACAACGGAGCTTGTAGACCCCATCAACTCCACCTCAAAATACAGTGGTTGTTTTGGGTACTTGGCTACAGGATAGTCTTCAGCTCTGTAAAACACACTGTAGGAGTCATCTAAGTGAAGAGAGTATGGTGACAGAAATTAATGGAAGAAATGGTCTTTGTACACAACTTAATTGCCATTGTGGTGCTTAATGTTGAGGTCTGTGTGTTTGGGGGGGGCGGAATAGGATAAAATACAATGCATTCAGAACTTCGCTTACCCAAAGCAAGTCTCATTACAGCTTCCGGTTCACCTCTGGCATCAGCATAAGTATAGGGATCATTCACTTGAGGGCTGGTGTGAAAAGCCAGCGCGTGGGTTGTGTTGATGGCATAATGACAAGAAACCCTTAACCTGAAGCAAGTAGTGGCAAAGAAATATATAAAATCCACATTTGATTTGACAGAATTTAATTAAAATGTATTTAATTTGTTTTGATTAAGGTCAAAGTGTCCAAAGAGACATAAAATATTAAAAAAAAAATAAACACTAGCAAAAATACAATGAAGAAATGCTTTATTACACTCACTCATACAGAGGCTCCTCTTCATCTGATGTCTCAGTTTCAGTTTCTTCTGGCAGCGAGATTTCATTTTCATACACCATCCTATTAGACAAAAACTTAAAAAGAACATTTTTTTTAAAAATCAGTCCATGGCAAGATCCTGCATTAAGAAAATGTCTGTAAATGGTCTGACCTTTCGGCTTGTCCCACAGGAGTTTACAGTGAAAACAAAGTAGGCAAATTGGTCGTTGCTGAATGAGGGCCCACAGGTGGGGTCTCTGAGGGTGAGCAGACTGGTGTTCAGACCGGGAACTGATTCCAGTTTCAATGCCAGAACAGTCATGGTTCCGTTAGGAAAACATTCTGTGAAAAGAGGAGAAGCACTAGTTCCTGTGGTGCATTGAACCCCCCCGTAAAAACCCACAAAAGGACAAATAATTTTCTCTTTAAACAAACCTGTCAGCGTTGAACGGAAATTACAAGCCACGGAGAAGTGTTTGATTTTTATTTTGGTTTCTGGATTCCACAGAACCAAGTCAAGTCTGCTCCTAATGGTTGATTTCTCAAGAGCCTGACAAGTTGTAAAGAAAAAAAGATGGAGGATGATGATCTCCACAGCACTGTGACTATAATAAATTCCTGCACATTTATAACTCCAGCCAAGAAACCGTAGGATTGTACCTCAAACACAACACCGGGGGCTAAAAAGGGCACAGTCAAACTGAAGTGTGTTCCGTTATCACTGAAACCATAGTGCTGAGCCAATTCTGGGGTCAAGGTTTGTTTTCCTACTTTGAGCTGAAGGCCTTGGGTCCTGTATTTCACTAGAACATAAAAGTTCTGACCATCACAGCCACTAGAGACAGAGGGAGGATCTGCAGGGGAGGATAAACAGACAAACTGCATAAAAATACCAGAGACAAGATGACACTAAGAGACACTTAAATTGTAGTCAAGTATACATTTTGGTCTTTTATGGACTGATTATATAAGCAAGTTTGGAATGGATGATGTTGTTGCCTTTTTTTAAAAAATTTAACTACTTTTATTCGGTCTAAAATACAGACCAGACTCCGTTAATTTAGCTTCAAGATGAGCAGTGTGAGAAAATGGCACCAATTCAGGCAATACTAGTAAGCCAAAGGTCAGATGGAGACTGTAGGCTGTAAATCCCTCTTCTGTCTGGAAGAAAAACAAAAACCAAGAAGTTAGCAGCCACATTTCCAATAATAGTTACATTTTTCGAAGCTCTGTTTGAATTTTACCATTTGTACTACAGGGTCCATGAAGGGCACTTCAATTGTGAAGACCTTGGTGCTGCTGTTAGGGGACATGTGCTCCAGGACATTGAAGCCTCTGACATTGCAGTCCGCCACGGACAAAACCTCAGAGGGGAAGCTAATGTTCACCAGTGCCACGTCGGTGCCAAAAGGCCCAAGCAGCATCTTAAATGTCTGCTCCTTGGGAACAGTATCTGTTGGGCAAAAATATAAATGCAGCATGGGGATACATTTCATAGTGTATCCCCCCCCCCCCACCACAAACACACACTAACAAAATGAGGCTCACTGTCAATAACTTGAGGAGGGTGAGACAGTAAAGGTGTTGTGATGGGGAAGAGGACTTTGTATCTGGTGTCCTCGAGAGCGTCGTCTTCTGTCCAAAGCAACTCTACCATCGGCTCAATTGAGTAAGTGACGAGGTACTGATTATCCTGTATGTGACTCTGATTAAACAAAAATAAAAATCACACAAATCTCTCATTACAAGGTTAACACCCTCTATGTTCAGATTAACGAAACAAATGGCTCTGAATGATGTTACACCAAACCAGATATGCTTTTAGTGCTGACTTTTAATCAAAATGATGTGACTGCTAACAAAAGCAGGATCATAGTGTAGTAGAGCATCGCCAAAGTCCAGTATCTCATGAAATTAGGGTGAGTGTGGAAAAACAAATGGCTGCAAATATAGTTAATAAAAAAAATAAATATGTATGTAAAATATATTTTATTATTGTACCAGACCTTAAAGTAGCCACCGACTGCCCCAACAGGAATTTCACTGATGACATACAAGTCGTTGACAGACATTGAATATTGTCTGGCAGCCATTTCAGCAGCGTCAAGCCTCTGGCCGCTGACGCCCATGTGCACCTCCAACAGTTTAAACTTTTCAGAGGAAACCAGCGGGTCAATGTGCCAGGGAAGATACCAGGTGATTCTGTCCGGAGTGAAGGAAACGCTGCCTGTACACGAAGCCATGCGCATCAGTTAATAAGGGAAAACAGATTTTAAGACCGCAGCATGACATGAGGGTTGTCATCTAACTGTCAGACTACCAATTCCTTGTGTAAAAATTTTTTATAAATAAATAAAAAAATAAGTGCAATTGTACAAAAGTACAAAAATGAAATAAAAATTGTAAGGGTGAAATTGTGCTTGGAATATCCACTATGTTCAATTTTTTACACAGAAAATACATAGTGCCTGACTTCAGTGTCCTCACAGGAGCTACAATCCAGCTTACAGTTATCCAGATATTTTCATTACCCTCCAGTATGGGACAAGCAGCCGCTGCATCGATTTTAGTTGCCAGCCACTTCTGCTCAAAGATTGTAGAGCTTTTGAGCACAGTCATAGGCACCCCTGCTACCTGCAGGGCGAGGTTGCAGACCATTAAGTATAAAACGCTTCACAAGCAGTTTGTTTTTAATGCTGTGAGTGGATGTAAATTAAACAAGAGCCTACCAGTGAATTTTACTGTGCCAACTGGATTTGAGACAAAATAATCCAAGTTAAAGGCTGTTTGAATAGATTGTGTGCTCTAATGCCAATTGGTTATTGGCTGTAAGTGTAAGTAGCAAGGTGAAGTGGGCTGTGTGTAATTTTACCAGTCTGCCTGAGGAGGAAGGTGTAAAAAAAAAAAAAGAAAAAAAAATCTGGTTTGTTTGAAATGTAGTGAACTGGAGTCAACTCACGTTCTGAACGTATGTTTCGGGTGTAGTCTTTAGACTTCGCAGAATCATCCTTGAGGGAGTGCTGGCCATCCCATAACCACTTTTCAGGGCTTCAGTCAGCTTCATAGTCCTCTCCTCAGGAGTGAAGAACATGATTGTTGTCATCCTGAATCCTGATTCAGTGGGCCATTTCTGTGAGCCAAAGGGTAACACATGCCATTAAATAGGTTTCTAGATTATTTAAAAAATTTGAAAGATAAAAAAAAAAAATCTGACCTCTGGGGCATGTCGAGGATCACCAAACCTTGAAATAGCCCTTGGGATGGGGTATTTAGGCAGGACGTAATCATCTGGAGCTGCCCTTTGAACAGACACCTAGAAACGAGGCCACTCCATAAGTGATGATTCACCTCTCCTCTCTGCAGTGACATCAAACGCACTGGCCTTGATGCTAATACAGGACATGAAGCCATTTGTCGTATAGACTGGAACATGACCTCAGGGAGACCTGCTGCATCGACTTGCCTCCATGTAGTTGTGGTCACAGACAATTTCCCTCGAGGCCCAGGTAGCGTATTGGCAGGTTTCAGCCACCTGGTACAGCTCATCTTCATCCATTTGGTTCCCGTGCAGTCGAAGATTCAGCGTTGTCATAAATCCAGTGTCCTACAAACGCACAGAAAACTCAAGCTGATAACCACATCAAAATACACACAGTCAGCACCGCTCCACAAAGTTACATCTACAGCCTTGTTACCACATTTTGAGCGAAGCAGTTTTGAAGGGAGGCATAAATCTTTGCGCCCCCCAGCTGATCTGTTGTCATGCTGAAGCCACACTGAGACGCTAAACGTGGTGTGAGAAGGATGGAGGAGTTGTCTGAGGAGGAAATAGAAATAAAGAACGTTAGAGGAACAAGTGAGACAAAAAAACCCAAACTATAACGTTCTGAAATGTCCGTCTACTTATGATGACAGCAACTTCCAAAAGTTTCCCTTGAAGTGGCCCAACATCCACACGCATGATGCTCCCCAGACATTTTGAGCTAATATCTAGGGCTGAAAAGCAGCAAGCAGTGTCATTTTAAACAGTCCTGTGGTGTGATAGTACTGTTTCAAACATCAATAAAACACGTGTGACCCATACCTGAATACGGCTGCTTCTGAGCCTCTACGTTCACTAGTGACAGAAGGAGAACAAGCCACCTGAAAGACATCGAATCCTTTTCAGAGACGTCAAATTTGAAACTGTGACCAAGCAAAGGCTTATAACAGCACATCTACAAACCCCAATCCAGCTGAACCACACATGGCACAAGAGATGAAATGCCAGCAACCGTAGAGCTCAAGTTTGTTGTAGTTTTTAAAATTGTTTGTGGTGGAAAATAAACTACAGGCCCTGAAGCCACTTCCTGCTCAACTAATACAGCCACACACAGGTGGATCCCATTACAGCCTGATGGCCATGATTGTGTGGGGGAGTCTTGTTCTCTGGTTTAAACTGGCAAATAAGAAAAAGAAATATTATTATAAGAGTAAAAATTAAAAAAATTAAATTAGGTTTCGAATTTGTCAATACTAAATTTTTTGGGCATTTTTTAACTTATGTAGCATCAACAGTGAGGGAACAGGAAATGATGTAAAAGCTGAACCATGAACATCAATCTCCAATGTTCATAATTTTTAAATCATTGTGGTCCGAAGGTCACAAACATTTAAATTGATCAAATGTTGAGGTGTTAAAACAGTAAACAAAAAAATGTCACTACAGACATTGTAGTGTCACATTTGGTTAAACATGTAAACCAAAGAAAAACTAAATCAAATGCTACATTCATTCCTAACATTTGACGTTTCATAGCAATAAATTATGACTTCATTAATCATTTCAGCTCAGACGCAGAAACAACAAATGTGCATGCAGTGAATGTGCAGCTGCTGCAGGTGTATTGTCAGCATCAGGCCTATAACTAATAAATCAACCTGCTGTGTGAACTTTGCTTAAGTAACCCCCCCATGACCCACAGATGCACAAACATGTTAAATGTTCATTTTTAAGGTAAACTTATGACTGACTGGTCTAGCATCTTACCGGCTCCGGTGTAAGAGGAACTAGTTTTATTTTATAAGCAGCACGTGTGGGAGACACTGAAGATGTTTTATGGAAGCAATAAAAAAAAGATAGAAAGACCCTTCGCTTACAGAAGGAAAAGCTTGCCAAACTATTTTAGAAATAACAATTGTCATGCTTGTAGCTACACACACACACACACACACACACACTCACACAACGTTTTTTTATGTTATCACAATGATGCAATGATGTATCTGACTGTTGCTGCCAAATACAGTTTCTCCTCCTGCTTTGGTAGTTCCCTGTCAGAGCTGGAATTTTTTTCCTCCTCCCACCATGCAGATAAGCTGTGGTCAGCTGGCTTTGGTTTCAGTAGCTCCACTCAGAAATAGGCACATTTTGAACATTACACATGCTTTTCATGCGTGAAGCCCCAATTGTTTTATAATACACAGCAGAGCATAAATATCATTTCTCAGCAGTTTGTTTCTCTCTCTCCCACCCTGGCCTCTCCTCTCCTCCTCTCTCGCCCCTCCCTGCTCCCTGTAAAAGGCAACAAACTGCTGCCGCGCCGCTGTCCCGCCTCCAGCGCCTCTTGTCCCGTCCGTGAAGCCGCCGCCGCAGAGGCAGCAGTGCCGCCGCAGTCCCTCCACCGACCTCCTGTCTGCGGGATTTCAGAAGAAGAATCTAAAAAAAACTAGAACTCCCGAATTAAAAGTATTTTCATGGAAAGGCTCCAAGTGCAGGTACGTTGCAGATAACATAGTGCATTCAGTTGTAGTGAATTTAGAAGTAATATAGTGATGTCCGAATGCGTTTTGGTGAAAAAAACAAATGTTAGTTTTCTTTGTAAAAGTCAGTATGTGAAGCAGCGGGCTGATGTTGATTGTTTCACTTCGACAGAACAACACATTTACACATGATTGAAAGCTGTTTTTTTGGGGGGGGGGGCTTTGTGTGATGTGTGGGTTCTGCTTCAACTTGTTGCCTCTCATTTCCTTTCAGTTAGTTTAGTTAGATTTTTTAATTAGATTCTTCTGCTGATAATCCTGCACTTGAGCCCTCCAAGAAGTGACAGCACCTAACGCCTCTTCACTCACGCCAGATCAAGCAATTTCCTGTGTGTGTGTGTGTGTGTGTGTGTGTGGCATTGATTTTTTCCCCTTCGCAGGACTAATGTGTTCTACAAACAGTGCAGTCAAATATGTCTTGATAGACCGATCTGTGCGCATAAATGCATCACTTTAATCCTGTCTGTAGATACTTGTAGGACATCACTTGTCATGAAAGGTCTACCAAACACATGGGAGCCTGGTTCTTGTCATAATGTCCCTGTATGTCTCATCAGGACCATGGGGTATGGGCAAATCCTCCACCAGCATTCAAATGAGGAGGACCAGGTCCACCTCAATGTGGGAGGGGTACGACACGAAGTGGATCCGGACACTCTGCTCCGCTTCCCTCACACACGCCTGGCTCGTCTGCTGCGCTGCCAAAGTGAGGCTGCCATCCTGGAGCTGTGCGACGACTACAGTCCGTCTGAGAAGGAGTACTACTTTGACAGGAATCCCCGGGTTTTCCTCTGCGTGCTCAACTTCTACTACACGGGACGTATCCACATGATGGAAGAGCTGTGTGTCTTCTCCTTTAGCCAGGAGATAGAGTACTGGGGCATCCAGGAGCTCCATCTGAGCCCCTGCTGCAGAAACTGGTACCACGAGAGGAAGGAGTACATCGAGGACAGAGACTGGGACATCAGGAGCGACGATCAGCAGCAGCTGAGCCTTGATTCTTCCTTCGAGGAGCTCTCTGCTCTTGATAAAGACCTGGCCAAGTTTAAAGGTGCCTGGTGTGCCGAGGTTAGGAGTTATGTTTGGCTCAGGCTGGAGGATCCAGGTCACTCCAGAGCCTCAAAGATCATTGCTGTGGCCTCCCTCAGCTTGGTGCTGACTTCTATTGTTGCCATGTGTGTCCACAGCATGCCTGAGTTTCAGCAGGTGGATGACAATGACAAGCCCATCGAGGATCCAGTCCTCACCATCTTGGAGGAGATCTGCATCGCATGCTTCTCAGCTGAGTTTATCCTCCGATTAATTGTTGCACCCTCCTGCAGGAAGTTCCTCGGAAACCCTCTAAACATCATCGACGTTGCTTCCATTTTACCGTTTTATGCCACGTTAGCTTTGGAAACAACTGGTGAGGAAAGCGCCGAGGAAAACGAAGACATAGAGAATGTGGGGAGGGTGGTGCAGGTTCTGCGCCTCATGAGGGTCCTCCGAATCCTCAAATTGGCTCGTCACTCGGTCGGGCTGCGAGCACTGGGAGCCACCGTCCGCCACAGCTACCACGAAGTTGGTCTGCTTCTCCTCTTCCTCTCTGTTGGGATCTCCATCTTTTCTGCTCTCATCTACTTTGCAGAGAAGGAAGAGGAGCACACAGATTTGGGGACCATTCCTTCAGGCTGGTGGTGGGCGACAATCACCATGACCACAGTCGGCTACGGTGACACCTGCCCAGTGACATTGGCAGGGAAGATAGTGGCCACCGTGTGTATAATCTGTGGCCTGTTAGTGGTGGCCCTGCCCATCACCATAATCTTTAATAAGTTTTCAAAATATTATCAAAGGAACAAAGCCATGGAGGGGCAATGTATCACCAAGCCTGCAAGACAAGACCCAGAGCTCCCTCATTATAACATTAGAGAGCTGTTTACCAATACTGCATACCCGTTCATAGGAGGTCTGGCCTTCAGGAACAGTATGACCAGTGCGGGAGATGATACAGATGCCTCCAGTCTCCAGGACATAGAGGTGTATGACAATGACACTTGTTAAAACGTTGCAGCAAAATGAGTGTCAGTGCCTTTACAATGGCAGGTTTCTTCTAAGGGCAGTGTGATCCCGAACTGACCCTGCCTCCCTGTATTGTCTTCCGTCTGCTATTTGATGGAGAAATATCGAGGCCATGTTTTTTTTTTCCTACAAGGAAATAGCTTTTGAAATATACAGCATCACTAAAACCAGGAAATCTAAAGGGAATTATCTGAACCTGCTCAGAGGTTTGAAAGCCCATTTTCTGCTCGAGAAAACTTCAATGATGCATGTAGGAGGGCCATAATGTTAATCTTTTTCAAAGTAATGTAGCGTATTGATCTGCCTGCTCGCTGAAAGTTGAGGTATAGAGTTTGGCAAATGCAGAAGTCCAGAATGACAACAGCACTGTTTAAAGTTTAAAAAGCGGTATTTAAGACGTCCAAGTCGACTGATGTTACACAGTCTGCATGAACAAAAATAAATAGTGAAAAAGAGAGTGATATAAATAGTCTTAAAGAATTATGCAATATTATTCTTGCTGCTGATGAAGACAGGTGACAAATCTCTCTCACAGCACTGTGGAAAGCACTGATATGCCGGGTTTCTCTTATTAAATTCTCGTGTTTGGACAGTTGTGTTGGCATGTTGGGTGACCCCTGGGGGGTAACTCATGTGGACATGAAATAAAACTCAGTGAATCAGAAGAGGTATGCCTCTCATTTGTGACAGCAAATACAGTAAGTCACTCACTCGCTCAGACAAGGTTTCCAGTTCAGGTTTACTGCGCCTCATTCATCACCGCAATGTGCAAAATTCTACATTTCCGGATTTAAATCAGCGTCTGTGTATTTTCTTTAGCAGTGAAATGCACTGAAACTGTGGTGGGTACTTTACCTATTCAGTCTTTTTCCTTTCCTGAAAGGATTGATTTCCTGTCTTGGTTTATTGTCTCCGCTTGGATGAGCTGCTGTCCTAATAGAGCTAGAGATGTAAAAAAAATAAATAAATAAAATATCACATTTTTTAGTGCAGTTGACCACAGGCATGTTCTTTGAAAGTGACACACAAGATTTTCCTTGAACAATTTATCTGAAAGTTTACAGGTGAATGAATGAACCCTGTCCAAATAGTAGAAACCTGTGAGGAGTTAGGAAGCTTGGTTTCTTTACACATCTGCAGTTCTTACTTCACAGCAGCTGCCAGGACTAAGAGCAGACTAACTTGAACGGATAAGGCCATTACTCTCTGATTATTTGGTAATAGCAGTAAATGAGTTTCGATCTTTGGGCCTCTTTTGTCAGGTGTGCATCACATAAGACATTAGCATATTGCTTTAGCCAAGCTTTTTGTTTTTCACTTCTGTCAGCTGTCCAGAGGATTGCTACACACAAGAAGTAATTTCCAGCAGGACGTCTGTGCGCTTGAAATACAGATGCTGAACACACACTCCAAGGGCAATGGCATCTTTGCGACCGGACAGAAATAATTAGGTTTTCTCCAAACCTTTCCCTAAATCTGGTTTTCAATCTGCAAAACCCTGGTCATTCTTGTGATGAGTGTTCACAAGTACACTAATACCATAATAAATACTTAGAATCAGTGAATACCTCTGAGGCATTGCTGGATTTGTGGGAGCAAACTGAAGTGTGAAAATTAACTATGGGTGCTATTAAATCATAATGGATCATTACAGCTGCTTCACTGACGCCTTGACTAATGGTGTTGCAATAAATATATGTAAAAAGTTGATAAAAAAAGAAAAATGTAACAATGTGGAAAGCTGTGAAAATAGTACTAGTACTAATATTACTAGTCTTAATGTGAAAAATAACTTCAACTGATATCCTCTCAAATGTAGTTGAGTTTAATCACTTTTAAGACAAACGTATCATATTCACTCAATGTTTGTATAATCAGTTTCAGTTGATTTCAGTTCTTGTGTTAAAGAACCACCGGAGATGCAACGCCGGCGGCAAAAGATAATGAAAGTTTTGTGTTCCTCGCCATTACTCTCGGCCTTGTGGCTTCCTACATGGGTTTTGTCATTTTGCTGACGGCAAAAAAGGAAATCACATATGGAATTTCGGCCTGGTTGTGCATCTTGTTTTATGTCCCCTAAAGCTAGAGATGTTTTTGGCGTCTGAATTTTAAAAGCGTTAGTATTTTATGAAGAACTCAAATCTTCCTTTTTCGTTTTTAGTTTATTTTGGGAGCTCTGCCTTGGGGAGGGGCTCAGTGTCAAACAATAGTTTTCTGTCAATAGCTGATCTTGCATTTACATTGTTCATATTCCTAAATATAGGCATATATATTAAGTTAGTATTTCAGTGTAAGGAGCTGGTCAATAAGTTAAAGGACAGCTGCACTGAGATTGAACTTGATTCTTTTGTTTCTAGTTTGTTATGACTGAAGTTACAGTCTGTCAACATTAAAAATTTGAGGGAACAATACACAGATTGTAATGATTCTAGTGTACAACCGATACCACTGTAAAATGTTATTACGTTAAATACTTAGTCTTGTTGTTGTTGTTGTTTCTATTTGTCATGTGCACTGTCCCGGACATAAATACATATACTTAATGCATGGACAAGGAAAGAAAAAGGGGTCTATTGGGGACCCACAGGCCTGGACCTCCCAGCAGGTTTATCCAGCCCTGCATCAAACCATGTACGGGAGCTTCTGTGGTTGCATTTTTCTAATTATTATTTCTTATTATTACTGTGATTTGCCACCTGAACCAAAGGGAAATGTAAAATCCTTTACAATTTCTGTTTCCTGCTGCTGAATCTGCATTGTGTTGGTGTGTGTGCAGTGTGCAGGTGTTCAGTAATGTAAAGACAAAAAATGCCAACAGCTGGAAAGGTCACAGTGAGTGTTTCAGCATAAATGTTCCCGCTGCAGAAATAACTAGGGTTGTGTTTCAAACCTTTTTTTCTTTAAATTATATAATGAGCTTCATTACATTAAAGTTCCGGTACAGTTGTTTAGCACAATACTTGTACTGGGTCAAATAGAGTCTTAATCCAAGACGACTGGATGTAATAAAGCATTAAACAAGTGAAGTAAAAAGTGTCACTGAACAATTGGATTCTGTCAGAAATATGTTCAATTGCATGAGTGGCAAGCATGACTGTCAGATTTGTCAGTGTCGGCCGGTACTTTGACGCTGATTCAAAGCGAGCTGTTTGTGCACAGAGTAGACATTGAAGTTTCTCAACTTGCAGTTGTCAGAGGGGGTTTAGGGGGATAGCCCTGCTAATGCAGGGCCTGCCAAACATCAAAGTTAAACAAAAGTCACTGCGGCAAAGCTTTCACACTGTTCCATGTGTGTGCAGTGTACACTTCAAAATTTTTAAAAGAAAACATAAATCTTCCTTTAAAAAAAACTGACATTTGCTTGCCCATGAGACTATGAACTTTCATATTTCATAAAGCCTCAGGGTCTGTGAAGGCAATTGTTTGTGTACTTCATACAAGATGAAAAGGTCATTGGATGCAGTTGAGAATGTGTGAAAGGAAAAAGGGTGAAACGGCAGGTTCAAACTGAGCTTGTCATAATGTAAGTGTTAGAGTTCTAATTTACACAAACTAGTTCATGATTAGTGATCAGTTGTGACTAACAAGGTGTAACTGCTGCCATGTGACCTGCTTTAATGAAGCAAAACAGTAACATTATATATGGTCTGTATATCTGACCTATCACATCAGTGGGGGGTTAAATATTGATGCAAATAAGTTTGTTTCTACATTTATAAAAATACATGATTGTGTGATTCTGTGATGCCTTTTTGTAAAAAAAGAAGGATGAGTGGCATGTTTGGTTTTTCCTGAAGAAAAACAGGGGTTGTACAGAGCTCTGCTGGCAGAAACAGTTTGAACTTTTCTTGTCGCTTCTGCCTTTAGGTTAATGTGTAATGTTCTTATCAGAGTCATTACATGGTGCTGCTCACCACTGACAACATCACCTTTACTCATTATCAGCAGATGTGTGGTTTCAGTTCAGTGTCGGATATAACACAGAAACCAGTTTGTTTATATTCTGATCCCCCTTTTGTCCCCTCGTGCAGGTTTATTACACTGAGGCTGGACAGACATTGCTATTGTGCACGTCCATAACCATTTATTAAAATGAGTGAGTTTGAGTTTCGGGCTGAGCAACATGTAAATCTGTCAGACAAATGAGCACCAGCTGTCAGTGGATGGGTTCAGAACAAAATTTTCTATCAGAAGACAACAGAAACTTGTCTCTAGCAAGTCATATTTTATTTTATGTTTATTTTAGGAAGGACAAGTTCATGGGTCCGTGCCACATACTAAAGCATTTATAGCCCAAGTGTTCATCAGCAGTCCCTCGGTCATGCAAATACACTCAAGCACATAATGGACCTGTCTTTGAAACATATTTTAATCTGAATTTAAAAGAATCCCAGTTATAAATCAGGTTGTGTTTCCCACAGAGTTCCCCTGTGGTTTCATAAAACGCTTTCAGGGTCACTGGTCCAGTAACCCTCAGAGACTTCACCCTGTTAAACAGATGCTGAGGGGCCTATTGGTTAAGTCCTTTACTTAATAATCGGCTAATTTAATGAAACAAAGCATTCAAATGGTAAAATGATGAAATGTTTAAATTGAACACGTTCCCCACCTTTTCTCACTGTCCACCTTCGAGCTTCACCTCAAGCTTTCAACTGTATCACACAGTCTTCATCTGAATCTTGCCCAGTTGCTATGGAGTTGAATGTATAGCAGTTGTTATGATTTTATTTATAGCACTTTAAGGACTTTTTGTTTTTGTGTTGACATAAAATTTAAGCATTAAGGTTAATTTTCACACTCAGAACTTAGAGGATCATCTCCAAGAATTCTGCAGACTCTATCTGATAACATGATTATCGAATGGCTGGATTTATGGTATGTCGAGCATATCAACCATAATATTAGCAGGCAAGCCCGCTTTAACAGCACTGACCATTTTTAGATGTTTCTTAAATTGTCAAAGGTAATCTGACACAAGAATGAAATGTACTTCTGAAGTGTTTTGCTTTTTTGCAAAGTGCAATTGTAGATTCCACGAGCCACAGCTAAAACAGAACATGATGCATTTACCTCCTGAACAATGTGTAATATAAAGTGTTAGACTAGATATTACACATTGAAAAACCATCCCAGATTACAAACTAGACTAAATGTGGCAGTGTAGGACAAGTATGTGAACTCAATTTAATAATACAACTCAAATGTCCTGACAAAAACGACTAGCTATAAGGCCCAACTCACCTTCACCTCACCTTGGACATTGCAGTGTGACAGATCCCATTAAGTAGGCAAGACTGAAGCCTTTCAATTAGTCTCTTTTAGCCTTTATGCCTTTTGGTCCGCCATTACACTCATGAGGAGTGATGTCACAGCAATTATGAAGACGGAGACACGCTGATAATCCAGGGTCCCGCGTGTAGCCTGGTATCTATCTAACAGGGAGGTGGGTCCAGGCCTTTATGCAGCCTGACCTCAGTCCTGTGCTCGCAACTCCTCCAGTTGTTCACTCACAGCAGCATCAGCTCCACCGGGAATTACACTATTTGCCGTTGCCAGATTGATTGGACAGGTTACGTGAGGTTGCAGCCTAAACACTGCAGGGTTGTTGCAAAGCTTTAAACATCCCAGAGAAGGAGGCATTTAGAACTTTACTGTCCACCTTTTGGAGTTGTTTAATTGCATTCCCCACCATCTGACAGTATTTTTTATATAATCTGTTTTAGTGTGTTCTAACTTTGTGTTGAATGTTTTGAGGGAGAATGCGTAATATAGTATTTATCTCTCCTGTGATTAGTTATTGCTTTAATATGCTGGTGAGACACATTTTGTAAAACAGTACTTTTGCTACAGATGTACTCATTATTTGGGAGTTTTGATTCAATCTGTGGACAGAACTTTCTCACTTAGAAGGATGTTAATGCATTTACTTGTTTTAAAGCAATATTTATATTGTTTTCTAAACACTTATATTTCTTTCAGTTTTTAATCACCTTTGCTCTACGTCAGGTACAAGCCCTGGTATACTTGTTTAAGGGTGTCTGAAATATTGTTTCTCTTCTACTGTTAATCACAGGCTCACAGGCATTATATGAGTTGAATTTACATTTCATTAATGTGTTTTAGAGTGACAGAGAGCTGAGCTGTGCTGGGCTGTTCCCGAGTAAAGATAAAGTGGGTAAGATAAAAAATGTTGAGCACATTGCTGCGACTCTTGATGATGAACTGATGCGTTCGCACTCTTTGGGGAGTAGCAAAGAGGAGAGCAAGGATTTAATGGAGGCAGTAAAAGAGGGCAGAAGGGCTACAAGTCCTGCTAATGAATGAGAGGAGGAGAAGAGGAGCAGAGAAAGTGAGAGTGAACAGAGGATGGCTGGTGGAGTGAAAGATATGAGGATTAAAACACAGCGTTCTGAAATAGATACACATGGAAACACAAAACACGTCGTCACATTACATGTACTGCGATCTACTGTTTCATTACCGTCTGATGACCCCTCAGATTTATCCTCTGACCCTCTGTAGCGGTTCCAACATTAGACAGAGGGTAAAACATTCTCTTCCTTGATCTGTCACAGCCACAAAATATTTAAAACATCAGTATCAGTATTAGCAATCCAATAAAGTTTTTTGAATTCAGGACGTTTACTTGTAATGAAAGATAGTATTTGGGTCTTTTAATTAACTAAATGACCTCAGTACTTCTTCCGACACTGCGAGCTAAGCGTATCATAATGCACTGTAACACCATAATAAGCAGAGAATTATTTGCTTTAAATGTTTTAGCCACAATAGCTTCAGACAGCTAGTATGATCCCTCAGCAACCCGTTAACACTAACTTGATTGCAGTAAACTAAATGTACCAGTCAACATACTCAGAATTACTTTAAAAAAACAAGTACAAACACATAATGCTTCACCAAGCACATTCAGAGAGTCAATTAAAGATACTTGTCAATATTTGCACCAGTTAGAGCACGAGATTTCCCTGAGGAGGTGATGGAAAGTAAAACAGATCTAAAAGGAGAAGCTAGTGGACACATTTCAGAAACACAACTCCAAAACAATATAAACGTAACTCGGCATCTGCTTGTTTTATGTGAATGTCTTTACAGTTTGTTTCTTGTTTCTTGGTATAAATATCAATGCTTTTTGTTTTTTTGTTGATTTTACATAAAATCTTTAAAACCTCATTCTCCAGCCTTCACCTCTCCCACACCTATATTGTCACTGACTGCTGAAATATTAAACACAGCAGTCAGGCACTCTGACTCTGACAAGACTCCATCTACACGGCCTCAAACTGGGATCCACTGTGTTCTGTGAAACCTGTCGATCACAGCCAGCATTAATTTTTCCCACACTGACCCCTGTCCACTGTGTTATTCAAACCAATACATTGTGTTCATGTTTTTGCTGATCATTGCACAGACAAACGTCCCACAGTTAAAACCCTGAAAACCTGCTGCCACAGTAGTTATAATTTTGTGATTGAAAAAAAAAAAAAAACAAGTGAAGTGCTCTGACCACGTGCACTTGAGACATAAATATACGATCTTAGCCCATAATGACAAAATGCATCCATGCGTTCATAAAAGCCCATCAGGAGTGAGGCTGAAAGTCACTGCAGCATGATTTTTTTCCCCCTATGAAGCATAAAACGTGTCGTTGATATTAACAGCCTTGGACACGAATCACGCGTGTAAATGTGTAGACTCAGCATTGCAGAGTCTAATAACTCATTATTGTAAATGTATTGAAACTCATTCGATACATGTGTCTAATTTAAAACCTAATGAGCTTTAATGAATTTGATTTTAGCAGCAGTTGTATTGAGATAGCAATCAGCCTTTTGATTTATTGAGACTTTGTGCATTTGTCCTCACTGCAGCGTTTACAGTGAATGAGGGTGGAGAACTGCTGGCTGTTGATATGGTGCGTATACAAAAAAACCGATGGATAGTAGCATCCACCTGATAAATATAATATGGATGGTGTTAATATTAGGACGACTGCCCTCAGCACCTGCAGAAAAAACTGAAAGGCAGACACAGTTAAAAGGTCATTTGTGAATAAGGGCAGTATTTATGAAAATAGGATGAAGAAAAAATGTATACATTCTTTGGGGGGGAGTGTTCCTGTCATTGAATGATAAATGTGACTCTATAAAGACAATTTACAAATCACAAAAAGTCCGTGTGAATGTGAATGAACCTGACAGCTGTAATGATGACAAACGATCAGGCACATCTGCTCCATCTCCTCGCTAACTACAGTAATAATGCCGAATGGAGGAATTGCTGTCCCCATTACCTCCAAAACTTCCTCCTAAAGTTCCTTTCACGTCAAAGTCTGGGAACAGGTTGGCTTCTCACAGGGTTATCTCTCTTTCATACTAATTCACTTTCCTCCCTTTCTGCACGACGCAACTAGATCTCACGGTTGTGTCGCCCTCATCGGGTTTCAGTGCGGCAGAGTCTGATACAAGCAGCGTCGTCTATTTGACATTAAGATGCAGATCGACTTTGCTGTCCTGGGACCAAAAGCACTTAGGAAACCTCTGAACAAAGTATTCAGAAAGTAATTGGCCATTACACAGCTAAGCATTATTGCACCCCAGCAATTTCTTTGATAGGCCTGGCACGACCTTGTGGATAATTGATTTGTGAATTTTATTTCTTGCAGGAAGATTGACGCGCATATAAATCTTATTTGTAAACTTAATTAGTGCATGCATCTTCAGTGTGTTCTTTTTTAACTTTCTGCATGTGAGTTTCTTCTTTTACCATATGATACAGTGACTGAAAAGAGCAGTGTTATTTAAAGTAAAGTCCAAAAACCTTGGAGGGGTGTTCTGGTCTGATGGTCCATAAAATTATTTTTTGGGGGATCTTGCCAAAGAGATTAATCAGTTAATCACGAGGATTTGTAACTGGCCTGATTCTAGGAAAAATGAAGTTAGCAGAAAGCTGATTTCTACTCTCGGATAAATATAATTTAATTTCTCAATTTAAGATTTCATCAAAGTGTAACTGCAATGGACAAGCACAAACAGAGATCGCAACGTTACTGATGTCACATCATCTCATATACAGTATTTTGCTGGAGTAAAGCTCATACTTTTATAGCTTGCATGCTTTGCTTTCATCAAACAACCTCCTGCTGCTTATTATTATTAGTTTCATGTAGAGGACACAGGTGAAGGTGTTGTTAGGACTGTGCAGAACATTTACATGACATTGATAGTGCATTACATAACATGTTTCCAATATAAGTAAACTGGTACAAACATAGAATCTCGTAGGCTGCGGAGAATGAGTGCGATTGTTTATGTTGGAGCCCAGATATTGAAGTTATACGAGCTGTCAGAGCAATTTAAATAAGATCCCAAAGAGCTGAACAAGAGTCTCTGTGTAATGGGCAGCGACAGTGTATTTACCTGAATATGTAAACAGAGAAAGCACTCTTGGACCGAAAAATTGTCTCGTCTAATAACACAGGAGACTACAATGTGGCCACTAAGTAAATAGAAATACCAGCTTTCTGCGTGGTCATTAGGAGACAAGAAGACGGATTTAGATAACTCCCAGATGCCAGCAAAAATGTTCCTATGGATCAAATGTACAATAAAATAAGTCGTTTTTCATTTTTGCATAAACACACGATCACTTCAAGTTGATACTGATAAAATAGACTGTTATTAAAAGTGTTGAAAGTAGTTTCAGTTTTTTTTCTGATATTAGTTCAATATAGCTATTTGTGAATGTGCTGGAAAAAATAAGGAAATAAAGAAATAAGTGTTTAAGACCAAAAGATGCTGCAATGGTGCAAACTCAGTGAATTTTAAATACGTTGGTGTTCTTGAAATGTTTTCTTTTCTGGATTAAGGTGAGAACACTCAGTGTGTGGGTTTGATTCATGAGTATATATTGCTAAAAACATGTAGTCATAAACTTTTTTTGACATCACAATAGAAACATTTTGGTCAAAGCATGTTAAATGGAACTTCTTGTGAAATAATACATTGATCATCATACAGTATGAAAACACATATGTACAAGTCAGTCAATACAATTAACAACAACAACACAAAAAACATACATACAATGGTAAAACTAATTATGTTTTTCAAGGAAAGGTAATTAATGTTATAATGCAACATTTTTTTAATTGTATGACAAGCTGCATTTATAACAGTACACCCACCCTATTTAAAATGAATGAGGTGGCCAAAACTTTAGAACCACTTCTTCTTATATTGCAGTGTAGTGGAGTCTAGTACGATTCCACTACCTACTATGACCTCAATAGTAAACAGAGCAACTGTATTGGATTGCTTTAAATCACAAAGGTGGTCATAATGTTATGCCTGATCAGTGTAAGTCAACATTTTCTCATTAAGTTAACAGAAAACATTACAATACTGCAATTAAATTACCCACAATTTTTTTTTTTTTTTTTGCATTTAAAAATACAGTAAGGTTTTTGTTTCAGAATGTCACACTGGAAGTTTTGGACCCAAACTAAAGGCTAAAAGTCACAGTGCCACTTCTGTTTCAAATTTCAAAAAATACTTTCTTGTATTATATCATATTCTGCCTGGTAATTCGGTTTATTTGACTGTTATTTTGAATTAGCGTCTGGTACATTATATGTAAATGTAACAATTTGAGAAAAGCCCCTGTGAGAAGCAGCAGTGGTCCCTCACTGAAACCCCATCGTGCAGCTCTCAGTACGGCTTGTTCACTAATGGAGCTCTGGCTGCATGCCCGGATCAATCATAAGACCATAATGTTGAAGAATTCCTGATTTCAACAAATCAGGATCCCACCCCCCAGTTTACATCCCTGCTGATGTAGGCTGACACTCCATCATGTCTGGATGTCAAAGTGCTGCTTAGTCACGTTGGTGGTGGCAGCGCAGGTGGGGGAGGGTAGTTCCAGGTGAGACAGATGGGCCGGGAAAACACAGGCAGACCAGAGCAAATAGTGATTCATGGAGGTGAATCTGAGCATCCTGGACTCTACATCACCTCCAGTCTAAGAGCAGAACGCTGCGCAGTTGTGACTTTCTGATGGATGATGGATTCGGTATCCTTCAGATCTGGTGATGGATCACAGCAAGAGTGAACAGGACAGTGGCCAAGCTAAAAACTGTTGGCTCAGGGGTTTGTAGGAAACATCCTCATGCAGAAAGAAAAACCGCTGATGTGGTTTATGTCTCTGAAATGTGTGTTCAGTGGAGCGTTTTTTTTCTTTTAGGTCATTGATCATATTTCAGCTCAACAAATAGAGTTAAAATGTGGTAGTTACTAATATAAATCTAAAGTGTTTAAGTGTTGTTTTATTAAAAGTATAATTTAACAAATCTATAAGCAACAACACTGACACTTTGAGAATAACTTAAACTTTGCTAAACAACATCACACTTTTATTTGCAGACATTCTTTTGTTTGCCATAATTAAAAACTACATCCAAGTAAAATTATGCATGCAATATGTGTATGTGTGTAAACAAGATAAAGTACTGCTTTTTAAACAGTATGGTGGCTGACAAACACATGATGATCAGCAGTGGATCCAACAGCTGCCTTTATTTTAATGGCACATTTGATGCACAAATTTAAAGTGGTTTTCAAAATGCATTAAGGACATTAGGACTAATGCCACCAGTGTCTTTAGTCTATTAGAACTCTTCGTCCATCTGTTGAATAGCTTTAGTTACCTTCTCCACCCACACTCTTCTGATGTAGAATTTAAAGAGATTGCGTCTGACAATTTCTTTAACTTACAGAGACTGACACACACAATATAGCATTCATGTGTCAAATTAACCAGGGATGTAAATTCAAGTTATTTTTATTAGGGGGCCATTCTCTGGGGACCATGAATATATGTTTGTTTTGTGGCAATCCATCAAATATTTATTGCAGTTCAAAGTGGTGGACCGTCCACCACTGGACAGACATTGCGATAATGAAAGAGGCATCTGCCTGATTTGCATTCATTCAATTTTTTTCTTTTTTTTTCAGTTTGCCTCTTCTGGTCTTTTTTATGTCTCCTATTTCTTTGTTACTGTGTGTCTCTTTTTTGCCATTTTGTGACTCTTTAACGATCAGAAATATATAGATATATATCTATATCGATATCTATATCGATATAGATATAGATAGATAGATAGATAGATAGATAGATAGATAGATAGAATATAAAATAACAGCTGGACCATTTAGTAATTTGTCCTTGCATCCAACACTATAAATGGTAAATGATCTGCTTTTATCTAAAGCGCTTTATAATGTTGCTTCTCATTGTTCCATTCACATGCAAGGTGCTCACCTGAGTCACTTGACTTGAAGTCAGGAGGGACTAGGAACCGCTGACCATGTGGTCTGTGCACAACTGCCTTGCCAACTAAGCTACAGTCACCTTTGTACACTGCTGTACTTTTTTATTAAAAGAGACATTAGGTAAAGCTTTGCAAGGCCCATTTATTATATTTAATAAACAGTTGAGCATGTGTATCTGTGCTTATCTGAAACGTTACGAGTTGTCCTGATGTGGCAAACATTCACTGCATCAAGCAGCTGAAAGCAAACATATGTTACATATAAAAATGTAATGTCATCACTACACTACAAATGTGTCTTCGTCATGTTCTTTGCCCCATTTCTAGTGAAGCAAGCTTCTTTTATTGGAGGGTAAGCAATAAATAATGCCCTTGTATAAAGACTGCCTTTGTTAAAGCATCGACTCAGTGAGGATGTGCCAAAAGCTCTGATTTTCTCATGGGAATATTGGCAGGCTCCAGGAAATGAGGACTGATATGAGAGCACTTACAGCGACTGAGTGCATTTGGCAGGGCAACTGCCACCACCTCTTTCACTGACAGATGATTTCAAATTTCAGCAAGATGGCCTCCCACGCTGCTCATTTTGCAGAGTCATAACAAAGGAAGAGTTCCTGTAATAAACAAAGAGTGACTTTATTGGGGAGGTGACAGGCAGATGGGCACAGCTTCCCTGATACAGTTGCAGCAGTGATTTAATTCCTCCTGTTTCACCATTCGCCATTCAAGCTAGATTAAATTCTCATTCCCACATCATCCACACCTGGTGGCTGCATTTTATGATTTAAATGTCTCGAAGCACCTTCTTCCTATCGCTGCCCATTAACTCTGCAATGTCATAATTAAAGGAACAGTTTGACAGTTTATTACAGAGACGGTAAAGAGAATATTAGGAAAATTATATGGTCTAAACTCCAGTTATATGGG
The DNA here is from genome assembly GCF_033026475.1 of Channa argus. Lineage (NCBI taxonomy): Eukaryota > Metazoa > Chordata > Actinopteri > Anabantiformes > Channidae > Channa > Channa argus. Next base: position 8,359,852 of record NC_090213.1, on the reverse strand, counting down.
GATTATAAAAGAAGCTTCTTATCTTTCCAAAGATGATGATGATGTTGATTTTTCTAGTAACTAATTTTTTGTAACTAACTTTTTTCTCTGCAATTATTTGACCTTTTGATTGTGCTTTGTTGAGAGTAGCTTAAAAACCTAGGAAAAAGCATTGTTTCGGCCTGTGCCACTAATACTTTCACTGTGAGCAGTTTTTTATTATTTGACTTGTCAATATGGTTCATTGTGTGTGATGGCTAAGGAATAAACTGAACTAAACATGAAGTTACCACCCGAGAAGAAGAATCCACCCAACAAGATACAGCTTTTCAGTGCTGAAGCTTTATAGATTAACTCATGTTGTTTGTTAAACTTATTTGCCCCTGTTTCCAGTCTTCATGCAAATTAAGGCTGCTGTTACTTCACATTTACTGTGCAAACATTAGAGAGGTTTTAATTTTCCTGTCTAAGTTTTGGCAAGGAAATTGAATGAGCATCTATTCTAAAATATTGATCTTTTCCTTCAAGCTGCTGGGTTTTAATATTACCCCTTGGGAAGGGCATAGTGGACAAAATCTCTTCTTGTTGTAGCTGACAGGAGAGAAAAAATACTCTTCACAATAAAGCCTGAGGGCAAGATGCACTGTGCATGTTCAAAAAAACGAGTAGCAAAAGCAGACTTCTCAAAACATGTCAACTGGCAATGAATGGGCTATCATGGGGGAATATTTGGATAATGATACGAGAGTGACGCTGCTGACTCCAGCTAAAATACTGACAAATGGTTTTAATTCCATTAAGTGAGCTACAGTGTAGCAACAGACCAGCCTCTGATCTATGGCACAGTACTGTGAAATGCTGGAGAGCTGTGGATAACAATGAGGGACAGATAACCAATCAAAGTGAGGGGCGTCACAGGCCAAGGGGTCAGCCCCTGCAGATGACACCCCTCAAGGTTGGTGACCACACATTGAAATCGGGCTGAGTGGTTTGTCAGTTATATGGCCGCCGTCATCATTACAGGAAGTGATTTTAGCTCTGCACCAAGGACGGCTACATGCAAACAACAGCGGAGAGATCATGAGCAATATAATGAGCATTACACAGAGCAGATTGCATTCAGAGGAAATTAAAGAGAGGCTGCTCATGTCATAACATAACGTAATGAAGATTATCTGTGTAGAAGGCTGTAAATGTTTCTGATAGATAGGATCTTAATTTAGAGTTGTGTTTGCGTTTAGTGTACAAGAAGTCAATGTACATTTTTGCACATAAAACCAAACGATTTGTTCATAAAATCATACAAAACTTACACAACCAATTAAATCAAAAGTTTGCAGCCATTTGTAATGGTTTTTATATGTTGTAGCTAATAAGGTCTAACAATAATAAATAAATGATGCTAATATTTTATATTGAAGCTAAAATCCATATTTTGGGTTGATTACAAAGGGGTTTAAATATATATGTATATATTAGAAAATAAATATCAATCAGGCTTTTATTTACCAATTTAAATTAGATAGACTGGTGGCCTGTACAGGATGGACCCCGCCTCTCGCCCGACGACAGCTCAGATAAGCTCCAGGCCATGGATGAACTTCAGTATTCTAAGCAACTTATTATTAAATAATTAAATATCACATGATAGGTGTGCTAGGTTTAAAGCGGAGCCTCTCACCCTCTTCTAATCTGTAAATAGACAGTAGTTACACTGTAATTACAACAAATGAGGGCAGTAATTTAAAGTGGAACCCTGTGTTTATCTGTATCTGTAAATATTCACACCTGTCATATAATATTTAATAAGTATACGAACTATAAAAAACACTGTAAGTATTTTTCCCATTTTCATCTTTTTACCCAGTTACTCCCCAAAGTTTGCTTACTGTCATCAAGTAACAACAAATATGTATAGTTACTGTGGAGGTACACCATTGTTACTAATAAGTACTAATACACCACACAAGCTTATAGTTACTACACACAACCTCTTTATTAAAGGTATCTTTCAGAACACGCTACTTTCTTTGGTTTCTGAGGTATTTGTGAAGCTATTTCACTTCCCCTAATAACGTGTGTTGTTTTCTAGTTGTAAATAGCTCACTGAGAAAATACTGTACACTGAATATAATGCTTTTGAAAATGTCCATCCGTCCTTTGATTGATGGATCAGACTGTACAATATGTGTTAAATGCTAGCATCTAAAACAAATGTAATCTTTAAATTTACCATATATTACTTCCTTATATTTCATTATTATTATGCTTTAAGTATCAAATTCTGATTTTCTGTGTGTCTTTAATATTGTGGAGTTTTTGTGTTTTTTAGTTATTTGTTTCCGCACTATTTTGGTGGCCAAAATTTCAAAATGTAAATGATTAGTGTTGACGATTGCAATATTCATCATCAATCATTCTCATAATTTATTTTAATTATTTTTTTAACTCGGGAAATTCAACACCTGTGTGCTTCATTAATGTGCATTTCGTAAATGTTTGACAGTCAGGCTTCATTTTCTTTTGTACTTTACTGTTAGGGTGACATTGACCTGCAGCTGTAAAGGTCATACCCAGAAAATAATCAAAGTTCTGAAGCTGAGTGGCTCATCATAAATATTCTTTATGAACATTTATGTTTTGCATTAGATTTGCCCCAGTCCAGGTGGAGAAGAACCGTCGATTTTCTCATTTGTCTTCCAGACATTTAGTGACATTGATCCAGTTTTGTCCCAGTCTGCATTGCTTTTCCCCAGTCTGCCTTGTAATGTCTTCATCTCCTCTTCTATCTCTAACTTATCTTACTGTGTCCATGTAGCCAGGGTTTCTAATGGGACTTTATTAGCTTGTCCAGTGCTTAGGAAAGTTATTTGATCCCACTGTAAACCTCTAAAAATGGACCCTCTAAGGACATTGAATGCACCACATTATCAGCTGCATTTAAGTGCTAACAGCAGATCCATAACGTAGACAACATGTCGATAAGGAGCAGCTGTACGTTTTAAGTGAAAACCATAAATTTCCAAAATTGTTTGATGTTTTTTAGGGGGAGAGCAGAGGGGTTATGTGTTTTTAATACAAGACCGCTGGTTTAAAAATGATAAAATGGTAAGAGAGAACAGAAAGATTCAAGGGCTTCAGGAGATAGAACGAGTCCTGTGGTTGGGTCCCTGGCTCCTCCAAATGCTTTATTATTGTTCAGAGATGGTTGCAGTCATTATTTAAGGTCCAAAGAATATACAAATGACATTGGTGAAGAATTTAGAGAAGAAAAGAATTTATTCCTTATTTCCAACAGGCAAATTTCTCGTCAAATGTGACCAAGTTTTTGGCCAAAGAGTTGATAGGAGCAGGGGGAATATACTGGAATGAATATTGTAAACTATCTGCTACTCAGTGATTATTTTTTGTCATAATAGTGGGTTGGCTCAAAAGATGACAATTTCAGTCAGTGAGTTTGAAATATCTCTACAAGAATTTATAATACTTTATACACACATTTGTGGTTCACAGAGGATGAATCATACTGACTTTTTCTCTAGTGCCACGATTTTGACATTATTCCCTTCAGGAACACTAAACTTAACATGCTGACCGGCTCCTGTTATTCTTTAAAGTGTAAAAGTGAGAAACCCCTAAAAAAGACATGAATATTTGGGAGAATATGTAACCACGAGTACTGTTCTTTTGTTTGGATTAGCATTTAGATCGACAGATAACAAACTTCCATTTTGTGATAAACTATTGTATACTGGAATACTTGTTCCTCTTGAACAAAGTCAGTGGATTTTCTCTTTGTTTTTGTCTTGGCACAGGAAGTTGGGTATAGCCCAGCTTTGCCAGTTCATTTCTGCACTTGCAGGAACGTAAACGAGAGCTGTCAGAGGCCAATTTGTCGGAGTGGGAGACAGAACCAGGGCCACTTTGTCCTCTGTGATCACACAGCAATAAGCCTCGCATTTCATCTCCTGAGGCCAACAAGCTACACATCCATTTGTTGATAATGTTTTCTAAACGGCTGAGTTATGTCAACCTGGATCGATGCCAAATATGACCACCTCCCCCCATGTCTTGAGATGAGCTGGCATCTTAGGCCTTAATCTAAGAATGATTGTTCCATAAAACATTTGTAGCAAATTAAATACAAACTGATTAGAGAACAGGGAATTCCATTTTATTGTAAACTTTGCTTAGCAGATATACAGTAGATACTTGTTTGGAATAGCATTTTAAGCATGAAGAGTTATGATTTAAGGAGATAAAATGACAAACAATTCTGGCCCAGTTTAGCAAACAATAATGTGAGTAATTCTCCAACAGAATAACCTTCTACCTCCACCTGCTGGTTCACCAGGGCCTTGCAGTCATACAGTACATGTGGCTGACAGAATTAAGAAAAAATAATAATTTCTTTCAAACGATATGAGAGATTTTAATAGACTTTTCAATTTACAAGTCTTATTGCAGATGAAATGATTAGTTTTCATATTACCAAATTATTGCAAAATGCAACATCATAAATATATGGCAATCTCATATATACTTTTTTGTACATATTAATTTCAAAAGTCACTTAGTTGTAGAAGTGCACAATGAACCAACAATCCTGAAGGACATCTGCAAAATTCAGCACAGTATTTTCATAAGAAAAAGATTTTAAATGCCAGCTCTCTTTACGTAAAAGGGCGGCTACTACAAAACGAGAGATGGATTTGATCTTGATGTTTTATTGCTAAGACGATATCCTTATTATGAAATATATAACCAACAAGTCTGCTCATGAAACTGTGTTATATTTGGACATAAATTCAATTAAATAAAGGATATAAAAAGGCAATGTTGGCAAAAGCAGAAGCACACAGTATAAGTGCATTTACAAAAAATAAACATCCTCTGAATTCTTAAAAGTTACAAATGTATAAATGAGGAGTGTGACTGCCTGGCTGATCGGTATAAAGCTGAAAACAGATTTACAAGCAGGAATGGAGTGAAGAAGAACAGGAAGACACTTGTGCCTGGTCTGCTCTCTATGGAGCAATATACGTTTTTCATCTCCTTTTCTGATTCGTTGGCCATCGCTACCCCTCCATATGCCCATCAATCCATCTCCTCATTGAGTTATTTTTGTTAGTTTTGTCACTCAGTGCCAGTCTTCATCATCATCATCCTCTCCATCAGATGAGTCTTCCTGGCTGCTGACCCCCGCCTGCTCTGTGACTCCATTCCCACTTCCCCCTTGATGGGCAGCTGCTGCTGAGGCTGCTGCCACCGCTGCCGCCTTCCTGGCTCGAGCCTCAGCAGCTGCCTGCTCCTGTTCCTCTTTCTGACGCAGCGCTGCAGCCTTCTTCTCCTGCTCAGCATGGCTCTTCATGTGGGCGCTTCGACTCTTGACTTTGTAAAACACCCTTGAATGTGGGAAGAAAATTATGCAACATTTTACACACACACACACACACACACATAGCAGCTGTTTGTAATTGTGCAACACTAAATGTAGACAAAAATCTAACAAAATTATACTACAAAGAAGTACTCTGAAGCATACTTTTCAAAAACCCGGTAAACAGTGACACATGCCTTTAACTAGAGCCTATCCCAAGCATCATGTGTGCATCAAGCTCACTCATCGGTCAAGTGTATACATTGTTTGATACCATCTCTGTTAATGTGCACTGGGTTATAAAAGGCACACAAAGGAGAATTACTTCTGTGCACTTATTCTAATGAAACCATAACTGAATGTACGAGGTAAATGCAGACAAATTTTAATATTCGTAACTCACATTTGTTAGTCATCTGTCTGCAGCCTGGATTAGCTTATTAATCTGTGACGCAGAGCTCCACTGTTGTCCAAAAACTATTAAAAAGGCATGAGGCTGACACACACCTCCACTGGGAGACCAAAATGTGTGGTAAACATAAACACATAAATATTGTCCAAACTGATATAAGCTGCAATAACTTGCACGTGTGCAGTTGACTACCTGCGGTACAAGACAGGTTTTGTTTAAATAAAAAGATAAATAAAAATGTGAACCACACGATTTGGAATGAAGAAACATGTCCCCCAGTAGAGCAGCTGATGAGATTTTAATCATTTTTGGACATCGACAGAGGTCTGTGGAACAGACCAGGGCCAAATTGCTGGACAAACAAAATTAGAGAAGATTCTATGTTGGTTTTAGCATATGTATGTTTTTTGTGGACAACACGATTATTTAAAAAAAAACAAAAACAAAAAAAACCCCAACACTAAAGTTATCCTTTAAACATTGCTTTATAAGATCACATTTTTGTTTTGAATCACCTAAAATTCAGGCTCTGACCAACACTCACCAGTCAGTGAGAGTTGTAAAATAAATGACTGAATTCAGGAAAGAAAATAGTAAAACATTTCCCACAAACCACGTTTTTGGAGAAATGTTGACCATATATTGATGACTGCAATATCAAGACATTAAAATGCAATGTAATGATAACAAGACAGTACCTGCTACATTTCTTGCATGGAAATACTGCGTCTGGATCCTGCGGTGGCTTTGTGGGCACTTTGCTCTTCTTTGCCGCAGGCTCGGCTCGAGGCCTATGGTGAGCTAACGGGGGATTACTTTCCTTATTCACACTGTCAGGCTCTTTAAACACCAGCACTGTTCCTGCCTGCAGCACCCAAAAACAACAGATGTTGGAATGACATGTTTTCTTACATACATACACTTTGATGAAACGAGTAACAAAATCACTGAGATTAGTGCTATGTTCAACTTCAATCCAACTGCTTTTACTCAGTCTATAGAAATCTCAGTGATGTACCAGATGCAATATTTGTGAGTGAGTGAGTGAGTGAGAGAGAGTGAGAGCACATTTAGATAACTAATTGAATCATTAAGTGACAATTGAAATGAACATTTTCACAATTTTACTAACAAAACATCCAACTGATCATTTGAAAAAAAATGTTTTTTGTCCTTTTCGGCTTATCCCTGGAGTTCAGGGTCGCCACAGCGGATCATTGTTCGCATGTTGATTTGGCAAAGTTTAAATATAATAATAATAGTAAACAAATAGGGAAAACTCACGTAGTCATGAGCCTGTAGTGACTGAGCGACTCTCGCCTGATGGCTGCTGTCATGGCTCTGGTCATGAGAAATGTATTCCTTGTTGTCCCCATCGGCATCTCCCTGGGCTGGTTTTGATTGCTGTGAACCCTATGAAACACACCACACAACTTACTCAAATGTTGAATTTAAAATTTTCGATGCTTAAAAAACAAAAACAAATAATTTCTTTCCAATAGTTAAGACAAAAAAAAAAAAAAAAACCCAAAAACAACAGACACAACCCACACATTTTTATATGACCTGAATAAATAACTTTTCATAACAAATTATTGAGGTACATTTGAGCCATTTTAGCTCCACTCTACCTTAACCTCCACAACAGTCTCGGTTTGCTTCTCCACTGGTGAATTCGGAGGGCCGAAGGTTAAAATCCCATTGCGACCAATCTTCACCTGTTTCTTATATGTGTAGTAGAACTCCACACACTGAGCCACAGTCTTGGTCTGAACCTTTAAACAACACAAACACATTTTGCCATGTAGAGTTTGTGTTTGACGTGCATGTGACATTCAACATTCTACTGCTGCACTTACTTCTGTATACAGAAATAATAGTAATAATAATAATAATAAGAAGAAGAAGAAGAACACTGACAGTTCATGTCCTATGCCAGAAGTGAGGTGTCTATAAATAAAAAACAAAAAACAACATTCCCAAGAATCCTGAAACTTTCTGCCACAAAGAGAACGTGGTCTTATTTTCTGCTCTTTTCATAGTTCTAGCTGTCTGTGTTGAAAAGAAGAGCGACCACTTCCTGTTCGCTATCAAGCACTTTCCATTACATTCAATTCTACTGCTATCAAGCAGTCAGAGCCCAGTGAAGCCTGATGCTGTCATTATGATGGTTTGTTTGTTTAAATACCTTCAGCATAAATGTCAAAGCAGATTTGTGATGTTACACAGAGCACATTTAATCAATTTCTTAAATCTTTCGATTTACAGTGATTCATGATTGCTCATGCTGCACGATAAGACTAAGCATACCAGTTTCTGCACCAGAAAAAAGTCCTTCCTGTAGGCAGAGATCCCCTTGTTGAAGTAACGCTTCTCCTCCGCAGTCCAACTGTCAGAGCCTGTAAGGAACTCATATGCTTTAAATTGTAATGTGTTCTTAGGAGAATCATAAAATCTATGAGGGTTGTAAAATATAAATTTCCAACTTTTATTCTCCTGCTGGGTCAACACTGACCTGAGTAGTGATAACCAGTGAGGTGATGGCCTTTGGGGAAAACGGGGTCCTGAAGCATCAGACGCTCCAGTGTTTCCTTAAAGTCAACATCAGAGTTAGTGAAAGTGTTTTGAAGTTGTTCTCCATCTGAGCTCATCAAATATTAACACTTCCTACAGTACCACATACAAGTGAATTTGCAAAATGTTCTAATAATGTAAATTAATGAATACATTTTAGGTTTGATTCAAATTCTGCTTCTATCACTCAAACATTTACATTGACTGAATTTCAATATGATCATCAAGGCTGCAAATCCCTATACTCACAAGGAAATTGCCTCCACATTCATGTAAACAGTGTAAAACCAGCTCCTGGTTGGTCCCCCCCCCTCTGAGCACACTGGAACAAGCCATGTTCATCAGATCCTCGACTTGAATGAGAAGGGGAAAAGAGTTTAAAAGATTAGGTGGGGAGGAGGTGGTGAAAAAAATGCTAACATGAAACAATTGGCTTGCGAGTAGATATCCCATAATGTGAGACACTAACTGCTTTCAGTCTCATTGTGTTTCAGGGGGGAGTTGTCCACAGGGAGCCAAACCAAGTCGGCCTTGTGCTCATCAAACTGGGAGGAAGGCTGAACTTGCAGCTCAGGAATTTCTGCTTGGTACTGCTGCCCGATGTTGATACGGCTGAACAATGCAACAAAACAGGACACACACACACACACACACACACACACACACACACACACACACACACACACACACACACAGCATTAAAGAATGGAGATATAAGTAAAGCTACAATACAAAAAAAAAAAAAAAAAAAAAAACCCTCAGCCTGAAGAAATACTCACGGTTCAAGGCTAACAGGTGCAGCATCAGTGATCAAGGGCAGGGCAGGAGGTGTAATTTCTGAACTTGCTATAAGATACAATTCAAAAAGCTACATTTTATCTGACAGACTCTCAATAGCGGAATTAACCTCTGACTGTTACTATAGCGGCCAAAAGGAACAACCAACTTACTGGAGCGCAACAGGCTGCGTGTTGCAGACTTGGGTGTAGGAGCCGGTGGCAAGATTTGGTGGCTTGCTATGTTGGTTAGGAAGGTGGAGAAGTAGAGTCCTGAGCCCCCACGCACAGGAGACAGGATCGGCGGTGGTGTGTAGGGGGGTATGCTGAGGGGGTCTGGCAGGCAAATTGGAGATCGCAGGTTGCTCTGGTAGGGAGTGATGCTGGAGTAGACCGATGGAGGGATGAAGGTGGATGGTTTGGGAGGAGGGATGATAAGAGGCTCCGGACGAGGTCTGCGCTTAAATTTGGATTTTCCATCCTCATCCAGCGATGGATCATTTTCTCCCTGCTAAATAGAAGGTTTAGTCTACCTAACTATATACATACGTTAAAATATTCTGGTAATCAATTTATTTTTTAAACTGTGGTTAATTTCAAAATATTTTAGAGAAAAGAACAGGTTTTATCTCATGTGGTTTTTGCTGTTTTTTCAGTAGGTTCACAGCTCAATTATTTTTTTGGATGAACAACCATATATTTTTTGGCCTGCAGCAATATCTTTCCTGTTTTTGAGAGGGCATTCTATATATTCTTAATATAATATTTACCACTGTTTGTGGCAGGGCCCTCTATTCCCAGATGGCCTTTGTTTGGCTACACTGTAAACAGCTACACCACTTCTGTTGTTCTTTATAGTACTAACTTAGCATTTACTAAGGTATGAACGTTATATTAACCAGCTAGTTTCACTGTGCTGCCATTTCCTTTCATTTCTGATTCAAAACTTGGACAACGCAGCAAAAATATCTCAGAAATTTAGTCTCACACATCTGTAGCGTACTTGCTGAATCAGGCTTTACAGTAAATGTACACACCCACTTATGACTGCTGGTCACATAGTTTAGTCATATTATCATCTAACTGACACCCTACTTATTGCTGTGTGGGATAGATTTTAGGAGAAGGTCTCCTAAGTGGTTATTTTCAAGGCTAAAGTGTTTAAGTTTGGTCACTACAACAGCAGCCTGGACTCATGTGTAACTTTACACTGCCATCACTTACACTTCGCCACATTTAAGGGGTCTTAAGGTACTTTGAAGGTGTGGTTTGAGTCTGACTAAACATCTGCAACCCTGCCTTTTTGTAAACATTTCATTGTGCCATGTGAAGTCCATAAATTACAAAGTCTCCTCAGTTGCTTCAAAAAACTCACTTGTCTACTGGTCACCATTCCATTGCAAAGCTACTAGCAAGGATTTAGAACTGCCTGGTAAGATACCAAAGGAAAACAACAACGAATAATAACCACACCAATGCCAATCTCTTTACAGAACTAACCTGACCAACACTCTCGGTAATGGAGTTTCTGATCGATCGACGACGAGCCACGATGACAGGTTTGCGGTCAGTCTGTCCTGCAGGCCGCTCAACTTGCCCGAGTCGTCCCTGAGCCCAGCCACCCTGAGTATCTATTTGAGTCCTGTGCACTGGTACAGACACGGGGATAATCAGGGGTATCATAGTAGCCTGCTTGCCTGAGGGGCCTTCTTCCTGTTTGAGCATTTAAAAAAAAAAAAAAAAGTGGGAACATGAGGGGAGACGGAAAAGAAAAAGTAAAAGGGAAACAGGGGAAGTAGAAGGGAAAATGGAAAAGAGGATGAGATAAAAAAAGAGGAAGACGTGGTGAGTGCATATGGTCAGACCCATAATGTTTCATTTTCAAATCAACATTTATTTTCCTCAACATTCATGTGCTGTGTGGTATAATAAATTTCTTTTTTTCTTTCCAACTAATAAAAACATTCTAACAGAAGCTGAAAGACATCTCTAAATGCCTTCTTACCCATAAAATTTTTCGTTTATAATATGAACTGTCAAAAGTCAAAAATTGCAGCATTGAGCGTGCTAGAGCAATCATAAATTTTGCTTCTTCGATAACTAACATTATAGTTCCCAATTAATTTCAATGCTACTGAATTCACGAGTTTAGAGACTTTTTGATATAAATAAAATAGCAAAGAAGTAATTACTGGTTACTTTTCCTCACATTTCGGATAAACTGTACAGAAAGCTGAATGACTTTAAATCCTACAAGTCCTAAAATCCTGAAATCTGAACCACCGGGCTGTGTCAGGAGTAAAACAAAGATCATGCTATTTTGAGATAAATGGTTCTTGTTGCTTTTCAAAACATTTGATCCTTGTATTCAGCAGGGTACACATCACCTTGGCATTTCTGGTCTGCCTGATAGAAATCAGGAAAACTAAATAACATTTATGATTTAAACTTCAGCCAAACTAAAGTAAAGACATGTGACTCATCTTCTACACCAAAAATGTGCTGCTTGCTGACTACAAGCCAACAGCTCTGGATTTGTGAACAGCAATAATAAACCTGTTTGGTGTGTGTTAGGGAGTACAGGAGTGTGACTGTGCAAGTTGACAGCTCAGCCCCTCCCTAGCTCTACTGAATGACTGAGAAAGGGCCTGAGGAATGTGGAGGTGTGCAGACATGCAGCAACTTCAACTGTACATCCAGCATGCACACTCTGCACACAAGCTGACAGTCCTAAGGGTAGAGCAGTAAAGGTCCCTGTAATGAGAAAAACACGGATAAAAACTTAAGTCTAGCTACTTTTTGTTTGCATGTTTAAGGAAACTGCTTATGGTAAAATGAAGTAGCCAGTTCCAGTGGGTGTGGCACTCACAGTGTAAACGTTATAAATCCTGATTAACAAGGATTAGGAGTATCACCTTTGTTACACTGATCAAACGAGAGCAATCTTTCAAAACCAAATGAAGGAATCAATAACAGCTGTTTTTCAGGTTGCACAAGTAGCTGGTGCAATACAAAGTACTGCATAGTTCGACTGTGCACAATCGAAGATAACTTGCTATAGCTGAGCGTCAACAGCTGTAGGAGTCAAGTAAACAGACCCAAGAAAAGGATTTTGTAAACCATAGAGAAGTTCTACATAGAAACAAGGCTGTTCTTCTTTGTACCGCTGCTTCCCAACTTTGCCAGATGAGAACATTTGCTTGCACTTGCACAGATTAGCCACCTCGAGTAAACTGAGCCAAAGCAAAATGTCTAATTTGTTGCTTTGCCGCAATACTGCCAGAAAGAAATTGGAATTTAAGTACAGGTTCTTTATAATGAGTGTATTTTTTAACCTTGACAGTTTTAGCAGGCAAAGACTCCATTTCTGATGCCTTCTGGGCCAGAGTCTCCAAGTTGATCTCCTTAGATGCCCTCCTTCTCCTACGAGTGGTTTGGATGACTCCTGCTATCACTTGGCTTTCCCCTCCTCTCTGTGCGCCTGCCACTCCATTCTGAGATGGGGGAGGCTCTTTGGAGGATTGAGGCCAGATGTTTGTGGAAGGGGGACCCAGTGGAGATTGTCCTTCTCTGGAAAGGCGGCGTGAGCGCCGAGGGGCCGTCGGCTGTGCGTCAGCGAGCTCTGTAGGATTTGTGGCCACCTTTTCAGGAGATGTATCAGATACAGATGACACATCGCAGGTTGGAGCTTCTGGTTCCTGCTCTGGTTCCACTGAGTGGAAATCTTCTTTTTTTGACACAGTATCAGGAGGACAAGGCTCGGGAGGTGGATAAGATGGAAAAGGTTGGGCCTGCTGCTGTTTTGGTGGCATCTGTAGTTGTGTTGTTTCTTGCTGGGGTACACTTTGCTCTTGCATTTGCTGCTGCTGCATTTGCTGAATTTGTTGCTGTCGCTCCTGGAGCTGTTGCTGGTGATACTGCTGCTGCATTTGCTGAATTTGCTGCTGTTGTATTTGATGCTGCTGGATTTGCTGTTGCTGCATATGTTGTTGTTGTTGCAGTTGAAGTTGATGCTGTTGATGCAACTGTTGCTGTTGTTGTTGACGAATCTGTTGCTGCTGCTGCTGCTGCTGCATCTGGTGTAGCAGCTGTTGTTGTTTTGTAGGCTGCTCACCATATGTCAGGCTCTGCATTGCCTTGTTTGTTGGAAAAACAGAGTAAAACCCAGATGAAAACTGTGGCTTGCTGGGTCTAAATGTCGTCTGGAAGGGTTGCAGCATGGAAGCCGGCGGCAAGGTATGAGGTGGCACATGGGGCTGACCCTGAAGCTCCATACCTTTGTGACCGTGCGGATATGCTTGCAGTTGCGCCTGGTGCATTACTGCAGCATGTTGATCCCATTCGTGGCCCCTACCCTGAGCTTGTGCCTGGGTGGCATCTCTGTAAACCTCAACAGGTCCTGGCAGTTGATTTTCACCTCCCATTGGCAGAGCTACACCTTCATGAACTCCTTTGTGGAATGCCATCTGACCCCTGACATTCACTGCACCCATGTAGGGTGTAGGGAACGTCAAATTCTGCCCCCAGCCTGTCACAGGAGCTTCCTGAGGCCAGTTGGGGGCCTGTATGGCGTCCTGGTGCATCCACTTTACTGGAGCAGCCTGCTGATAGTGCGGTAAACTTTGAGGCCCTTTCTCTGGGTTATAAACAGCTGAGCTGCTAGCAGAGTCACTGTGGCTTGAAACTAGAGTTTGAGGCCCCATACCATAATAAACGTCCCCTGAATGTTGCACAGGCTCTTTCATGGCTGCAGACCGAAGCTTGCCACTCTTGTCAGTATTAACTGGGGGAGGAAGACTCATAGTAATGTTATAAGCTATGAAAATGTTGGAGTCAGAGCTCTCAATCTTAATATCTGGGTGTGCAAAACTGTGTTATTTCCTCTGTAGTGTTTTCAATGCCTGTGGCTGAGAAATTCTTTGCTTAATTGTGTGTACAGACGTATTTGGAAGGAAATATAAATCCCAGGGGAAAGTGCTAGGTAGGGAGCATGCAACCCTCCTCCCAGAATCAAATCTGAAGTTTGCTGTCCATTCTTCTCATCCTCTTTAGGGTGCAGGACCCTATGAGAGAAAGGAGGGATTAGACATTTTCTATTTTTTCTTATAATGACAAGCATTTGAAGATTACACTCGTCTGCAGCAAAGAGGAAATTGAGGCCTACACCAGAAAATAGCCCTGTCACAAAAGTGAAAATTAATGAGAGCATGCCTAAAGAGGTAAACAATGGTAGAGTTTGACCTATATTTCAATATTTACATCCAGGCTAGTGCTGAGAGGAGGTTATATGCTGGTAAGTTTTGAAGCGGCAGCCAAAATCAACAAGGAGGCGCTTATAGTGAAGCTGCCATTTGGCATAACAAGAAATACAGGAAACGAAGGGGCTCGTGCAATCACCCGAATGATAGCCAGTGATGTTATGTCAAAAACCAGCAATAAGGAAGCGTGCGAAGTGCAGAGTGCAGTTAGGCAATACAGCGGATTAGTGAGCATTAGTGTATATACAGTGTATATACCTGATCACTGGTGCACAGAGCTCTCCCTGGCGAGCTCCATGGAGCCACTTTGGTTTCGATCAAAGTCGACTGCATGCAGCTCCATGAAGGGATTGTGCGCAGCAAATGTCATAACTCTGACAACTTTCCCTCGAGTTTCACGGCGCACAATATGGCGAACAGGCGACTTTACAATTCCACAAAAAAATACGCCAAAGTCCAAAAAGGCTGGAAAGGTTCATTAACGCTGAAGTTTCAGTGTTGCACGTTGAATCCGTGCACTTCCAGGAAACATGTCCACAACTTTCTCCACGCAACAAACGACTAAAACACACACGAGACGGTGAATGCGTTAGAACTGTGCCGTGCTGCGGACTGCTCTGATATTTCCGCTGATTTCAAAATCCTGCACTCGAATCTGCGCGTCCACAGTTGCCAGTTCGGTCTATCCAGATTGTGTTAAACGCTGTGAACCTGCGCACAAACGCAGAAAGTTGTGCATCCCCGTAACGCACCGCCTCACCCCAAACCAGCTCAACGGACATCCTGTTATCCAATCCGATTGTCTGGCCACTCCCATTTACTGTATCCGTGTGCGATTGTTTTACTGTCATGGCTTCTCCGGAAAGCGGAGTCTAGTTCATCACACGGAAAATTATTGTTGTGTGTTGTAATCACGATTTTAAACCGATTTTTAAAGCTGCACCTCCATACAGATTGTTCAAACTAGGAGAGATTTATTTAATTGTTCAATGTTTCCATAAATTCCCCAGACTATTTTTTATATCTAACAGCATCAAAATTGTTATTGGGCTTAAGATAGTTAGGGTCTAAAAATATTGGTTTTAAACTTTAACAAACCCACAATTTGCGCTTTAACATTATAAAATATAATCTGTGCCTAATGTGTGAAGTATACTTTAATTAGGTTAAAACAATATTTACTCTAAACCTGGATGCAAACAATATGTTCACCTGCTCAATGCACAAATTCACTTTCAGCAAGTCATTAAACCTCTCAAACAAACATACATCAAAAGCCTTAATCTACTGTGAATACTGGCTGGAGCATTAACATGAATGATATCCAAATCTTTATTGTTATTAATATTATTCTGACTTCTGTCTTCCATACATTTTTGGTGCCTAAGTATATATTTTTAGCTAGAAATTCCATTCAAACTTCAAACCGTTAAGCTTATAAAGGGACATTATTGGTATAGTTACGACTTTTAAAATTGAAATTTTTATACTTTTTAAGTTTTTTATACTTTAAAAATTATTGCTTTGGTGACTTCATCGATGGATTCATTAGTGACATCACATTATTGCCTTTTAAGTTTTTAAGGCTTACTAACTTTGATGTTTGCTTAACCAGTGCATAAGGAAGAAACACTTTATTTCAGCTATTTAAGCAAAAACAGTTTTTTCAGCTTTTTTCAGCTTTCCTTGGAAAATCCTTTCAACGCTGAAGCATTCACAGTGCATTTTCTTTTTCCAAATCCCTTTTCTAGGTTTGACACAAGATTTCTGACTTTACATGAGCAAAGGCAGCTTTGTGTCCATGTTCTTGGCAAGAAGTCAAACATGTTCGCTATGGGAACTGGGTCCTAGTAAGGTTGTGCCTACTTTATTTTTGGACAAAATCTCAAGCCACAGCTGAAGGGTTGTCTGAGTTGGTCATGTCAGGAATAAGGTTGTTATTCTGCTTGCCTTATCAGATGGATATGGAAGTAAATTGCATTAAAAAAGAACTCTTAAGACCTCATCTCACAGCATAATTTATATCTCATACTTATAAAGAACAGATGTCATCATTACTAAAAAATCTAATATTTACAAGATCATCTCAACTAATGGAGCTCAGTATTAGTGAGTCACTGCAAGTACATAGTAATAGGGAGCTATAAAAATATAAAAAAGAAACTGCGCTTAGGTTTTACTTGTTTATAAGCCCATTGTGCATTACTTGGCTCATACCAACAATGGAGCAACAATAAGTGGACAGTAATATGTATTATGTACTGCTTACTGCTGTTTTAAAGGTGGGGCCCCACCCAGCCACCAAGGATGACCCTGGTGCCAGTCCCGAGCCCGAATAAAATGGGAGGGTTGTGGCAGGAAAGGCACCCGGCGTAAAAACTCGTGCCAAATCAACCTGCGGAACATGTTCTCCTGTGGTGACCCCTGAACCCAAAAGCTGCTGAAATAAAACAGCAATAAACAGCACATAACACCAGTTAATAAACAGTATTATTGCAGCTTTGCTACTGTTCATGAATGGAGCAAAAGCTAGTTTTTGAGGGTCAGGGTTGTTGAGGTTTGTCCAACGTTGCTCGTTTGCAATCAGACTTCAGGGGGTGTTTTAGTTGAAATGTTTTAAATGGGAAATCAATGGGGAATTCCATCTTCTCATTTCAAAAGGAATGTACCGTCTGGTCTGAGGGGCAATTCAAAACAAATGAACACTGGAAATCAAGTTTGGGATAAAAATAATGAAATGGGATTGGGCATTTGTCAGGGGCACCAGAATTCCCTTCTGCACCCCTGCTGCTCTCATGGTCATGCTTTGAAATGAATTTGAAATACGAGCCAAGTATAACTTGACTGGTGTTGCAGTGTTTTTCTTTACTTGGTCCGCTGTTTAAGGAAATGTACTTGAGGATCTGTAACTTATACACAGTCTATATGGGTCCACTGCGGTGTCGACACTATTGCATTAAGTATTTCACAGATGCGGGAGTCTGCGGCTCTGCTGTGACGTCACCACCACCGCTGAGAACCGGAGCACGGTGGGCATCACTCCCTATGCGTTAGCAGGCTAGCGGGCTAACTTTAGCTAGCGTCAGACATGGTCCATCACCATTGTTTCATTACTATCAAAAAACACCGCTTGGAATGATCTGGCTCGCCAGGGACAGTGTGTAAACATGGGGACTGTTTGGATTTTACACACTCACTGGCATCACAGTGGTACTACGAAGCAAGGTAAGAAGTAAGGATGGCTCGCTACCTAACGGTCTTCATTAGTAAACATGCTAGTTAGCTAATTTACCGGACCACCGGAGTTGTCGCATTGAACACCGTCAGCTAGACAGAAAAGCGTCCTGACGGCTAATCTTTCTAAACGTCCGGGCAATCTTATTTATGTTATTGTTGCAGTATAGCATAGAGTCGGGTAAACGACACAACGCTAACACTAGCTGCTGCTGTTGTGGCGATCAGCTAGTGTTAGCATCTCGGTTAGCTTTTCCGCGCACTGAAGACTGAATGTGTCGCTCACGTAAATCTTTGTTGTCATTTAAACCTTATTCTCCACATGTTTATTTCAGGCACAAACCTATGCATCTAGTTCCAAGCATTGCAGGCTTAGTAGCTTGGAGTCGCCGTGAATGGGAAAACCGAACTGAATTTTGTTCACTGTTTTCAGTCGTGAACTGATGCCAGGTGCAGACTGTGGTTGAGAGCACTCAGGATGAGTGGGGCTGGGGAGCACACAGACATCCTGTCAGTGGCAGACGTAGTGAGAGACAGGTGGAAAGTGGTAAGTGTCTCTTAAGAAGGTTCTAAAATCACGTCGTTTCACTAAAACTCTGAGAAACAAATCACCACAAATCATTCCTCCGCATCTGAGGTTTGGGTTGATGATGAACAGTCTCTCTGTTTTTCAGGTGAGGAAAATAGGTGGAGGTGGATTTGGGGAGATCTATGAGGTTTTGGATCAGTTGAGCCAGTCCTCTGTTGCCATAAAGGTGGAGTCGGCTCAACAACCCAAGCAGATGCTAAAGATGGAGGTGGCTGTGCTGAAAAAGCTTCAGGGTGAGTGTTCCAGTCAGTTTGTCAGTCCCTGAAAAACTTATAAGGGAAATTGTGTTCTTAAAAAGATGGTTACTCCCAGGATCATAATGAATTTTGTTAATTTAGTGAGTAGATGATGACCTTGCAATAGCAGAGTATCTGGAGGCTATTGGCAGTAATGTTACAAGACATTTACAAGACAAGACAACTGTCGACATCTCTGCAGGAGGCTGTGCAAACCCAATGTGACAGTAATTGATGGCTGTATTTCTTTATTAATGTTTTGTTCTTCCCAGTGATTTTTTTTTACACATCAGTTTTTCAATGTGGCAAAATATTTTTTTTTTACTTTGTTTTGGTCAACACTGCAGAAACACTGAATTTAACATGGGACATTCCCTGTATGAAATAGCTTCTCTCAATTTTTTTCATGAGGGTTATTTTACTTACTTATACTTCATAAATCAAATGCATTTTCGAAGCCTATGAACCCTGAAATGTTTATTTACTCCACATAATAACTGTGATTACATACTGTTGCAATCAGGATGTTTATAAATGTGTATTTTTAAATATTTGTGTATTTGCTATCAGTCAGTGTAAATTGTGGGCATTATAAATGTAGTCTGTAAATAACAGCAAGGCCAACAGATCAACCAATCTACTTATTGATATGAATATGTATTTCTTGTACAGGCAAAGACCATGTTTGTCGCTTTGTGGGCTGTGGCCGAAATGATCGCTTCAATTATGTGGTGATGGAACTCCAAGTAAGATGTTTACCTATCAATACTAATAGTGTTGAATTTTGATTCTGACAGCCTATATTTATGAGTGTGACATGCAACAGTGATTTTCTGTTTGCAGGGGAGGAATCTGGCAGATCTGCGCAGAACTAGGACCTGCTGTACTTTCTCTGTCTCTACAACTTTGAGACTTGGCAAACAAATTTTAGAGGCCATCGAAAGCATTCACTCAGTAGGCTTCCTGCACCGGGACATTAAACCTGTAAGTTGACCTGCAAACTCAATGATTTATGTTGTCCTTAGATGTTTTTGTCTGGCCAAATTATTTTAGACCTCTCATAACATTTAGGGACCACATTTAACAACTGACAGTGAAATTGATTGTTTGTTAAAATTGCAGTCTAACTTTGCAATGGGAAGACTAGCCAGTACTTGCAGATGCTGCTACATGCTTGATTTTGGTTTGGCCCGTCAGTTTACCAACTCCAACCACGAAGTCCGTCCAGTGAGTATTCTGTGCCAGCTTCTTCAAAGAAGTATTTTAGCTTCTCTAATCAAAGGCAGATTTATGTTTCTCCCAATGGTAACTGTGTTAGAAAAGTTTGCAAATTGTTAAAATAATATCACAAAATGGAGTTATTACAAAATGAATCCAAAAGAAAACACATTTACTTAAAATCCGAAAATCAGAGTAAATCCTGTATCTTTTGACGTAATGCTTTGAGAAATGCTGCAAAGCTATGTAAAGTTATGCTTTAGGATGACATTCTGCCATATCTTTCAGCCTCGTCCTACGGCAGGCTTCAGGGGAACTGTGCGATATGCTTCAATCAATGCTCATAAAAATAAGGCTAGTATGGACGCAGTGCACATTCTGATAGCAGTCTTAATTATATTCACTTTCAATCCACTTGCTTGCTCACTCTATGTATCTCAATATGTAGGAAATGGGCTGTCATGATGACCTCTGGTCTCTCTTCTACATGCTGGTTGAGTTCATGGTTGGTCAGCTACCCTGGAGGAAGATTAAAGACAAAGTATGTTTCTTCTTCTTTTGAATATAGTCAATTTTTGCCCGCATGCATTCTAACTCTTTTGTTTTTCTGCTTTCAGGAACAAGTAGAAAAACTAAAAGAGACATATGACCATCGCCTCATGCTTATGCACCTTCCCTCAGAGTTCAGTAGTTTCCTGGATCATATTCTGACTTTGGACTACTACACTAAGCCTGACTACAAGGTTGGCTGTCCCCTGTTTGGCATATTTTGCACACACTGTTTATTTCTGTTTAGCTGTCAAACACTGATGCCTGTGGCTTCTCTTTTACAGCTACTGATGTCAGTATTTGACAGAGCTATGAAGAGCCATAATGTCCTGGAGAATGACCCTTATGACTGGGAGAAATGTAATACAGAGGATGTGCTGTCCATCACTGGTGCAGGGACCACCGCTCAGCAGCTCACTCGCCTCACACCTGCTTACTTGGGGTACTTAGATCTAAAGGAAACTTCATCATCATTGACGTATATCTATAGTCTTTCTGAATCGCTTTCACCTTATTGTAGAGTATAACTTGTGCCATTCAAGCTTCCTTCACACCGTGTTGGACATGTGTTCAGATATATAGGTGCAGCGTTTTTTAGTCTTAAAATCTGCAGAGTCAGATATCCCTGAGAAATCACTATTCTAAATTGTGCTGTGGAAATGAGCTGCAGTGTGACCTTCCCTCTCCTCCGCAGCATGGCCAACGCTTCAGTGCTGCCTGGGGAGCTGCAGCGGGAGAACACCGAGGATGTCCTACAAGGGGAGCGCCTTAGTGATGCTGACAACTGTCCCCCCGTCCCCACACCAACCATCCAGGGTGGAGATGTATGGGAAGAGATGGACCGCAACCGAAACAATAAACACACACAACCATTGATCAGGAAGGTCGGGGTATTACAGTTTATAGTAAACAGTTACCCACTGCTATAGTATTTTAATTACTGTGTGTTACTGTTTAATTTTTTGCATAGTGTGATTATACTTTAGTTGTAGTGCAGTAGGTATCGATGCAAAAAACTACTGAATACTTTACATCACAATGGAGGCTTTACATGCATTTAAATACCAAACTACACTCACTGCTGAGAGATGTGTGGAAGACTTAGATCCTGCTGACATCCATGCTTAAAAACCTCACTTATTGCCACCCACTCTCTTTGTCATAATTTATTAATTTCTTTGAACGGATTTAATCTTTTTTCTTTTTTTTTTGTATGTTACAAATGCACCTTATCAGTTTTTAAGCCTTGTTTTTTTATTTTGCTTAGGTGGTAAGTGAAGATGAACACAGCCAGAACCAGGGGAACCAGAGTCCTAACACCGGCTCAATACAGAGTTCCCCTAGACGGGTGCGGTCGGAAACAATGTTCTTGGAACGTGCTGCACCGCTGCTCAGGAGAATGAGACACAGTCAGAGCTTGGCATTTGAAAAAAGGCTTGCACCTGAACCCAAGCCCACCATTGAACGCTTCCTTGAAGCCTAGTTAGTACTCAGTAAAAATCAAATTACAAAAATTGCTTTGTTTAAAGAAAAAAAAGAAGTCTTAATGTTCAAAATTTCGTCTTTCAGCCTGGGCAAACAGCGTCCTGTTTTTACTCATATTGGGGAGAAAGCCATTCCGGAAAGATCACATGTACAGGTTTCCTCCAACAAGGACCACTTTGGAACAGCAAAGCCCAACCCAGAAGAGGGTGCAGCAAGCAGTGGCTTTGTGGCAGTAAATCTCAGTCCTGTGCCCCAGGAAGGAGACTCTCAGGAGTGGGTGGTGCTGGAGCTGGAGCAAGGCAGTGGTTTTGGAGGAAGCAAGACTCCAGGAGAAACCCTACATGAGTTAAAACCAGAAACTCGCACACCTGCTGAACCTGAGAACCAGTCCTCTGAGCCCCAGGATGGCCAGTCCACTGCGGTACCAAGCAGCCCTGTCCTGACGCAGATGGCAATGCCTGGCACGTGGTTACTGGGTCACAGGAGGCTGCCAGGAATGTTGGGACAAATGCCTTCTGTCATCATGGGAAGACCTCAGATGGAGCAGGTAGGGGTGACAAAACATTTTGTTTACTAAGAGCAGCATTTAATATTTGACCCAGATTTAAGGCCTACTTACTAGCTTGTTCTGGAGTTTTTAATTCTAATTTTAATGACATTGGTTTAAGATTAAATTAGTTAAGTGATTTTTCACAAAGTATTAGATAAAAATTACATTGAATTTCATTTGATGGAAAAGATTTTTTTCCAACTAATCTGACATTGTGTTAACTTTTAAATACTTCTTAGTCCTCTAGTGGTGCACCGCAGTCGCCTGCACAAGACAAGAGCAATGCTATACCACTCGACGGCCCATCTGGCAAATCTAACGAACCTGTAGATGACATCTCAAAAGATCGGGGGCAGTTAGAGCTAGCTCCAGTGCCGAGCTTAGCTAAAGGCCTCACAGCTCATCTAATCAATGATCGAGACCCAGAGAGTGATTCTGGTTTGCCTGATCGCTCCTCAGAGCCAAATCAGCAGCCTCAAGCTGACATGGTAGGAGGCGCTATAGAGAGTACTGTTACTGTCTCCTCGTCTCCGCCTCCACCTGTACTCAGGCAAAGAGACTCTTCCTCATCCCCAAGATTTAGCCGGATTCCCGTACGAGACCCAGGCTCCCTCCGAGAATCTCCGAGCAGAGACCTTAACATAGAGAGGCTTCACCGCTGGAGCAGTCCGATTCCGGGATCCCCTACCCATTCACCCTCCCCATCTCTGTCCTGTGACAACCTGCCCTGTGCTCTGCTGAGAGACCGGCTCTCCTCAGAGCGAGGCTCTAGATCTGACTGTGTAGGAGAAGACCCTCTCTCCCTGTCCTCCTCATCTGGTAGTAAAAGTAAGATCCCAAGACCTGTGAGTGCCACATTTGTACCCGAGCAGCTCACAAGCAGGTTTCTGCCTCGACCACCTCCTGGGAAACCACCCATCCGCCCATGTGTAGGCAACAGGTATGAGCCATGTATAGTCAAGGTTATGAGATTATGATTTTTAGACATTTGGCTCTTATTAGAGAGTATCATCCTTCAGGTTTACTTTATTTGATTACGAATGGAAAGAATTATTGATTCTTAGATTAATTGCAATTCTCCTCTGAACAATTCAATATTAATTTATAAAATCCAGAGATTGATCTTTGCTTCACATGTTCTCAGTAACATTAAACTAAAATCTGATTATTTCTTATATAGTACATAGTTGTTACATGTTGATTCAGTTAGGGCTGCCCGGTGTGTAAAATGTACAAAAATGTACACTGTTTTGAGCTCTGTTTAATGAAGAGCTATTATCTCTGACCGTAAGGGCTGCAGTGGCTCAGTTGGTAGAGTGGCCGCCCATCGGTTGGATTTTTTAGTTAGTTCGAGCACCTGCAGTCTTTGTGTGGGATAGCATTTATTTACATACATGTTAACATTATTCTTGTTAACAGTTATGCATTTGCAGGCCTACAAACTCAGAAATTCAATGGTCCAGTCATTTGCATTTGCATTTGCAAGAAAAACTTGTTCGCCAGGTTTTTAACCAGATAATATTTAAAGCTGTGTTGCTCATTTAATGAAAGAAAATCCCAAGTATTGGTAAGTGACTAATGCAGTATTGAATTCTTCTGATGAAAGTAAATCAAATTGAATTGAATCAAATGAATTGATTCTAGACAGTGCAAATGGAAATTGAATTGAATCGGGGGATCAGTTCCAATATCCAGCCCTATATTTGAGAGAAGCGTTTGGCAGCATCAGATGTTACTGTGCATTTTTTTTATACATCAAACACTTAAGCCGCTACTTTCTCAGAATTACGGGAGGTCATTTAGTTTATAGGTCTACATTGGAACCAAACACACTTAAGTGCATGGTCCTGTAATAGGAGCTGGTTGCTGGGAAGATGGAGGTGTGTAGCTTGTCACCTGAAATTCTTCAGCTCACAGTGGCTACTCCTTATTCCATTGCTTCTATGCAAAATATAAAGAAATTTTTACAGAAAATGCAAAACTCATGCTGTGTCTACAAAAATTTCGTACACATTTTGAATTATGATCACTAATACATTAATTCTGCTCTCCCAGATTCACAGTAATTAGCCTGTTTGTAAATTTATAGAAGCATCAGTAGGAAATGTTTGATATGCATCATCAAAAGTTACAATACTGATATGGGTGAAAAAGGGTGAACCATAACAGAGTTGCTAATACTTATGAGATAAAATTACAAAGAGTAAATTGGTATTTCATACATATATTGTGTCTTGGGCATCTCATGTAAGCCAAGAGAAATTAATCCAGCACAAGAATGTTGAACTCCGCCGCTAGCAGAGGTAATGAAGGAATGTATACTCTCGATGGCCATAAAGAATTATAAAACCAGAGTCTGTTTTTAGGAAAATCATTATCATAATAGTCATATCATTATAGTAATAATGACTTTTTGTGTGTGTGCGTGCGTTTGTGTTTTCTTCCAGACGGCGACGATTAAGAGTGCGTGCCAGCAGCACTAGTGATGCTGACTTCCTGGCCAGTCTGACTCAGCTGATGCAAGACCGCAGTGGGATCCTCTTCAGCCCTCCTCCTCACCCTCGCGGCTCCTCCTCCCTGCAGCGATCACTAAGCTCTTCACCCTCCCGGCAGGAGGTCCGTGAGGGTGGGGCGCTACAAGGACGCAGCCGCTCTCCATCTAGCCTCTCTGGCTCTCCTCCTCCTCGGCACGCTCACCCCCAAGACAGGTCTGGTGATCAAGGTCAGTGGGGTCACAGCTCCAGGGGAAGAGGCCTAATCCTCGATGGTAGAGGATCTGGGAAAGTGACTCGATGACTCTGTTTGACTGACTGATCCGGATGGTGCAAATGTAGCTAGACGCTGCCTCACATCCAGTCCCTGTTCGCATGTGTAAATATGGTATTTACTCAAGGGAATGTACTGTATGTAATGTAAAATGTATGATAAATTGTATTTATTATTTATTTGTTTGTTGAACATCTCTCAAAATACTTGACAATGTGGCTTTATATGTATAGTTGAAACAGAAAGACTGAGAAACCCTTGAGATTGCCAACTCTTACCTCTCATTTCACTCTCCACATACGCCTAATGACCAAAAAGATAATGACTAATACTTGACGTATGTAAATTTGATGCTAAATGTTGATATGTACCATTATGAAAATGGTATACACTAATAAAAACCATGTACTCCTATTAATAACACTATTAGTAAATATCACTACAAGCACTATTCCAAAATCAGCATTCATGTACAAACCAGGGCATGCAGTCCCATACTGACCTGTAAAACTGCTAGTTTAATGGTAGTGTGGAACAATGAATTGCTCATTTTGGCACATCAATGTATTAGTGTGCTTTTAATTTGCCAGAAAATATTTGTCATGGAAATGGCATCAGCATATTAGAATGTACATATAAGTGCACTCATAATTAATCATTGGAAAAGTGCATGAGTACCATTGCAAATTGTTTTTTTTATTAATTTGTACAATCAGCTAAAACATCTCTATTTTTAATGCCTTTAATCAAAATACATCATAACATTGAACAAAGATTATGTGCATTTTTATTTCTCTTGAAAATGCCATGGTGACAAAAACATAAAAAACAAACATTTTTCTATCCTGATGTTTACGTTTTTAAATCACTGTTTAAAACATGCAATTTACCACATTGTATCAATGCCAGATCAGAAAATATTTTTGTTGTCTATACATATAGTTACTAGTGTGATTAAAGGGGCTGTTCACCAACATTTTCTTAATATTTTCTAACTCACCCAAAGTAACCATAGCCGTATCCATAGTTTAGCATGTAGGTATTTAGACAGCTACACGTTGATTTTCAGGCTTCTGTGCATCAGCACATTCAATGTGAAATAAAATACTGTCTACTACAATAATGCGTCAAGTCTGAGTGTCAATTTGAGGAGATTTAAGACACAAAAGTAAGTTAAACCATAAATGTATGTGCTAATATGAATTAACTATATGATCATATAGTTAACCCTGTAACTCAAATTACAGCACAAACTGATGCATCCCTAGAGGACAATAACTCTGCATCCCTGTGAGCAAAAAACAAACAAACAAAAAAAAAAAACGCCAGGCTGGTGGGAAAATTGCGGTTGGGGTCAGGGCCTAAGCAGAGACAAGGGCTCCCTCTTTTGTTGTGGTCACTGTGATTATGACAACATGTAACAATAATTTTAAGAGCAGTAGCTGACAGGAAGTTTTAAAATGATCCTGGACAAAAACCTATTAACTGGGTTTTCTTGCTACACACCACTGATATTTTTTATATATATATATTTTTATTAGTGTTTATTTACAAGTAGCTGAATTTATTATGTATGAAAAGTCCAGAACAACAACAAAAGTCCCAATGTTGACACTATAGCAACATACAAACACATCAGAAACAGTTAGCAGATGGAGTTTGCCAAGTTGTCATGGTAATGTACTGAATATATCAAAAGGCCCATTTTAGTGATCACTTTAAGATCTTCTTTGTGTTGGTTTATAAGATTTATTCTTAACCTTTTTGTTAGTTTTTTTGTACTCATGAATACAGAGTAATGAATAATGAGAAGTCTCATTTACCAAAAAACTAATTTAAAAAGATTACAAATGTTTATAATTATGGATTATTAAATATAAACTAGTGGACAAAAAAATTGTCATAATTTGTCTTCGTAACTGTTATATGTTAATTTCTCTTATTCTGTAATTCTCACTTTGTAACATCAGATATGATCTGTCAATACTGTAAGTAAACTCCAGAGGTGAATCAAATTCTCAGTAAAAAATTTATTTAAAAAACATAGCTGACTTACATAATCTGATCACTAAAATGTAATAAAATATGTTTTCCTGTTCAACTGCGGTTATCGTGCAGTAGTTCATGAAGATCCATTAATTTCAGAATATGCATAGAACTTCAAACGGATGATTACAATAGAAGCCTAATGGGAGCAGCTTGCTGCAAGTTCATGGTGGTAAAGATCCAAAACATGAGCCATGACCTGCAGTTTTGCTGTCTTTGAGGGTTAGAAGAGAGGAGCAGACTGCCTGGGGTCATCTGGTAATACACTGATGGAGTCTTCTGCCTTTCCACATAGCATGCAGAGCATAGTGTACTCCTGGAAATTAAGAAAAAACATTAAAGACTAGCAACAATTGGTATATGGTCAATAAAAAGTCTATTTATGGAAAGTAAAAAAGGGATCCATCACTTACCTGATATTCATCAACAACAGAGAAAGTATATTCATGACTGGCAATGACATGGTCACAGTTTTTACAAACATCTGCAAAAACAACAGGGAATCAATGGATTATTCTGTTGTGCATGGGTTTGTCAGAAAACCTGCGAACCATTATACCACCAGACACAGAAAAACAAATACACCATGAGGCCAAAAGTATGTGGGAACACCTGCCACACCCATGATTGTAGCTCAGCTGCCACTCTTCTTTAAAGGACAGCCACAAAAGAAAGAACCTGGCTGATGGGATTTGCCCTTGTTCATCTACAGGAGCATTAATACATGGCTTACACTCAGTTTACCAGTTTAACCCCAGTCAGGGTTGTGCACATCAATGAAATATGCTGAGGCTTTGGCCTGTTACCTGTTAAAATACATAACTTTGGGATCAGGACATACAACAGTTTTCATCAATTGTACTGTTATATACTCATCTATTACTCCAAAGAAAATAATCAAAATAATTGGAAATAAATCCCTGGTCGCAGCACTACTGTCTTAAAGAAAGCACAAGAGTAGTGACTAACGATCATATGTGACTATTTCCTCCCCATCGTCATCCTCTGTGGCTTTATTGCTGATGAGCACGAAGTCCCTCTGATGGCAGTTAGCACAGCCAAGGTAGTTCATCAAGTAAGAGCCATTCTCCAGACAAGTGTTTCCCTAAAACAAAACAAAACGTATTTTCACACCATTGTGTTCAGCTTTTCATCCTTATATTGCAAACTTAATTTTATTTTTAAGCAGTTAACCAAAGGAAACAAACTCAGATAAACTAACGTTCCGTTACTGCCCCTCAACATAAGAAATTCGAGCCAAACTAACTAGGGCGCGATGATCTGGTTATTTACATATTAGTTAGCGTTTATGCGTTAAAAGTCTCTCATAGCCTCAACTTACCCGGTCCGGGTATTCTTTTTGCACACAACCGTTGCACATTTGTGCTTAAAACCTCTTTTTTTTAATTCAGCAGACTGTCAAGTCAAACAGCTAGGCGTTTTTCTTTTAACAAAAAAACCGACTTCCGCACGGAACAGCGAACGGTGTAGTTGATTAGATCTGTGAAACACACTCAATTTCGGACGTCGCTGTAAAATCTCTAAACATATCCGATCTGATCTTTTGTAGATCTACGAAAACAGTCTGCCGTCAGCAATTGGGAGACGTGGAAGTGACGTACGTGACGTAGGCAAACATGGCGGCTTAAAAATTTGTGGTGCCTTGATTTCATGTGAAAATTCTTTGGTAAATATGATCTTTTTTACAATTCATACTTAATATTCAGCTTAGAAAAACTGATAATAATGTGCATAAAAGTTGTTCATTCTGCCAAACCGCGTGTGTAAACTATAACGTTACTGCAGTTAACGTCAATCTGAAAGTGTTAAGTCAAACTTAAACGTGTTAAGCTTTCAGTGAGCCGAGGATAGTTCTGACCTAACAACCACATTGTGCTGCTGTTTTTTTAGGCTCAATTATTGCAGTGTTATATTGATTATAAGCCAAATGTGGGTTTAACCGAAATGCCATCAGCAGTCTTCACTCTATAGATATTGTGTTCAATCTGTAATACTATCTTGTTATTGTGAGACTGCTTCTAGGCTTTATTTATCTAATATTTAATGGTATTGCAAGGCTTTCTTTTCAATTATGTGTTATTACCTATTGTTCTTTTACATCAGAAATGGCAAAGGGTGAAACCCTACAGAAGAAGGTCGGTAAAAAACCCATAAAGAAGAACAACAATGCACAGCCGACCTGGAAAGCCAAAAGAATCTACTGTATTTTGTGTCGCAAGTATTATACCAGACATGTAAGTGGCTCTTATGAATGTGTAGCAAATAGAGGATGTTTCAATGTGCATCTTTTCCTAACTAATTTTGATAATATCTTCCTTTTACTCCAGGAAGCTCAAGAACATATCCATGGTATGTTGCATCATAGGGAGCTGGAGACAGTCCTGGGCAAGTGAGTAACATTAGTCAGATACAATCGTCCTTTCATTATTACTTTGATATGACAAATACAAAAAAAAAGTATTTGTTTTGTAATTTAGTACACAAGCTTTGATTAATCTGTTTGTTTACTCACTTTTAGTCATAGTCGTATTTCAGTCATAACTTTGCCAGTTTACTATAGACTTTTTATATAGTCCTCAATTAGCCCTTGTAGGTCTCCTTGTCTTTAGAAAGCATTTGGTTTTCTAAAAATAATTTTGTCAACAGTTGTTGTTTATTAATTGAGAAATATATTGAAAAAAATATTGAAATTGTCGTTTTTGTCATTTTGGTATTTTCAAAGGATACGCAACCAGAGTATGCCCCTGCCAAGCTGACTCAACATAACCATAACTTACATTTATTTCATAAATCATTTGAAGTTAGTTGCAAATTTAAAGGTGCGTTTCTGATGTTTCTGCATATCTGACACCAATGTTTTCATGTTCTTCCATAAACAGAAATTCATTTCATGAATGCCAGGCATGTAAGGCGTCGTCTATGCATTTAAATGAGTACGCCCAGCACATTTCCACTCCTCAACACATGGCCAAGTTGAAGAGCTTGATGTCTAAAAATGTTAAGCCTATCTCTCTACATAAGACTCTGAGCACTGAGACCATCAAACAAATCCTGGAGAGAAACAAGACACTAAAGAAAGAGGAGTAAGCTTTTTTTTTTTTTTATCTATTAGTTTATTGTTATGTTAAAATGAAAACATTAGATTTTTTTTCATTCCCTCCATCATGGGATATGTAGATTTTGGGGTTTGAAAAACTGTTTTTTTCTGTCACAGGAAGAAAGCAGTGAAAAAGAAGAAAAAGAAACTGAAGCAGATAGCTGGTCAGAAACGTGCAGAAATGCTGCAGCAAACCACCAGCAAAAACACAGTTGCATCCAGTCAAGTGAACACAAGTACACAAATGCAAGAAACCCATCAGAGAGGAAGCAACAGTGCTATTGTTCAAAACAAGGAAAACAAAGTAACCGGTCTACAAAGAGGATTTCACCAAAGAGGAGTATATTTCCAGAATCAGAGTGGAAGAGTAGTTGGTTTGTCAGGAGAGCCCACAGGTAGAACCTGGCATCAACCTAATGTCCGGGATCAGTTCACCCATTCAACTCATCAACTGAATTACGCGGACGACTTTTCTGTCAACAGTCAGTGTATCAATGTAAAAGCGGAGAGCTCTCAAACAAACAGAAATCTTAAAAGGTCATACAACACCCAAAGATGTTCCACTAATATACCAGAGCAAACATCATGGCCTGCTATCAGCCAGTATGATCATTACAACAGGCAGTACAGTACTGAAATGGATAAAGACTTCACCAGTGATCACCTTCCTCAGAATGGATCAATCATCTTTGATGACAACTACAATGAAAGTATAAGATCCTCTCAGCCAAGACAAGAAAATGCACATTGTTCTGCTAATCCTGCTTCGACAAACAAATTAGTGAGTGCACCTCCCATACGGGATGTTGACGTCACTGCAATGCTGAGGCAAATCCGACGAGCACTGGGCGTGAGGGAGCCTTGTAGAGCAGATCGTGAAGCCAAGAAGCAAAACAGTGAGGCAACTGTCCGGGTGGGTGGAGCTGAGAGGGAGCCACCCACAGGTGCCTCCTTCAAGGACCACACAACTTCTGCTGTAACTACATCTGTGCAATCTCCAGATGTTAACAGCCCTGCTCCTGCAGCCCATTCTGTGGTTTGGGCTTCTAATATTGCTCATGATAAGCCACAACAGACAGCTTGCAAAAGGACACAGGACAGGCCTCAGCACTGCCACCAGGGTTCAGTAGTTTCAGGCGGACTGCCCAACAGCAGAGAAGCTCAAGGGGTCCTCAATAATACAACTTCACTCCCCCAACATTTGGGCAAGACCACATCCCCTGAGCCCAAATTGACAATCAGCCGCAGGGTTCGAATTGCCCATGAACAAGGCAGAGCTCTGGGGGGTAAGGAGGCCGGACCTAAACCAACTTTGAACAAGATGCTTGGTTTATCAGGGGCCAGGAGTAGGTTAAGCTGGAGCGAGATGTATGAGGGGATGAAAAGGAAGAAACAGGACAGCATCAAAGGCATGCCCAGGTGAGGAAGAAAACTTTACAGGAGGTTTTTTTTTATTTTACCTCTTTTTAATTCTGCACTTTCCTTTTGTTATGTGCGTTTACAGGTTTGGAATTGAGCTGCCGAGCCCTTCAACAGTCAGAGAAAGCTCAGCACAACCACAGGAGAATGATGTGCCTCTGTCTGAAGGCTTCCACTGGGAGTCAGTTCCAGACACTCCTAAAGGTCCACACCTTACTTTACCACCTCCACCCCAGGACCCAACACATCTGGACACTCGAACAGAGACACAGTCAGAATGTCTCCAGGAGCCTCTGCAGCAGTCTGCTGCAGCACAGCAGGAAGGGAGCAGTTGCACAGTAACAGCAGCTTCTGTAAAAGTTGAACCAAACTTGAAGATTGAGAGTTGGGGCTTGAGAGAAAAAAGCAGCACCAGAAAGAGGAAATGCAGCACAGGAACAGTAAGTGGTTTAGGGGGGTAAAGCTTAAATGTCCAGTTTGCTGATACAACATGTAATGCTGAAATGTAATTATTGTGTATTTTGGAAGGATGAGGGTGTTTCTGACAAGGAGCCGAGTGGAAAAAAGAAGAAAATAAAGTCAAACAGGGGTAATTAAGATAATTTCTGTGCTTTGTTATCAGTTCCTTAGTTTATTTATATAATTTTGTGAAGCTTAATTAATTTTTATTTTAAAGAAGATTTCTAGATAATTATACAAACAAGTCTGCTGGATAACAGCATCAATTCAAAGGACTTCGCTGGCACACTGACGCCTCAATACACTGTTTTTTGCTAAGTGCTGCTGCCATTCCTTTTACATTTCACTACAGGTCTGGGGGTGTTTTGTCAGACGTGTTATTCAAAGCCTGCTCCTCACCTCTGCTTGTAATGTAAAATCCAGGTTTTGACAAGGAAGCAGAATGCTGTGATTCTGCTGGTGGTCAGGGATCTTTTAAAACATGTTCCTATTCAAACATTTCTCCAAGCTAATAAATGGTGAGCAGTAATTTTAGATATTCTTAGATGCTTGTTACGTAGAGTAGACCACTGCTGATTAGATCTCGGTAATGTTTGAAGTTATTTCTAATTGTCATGCAGTCAGTCCCTGCTTGTTTTTTCACCGGTAGACCAGAATCAAATGGACCAGCTTTTAGCGGTGTCACTGAGGGAGGATGAGCTGAGCCTCTCTTTGCAGGATTTGGACAAATCTCTACTTGAGGCTCGCAACGCTCTGCAAGCTGCCTACACAGAAGTGCAAAGACTGCTGCTGTTGAGACAGCAGGTACCAGCACAAGTGTAAAAAATATCCATGTATTCTTTCTTTTTTACATTTCCCACATGTCTTTTTACTGCTTTACATTAAGTTTTTCTCTGTGCTGTTTCAGTTCATTGCTGAGGTCAATAGTCTGAGGGCCAAGCGTATTGAAATTCTGCAGGGGATGCAAGGTACATTAGAATCACCTCCTGTTCTAACTTGACTGATATGCAACAAAGTGTTTGGTTAATTCTTTCTTAATCTCTTCCAGAAGGATATTCTGAAGCATTTAGTAGAACTGAGAAAGCCCCTGCCCCAACAGTAGGAGTTGCTTCTGCGCAAGCAAGTCTCTCTCCTCTTTCTTTCTGTGTTGCTAACCAGCAACCACCTGCCACGACCCTGACGTCATCTTTCACCCAAACTCATCAAACACCCATCGCTCTGTCAGCTGTGTCAGTAAAGCAAGAAATGCACCAGCCACCCCCAGCTGTACAGACCAATCAGTTTACACAAGCAGTCTTGTCGAACACTGATGCACCTCAAGTACCTCTGAACCAACCCGTGGCCTTGTTTCCCCCTGATTTGCTCCCTACGCTGCTGCTCAGACCATCGCAATTAGCTGCTCCTACAACTGCTGCTGCCATATCGATGAATATACTTCCCTCGGCCGAACCATCTGCCAAGCCACAGGAGCAAGACGCAAAAGAGGGTTTAAAGGAGCCAACTGACAGTGATTCTGACGAAAAGACAGGAGGAAACCTTAGCAAAGAACAAGTTAAACGAAAAGAAATGGTAGCAGACAAGTCTGTCCCCGAAAGACATAAAACATCATCTGCTGCAGCACCCGACAACAATGATGGGAGCGAAAGCGATGACTCCATCGAAATGATGGAGCCCTCCTACCCAGTGATCATTGACATTGATGAATCAGACAATGAGGACCATGAGACCATCTCAGATGCTCATGTCAACCAGGAGTCTCCTCGGACATCTGCCAAAATGGACTTCAGCACTACGGGCACACAGACGTCTCAGCGCACCGACGAGGATAGGTAAGATCCATTCCAGGGATCGTGTATAATTTTGACCATTACAAGGATTCTTTAGCTGCAGATCAGGGCAAACAAAGGAGGAATGTGACCAGTGTTTGTCTTTTAACCCCTTAGAAAAGTTCCACTGTCAGCTCTGCCAGTGAAAGATGCAAGTATTACTGCAGGTGAGCTGCGCATTTCCTGTTTGTGAAGATGCAAATACAAACCTGATATCTGAAAAATTTTACAATTACAGCAAACGGTCTTTTATTTCAGAGTTAGTTGAGAATGAAAAGCCGTCCTTGGGAGCATTTAAGAATCACAGCGGCCCCGTCCATGGCCTGCAAATACATGACGGCCTGTTGTACACTTGTTCAGGGGACAACACAACGCGAGCATACAGTCTGGTTGTAAGTTGGTTATAGTCAAAAAATTAAAACAAGGAATTAAACCCTGTAAAATTAGAAATCATGCAATCCATGCTGTATTGGATTACATTAGACTGAAGAAGTGTACTAGACTAAATCCATGCCACTTTTTTTAAAGAAATACTTAGCAACGCTTACAGCGTTTTGTCTGTGTTTATCCAGACCAGGGAGATGCAAGCAGTGTTTGAGGGTCACACTAACAAAGTCAACTGTCTGCTGGTGTCATCCCCCTCTAACATGCCTGCTCGCCTTTACACCGGATCCAGTGACCAGACCATCCGCTGCTACAGCATAAAGGTACAGAGCATTAATACATGAAGCCAAACTGTTAAAACAATCTAAACGAGTAAATCAGCCCTTATGCTGAAGAGTAGTATCCCGATGAGTATGGTCTCTCTCACTTCTAGTCTAAGAAGTGTCTGGAGCAGCTCTCTCTACCAGACAGAGTACTGTGTCTGCACATAGCCTGGAACGTTTTGTATGCAGGGCTCGCCAATGGATCAGTTGCTAGCTATGATTTGAAGGTGAGTAACAGTTGATATTAATTAGAGCTGTGGAGTGTATTTTGCTTTGGTATACAAAAGAAAACCCTCATGTGCTGTAAGCTAGTCATTGGAAGTGGATTTGTTGTTGTTGTCAGATTGTGTCTCTGTTTTAGCTGTTTCCCAAAAACTTCAGTAACCAGACCAGGAAAAGGATTCTCCCTACCTAGACTGTACTTTTTCATTCCTTCGCCATCCCACTTATTTTCTTCATCTCTTCTTCATGTCTTTTCAGACTCTGAAACAGCTGGATGTGTTTGAGTGCCATGGCCCAAGAGGGGTGAGCTGTTTGGCTACAGCCCAGGAGGGCGCCCGCCGAGTGCTGCTGGTCGGCTCCTACGACAGCACCATCAGCGTACGAGATGCCAAGAGCGGCCTGCTGCTGCGCTCACTGGAGGGTCACACCAAAACGGTGCTGTGTATGAAGGTGAAGCAATTCTTCACTTTTTCAATTGTTGAACTTAGGAAACAAAATGATTGTAGATTTTATGTTTTTTCCATTGGACACATGTTTCAATCAGTGCTGTAATGGAGCCACTTAAAAGTTTAATGAGCTGAATTTGACTGTACTTTCTTTGTTGTCTGCAGGTAGTAAATGACCTGGTTTTCAGCGGCTCCAGTGACACATCTGTTCATGCCCACAACGTCCATGTAGGTGTCACAGATCAGGGTTGTATACTGTATGAATAAAGGATTGTTGACCTGGTACTTGTAGGCATTAGATTTTTGTCATTCATTGTCTTTTGTAGACAGGCGAGCTGGTTCGTATCTACAAGGGTCACGATCACGCTGTCACATCAATTGTCATCTTGGGCAAAGTGATGGTGACAGCGTGCCTGGACAAACTGGTCCGAGTTTATGAGCTACAGGTATTTACATTTCGTTTACGTTTTCATTTTTTACATTGATACATGGCAGCAAACTTTGGATGCCAAAAATTTTTTAATGATCAGTTTATACACATTTTTACATATGAATTGTTTTTTTTTTCTCCCTTTTTTCTCTTTCTCTCCCTAGTCCCATGACCGCCTGCAGGTGTATGGGGGTCACAGTGATATGGTGATGTGCATGG
The DNA here is from genome assembly GCF_033026475.1 of Channa argus. Lineage (NCBI taxonomy): Eukaryota > Metazoa > Chordata > Actinopteri > Anabantiformes > Channidae > Channa > Channa argus. Next base: position 8,323,954 of record NC_090213.1, on the reverse strand, counting down.
CCATCCATAAGAGTGTGGTGAGTGGACTAAACCATGTTTGTGCGAAAAACTTTGTGTAGTTGTGGCATCTTAAAATTGCTGGTTTGTTATCCCACACAGATCTACACAGGCTGTTACGATGGCACTGTTCAAGCTGTGAAGCTCAACTTAATGAAAAACTGCCGCTGCTGGGTAAGAACTAATACAAATATTAGTCATTTTTATCATTGTGCATAGACCACACAATCATGTCCATACGCATTTATTTTCGGTGCTGTCCCTCTGCTCTGGATACGAGAAGAATATCATCTTGAAAATACTTAATCATTAAAAGATGTTTTATACTTTCTGATCGACTTGTGTCCCAACATTTGCATATTGTTCAGTGGCAGAACTGCTCCCTAATATTTGGCGTAGCAGAGCATCTTGTGCAGCATCTTGTGGGAGATCACAGTAACCCGAACCTGCAGACGGTCCGATGTCGCTGGAGAGGCTGCAACACTTTTTTTGCCACACAACAGGCAGTTTGTCAGGTAACGAACCGTCAATAGGCTCGTAGCAATGCGTCCTCAAGTCTTACTAGCTTACTTAACATGGAGTGTGTTCACACCAAGCATGTGTCCTTTCTTTCAAACTCGTGTAGTACATTTGAACATCACCATGAACAGTGTAATTTTCAGGACAAATGGTGTCACCTTTGTTTGGATTTCTCCTGCAGGAGCTGCCTGAACACATGAAAAGCCATGTGGAGAATGAAAACAGGATGCAATCTTGAGTGGAGTGAAGGTAAATGAAAGGACGCTGAGGTTTCATCCATTGGTAGTTTCAGAGCTCCGTGGCTGAAATTGTAGCCTACAGCGTAACTCAGAGGCTCTGATTGGGCTTGTTTTTGTCGTGCAACTCTTGCAACACAGTACAGGAAATAAACTCATTTTTAAGTGGATAGTTTGTTTTTTTCTTCTGTTTTTAGCATTTTAGCTGTCTATCTCATTTATTTGGTTTGACCTCTGTTGTCTCTAAACTGTGACAGTAAGACATGACACTGTATGAAGAAAATAAGTGTGTGATACCGGAAACAACCACACTTAGAACATTTGGTTGAACACTGTTCATGTGCATTTATTTTTATTCTTTGCAGCCACCTGTTTAAGTTTGAGTAATTAAGCTTTATCACTTGACTCAGTACTTTAGACACAGTAAACCTTTTCAGAAACATCATATGCAAAACTAATCAGAACACTTAGAAAACAATGCAGCACTGGCTTAAGCACCTGAGTAGCTTTTGTAAAGCAGCTTAAATAGCCTGAGGGTAATTACCTGAATAGCCTCCGTGGTCTACGATATCATCAAACTGCCCATCTAAGAGCTAGTGTAAGGATACCTGAGATCCCATACCCTTAAACATGCTCATCTCTCATGTAAATCTACTGGTTTTTGAGGACTCTTATAAAGTTTTTGACAGTTATACCACTGAGAGTGTCGAATTTGTGTCACTGCATTTAAGTTTCTCTTGTTTGGATTCTCATTACAAACTGAGTTTGCTTGTTCCTTTTGTTGACTAAATGATCAGTTTAGAGATACTGTATGTGTAATAACTTCCCGGCTTCCCCTGTCTCCTCACATCACACTATGACAGCATAGAACTTTAAAATGAGTTCCTCATGTAAAGACTGAGGGATGTGATGTTTTTTCAGACCAAAATGTCCAGTGACTTAACTTGTCTGGTGTTCTATTAAACACCTCAATTTTTGTATGCTATACTGTACAGTATGTATTTAATTTTCAATTCATATCTACTGTATGTTACAGAAATAAAAAAATAAAGATGTATATAATTCAAAATCTTCACCTCCAGTATATTTGAAAAACAAGAATGTCTATAAAGGTACGCTCAGTCACTGAGAGCTATATTAACCACTAGTCATCGTAGTAGCTTGGCAGTGCATGGGAAATTCAGCAATCTGCAATGAAATCACATCAGAAGAATATCTAGGCAATTGTCAGGGTAACCTGATAATCATGTTTGACTTCACTTTTAATCAAACTTTTTCTCTTAAAAAAAAAAAGCTGTTCAAAGATGTCAATAAATCAGCTCAAATAACATTTAAACCATATCTTGTGGATATTGCCTAGACTGGATAAATGATTAAAATACCCAATCTCACATCAAGACTCGGCTGTAATGCATTGTAAAATGCAAAAACACATTTGGCTCAGTAAAGCTGATGAAAAGAAACAAAGTTAACTGTGTCTAGTAAGTGATGGTGCAGCTACTCCAAAAGTCAAATGGTGACATTAAGAGTACATGGTCAGCTGAAGCCACTGGAAAAAGAACAAAAGATGAGAACAGAGAGTTTCATGTTAAATATATATTTACATATAGACTTGTTTCTAAATCTGGAGACACACATACTGCACTAATGTTTTTTGCAGCTTTGAAGAACGTCTGATATTTTATGGAATAACTGATGCCCTTCATCACAAGCCTTATGATGCTGTATGTAATAAAATATAAACAGACACAATAGCATGTTGGGAAATTGGCTTACCTCCAGGACATTAAGCTTGATTAGTCCATCCCCATCTTTATCAAAGGCATTGAATGCCCCTGTAAGTCACAAAACATAGTTTTCATGCAATTGGTCAAGACTAAACAACAGGATCCATAAGTTAAATTTGGCCCTGTAAAGATTAAAAACAAATATGTAAAGATTTCAGAATTTTATTACCAATAACACTAATTTCATGAGCTGTGTAAGATATGTTTAATCACCAAGCCTCCAGGCAACATAATATAAATGTTTGTGGGTTGTTTCAAATGCGTGAGGCCTGGACTTACTGAACATGCCCTCTAGTCTCACAAAACAGCAGATGTAGCTGTCAAAGTCGATATTCAGGTGTTCATCTGCGTAGCGCATGGCTAAGATGTCATACAGCTGTTTGTTGAGCTGAAACCCTTCGTGTGGAGAGGATGAAACAGATGTTCAGGTTTTTAAATGGTTATATTGAGAATAGATGTGATTTCTAACAAAAATAACCATTAGATCATTATGCTGTTATTTTTTTTTTATTGTGCCAATCATGGAAAAACTGGTACTTCGTCATGCTGCTCACCTGCATCATTGACAGCGTTCCTCATCTCAAAACTACTTATGGAGCTGGATTTGTCTTTATCATAATGTTTGAAGATCAGCTGCAACACAAAAGGCCACATTCAGACCAAACATTTGTACCCTAGCGTAGGTAGATATGAACAGAAATTATTGTGGCTGAGCGATCATTTTAACCTGCCACTGCTTGATCTTTTTCCACAAGTGTTTGAACTCCTGCAGGTTCAGCTTTCCTGTGCCATCAGTCTGAGAACAGTTTTATTAATGGAAATAAAACATACACGAGTACTTGCTAATCCATATTTAATTGGGTCACTGTGGAGTTTTCTAGCTCTAATTGTGCAGCCGTGCTGTTATTCTGTGAGCAGGTCCCACACACTGGACACAGAGTCTTGCCACTGCTTTCACACTGATCAACGGGTGATTGTGATGCACCAAGATAAGCAGCGAATACAACTGCAAGTCAGTCATCAGGAAAGTATGCTTCAAGTACTGAAAGTACTCATGCAGATTATGCAGATAATTGTGTACATTACTTTTTTGCTGCAAGAGTTAAAGGTGGTACCAACTTAATTTAGTACTGTATACTGCTGTGCAGCTGTGTGATTTCCCATAGTGGTGATCAACTTACATCAGCCTATAGTAATATGTCATAGTTTATCTGTTAATTGTATTTCGTAATGTTAACCTGAAACCTGAATAGTGACATATATGTAATGGAGTAAAGTGTACAATATTTCCTTCTGAAGGTACCTTAAAAATTGTGTGTAAAAAAAAGTACAGTAATTTCCATGGCTGGTGGTGCACACACTGCTCTAATTTGGGAACTCACTCAAAGGATACGTCCATCAAAGCGATCATACTCCGGCATGTCTCAAGACTGAAACCTTCTTTAGTCTTAATTTCACTATCTGTGGAAAAAAGACTTGGAATCAGTGACGACCACATGACACAGTCTGCAATGATGAGCTCGAGCTTTGCAGTGACGCACGTTTGGCGAGTATGTTCCTCATGATCATCTTAAGTTCGTTGGCACAGATCTGCATGTCCTGGTGGAAGGAGGGAGAATGTGTTTCATATAAGATCAAATAAAACACATCATGTTTAGCTTGTGTTGACTTTATTTTTGCTGGCACTCACCTCACCAGCAATCTGTTGGTAAATGGCTCTGAACTGTTTTTCCTCCTCAGTCTCCTCCTCAGGTTGTAACAGTTTTTTCTGAGGCACCAAGAGGATAAATCACTTATTATTAGTTATTAGTACCAGCAGAACATATCAAAATATTTTGAAGTGGAATTGTCTAGTATGTTTTAAAAATAAACTAGGAGTCTAAAGGTCAATTTGTCCTCACTATAGAAACAGTGACATCCGAGAATGTGTGTAATAGTTGTATCTGGATTATGTATCTGTATTTTTTAAATGTTTTTTTAGGCGAAACATTCTGAATTTGGACAAAAGAAATGGCCTCAAAGTTTGGCTAACAAGCTTTAGAATTAATGAGACTTGTTTATCTAGTGTTTTCTTATGTGGTAAATCAGCTATAGCTAAAAGTTTGTTGTTGGCCTGGTTTTAAAAAAAATATAGATTTTTAGAGCAAAATTATTTTTTTCAAAATTAAAAATGCTTGTCTTTTCTGCCGAGCTAGTTCTACTTTTTTGGTCTTTCCAATTTACATGCATGATGAAGGAAAGATATATTAATATACCAATAACAGACACACAATCTTTAATACTCTCCATCTGTTTAGTGACCACATGACTGACCAGAAGTGAGGTCTGTATACACTGAGGCCTTACAGAAAAACAGGTGCAGCTGAGTCACTTGAGATTATATGGTTTCAAACTCAGTTGCTTCATTGCCAGTGATGCTATTTGACCTTGTTGAGATTATATTTCAGTGCAGTCAGTCTCCAGATATTACAACCAGTCAAATGTCACAGTGAGCTATTTCTTGCTTAGCTGCAGTCTGTGTGTGTTTCAGCTGAACAGTGACAGTGTCTTTTACAATCTATACACAGTCTGCAGGGTAATTACCTTTGGTTTCTTTCTCTTTTCCCCCTGAATGCTGTCATGCTCAATTTCTTTGTTGGCACGTGCTCTGTCTGACACAAACACAATCGGCTGGCAGGTCGGTGATGTTGGGTGAGAGGAGAGGAGGGTTTAACAAGACAAAACAGACAGGAGAGAGTTCATTTATATTTATTCCGTGTGTACATTCAATAATGGAACAAACTATACTGTAGGGGCCAACAGTGCTTATAGCCGACATATATACACAATGCAGAGAAGCAGAAGAGTGTAAAAGCAAACTACTGATGCTACTGCCTCATTTGTACGTTACCTTTTCTTTCTTTTTCTTGTCTTGCTGCTTGCCAATAATACAAGGAAGGACAGACGGATGAAATGAGAGGAAAGAGAGGAAAACATTTGGATATACAAGACTGTTAGTAAAAAAAAGAAAAGTATGCTGTGGGGCGAAGCAAAAGATTTCAACAACAAAGTTGATTGAATATGTAGGATTTACAGTATATCAAATTCAGACTGATACTGCATTGTGATCATGCGATTCAGAGGCAATGATTTTGCTGAAGGAATCCACTCAGCTGGAGGACCATGTCCTGTGGGGTTGAATGTCACCGACACCTGGCTTTAGTAGTGATGTTTCATTTCTACCTATAGTTATTGAAAGATGTGCCTGAAAGTCTGTGTAAAAGTGATGCGCTCCCTGAAGATCCTGCTAAAAACAAGATGGCTTCAAAGAGCCCCCACTACCACACTATACTTTCACTTAACTGCTTCACAGAAAACATTATTTACACTCTTCAACTAAGGAAAAACAGGGGTAGAAAGTATTGACTCAAAGGGGACTGTATTTAAATTAATTCACCAATGCAATATCAGTCACAACTATTTGAATATAATGTCACCCCACTACTTCTTCAGTCGTGTTGCAAACCTGCGTTATTGTAGACCCGATTGTGCTCTCAGCTTCCCTGTGGGGAAACACAGAAATATTATGATTCATTCTGTTAAAGGCCTCAATATACATTTTGCATTTTTACTGTCAACCATGTCAAAAATAACATCCGCTCCTCCATCAGATATACTCTACATGTAGCTGGTGCAAGGTTGTCCTTACTCAGACGTGCTCTGCTTCTCAGAGAAGACCCTGAGGATGAACTCTCCCTCTTGATGGGCTTCAAAGGTTGTGGGGATGATGACATACTCTCCTGGAGGCAGGCGGAAACGCTCCGTTACCTCCCGCAGGTTAATGTAGGTCTTGCATTTAGCTATGGAGGCTGTGTACAGGAAGAAGTCCTTCTGCAGGTGTTGATCCTGTCCACACATCTATGGATGGAAAAAAGTGTAGATATTGTGAGATCATAAGAGTGGTGAGATGGACCAATATTATGAGTATAAAATCATAAAATAATCAAATATTACAATCAAATGTGCGGCAGGTAACTTTTACTTGAACCTATCCTATTTTCAACAGATGAAATGACAATGAAATCATTAGTTATTCATAGTTCCTCATTTATTTTTGAGCGCAGGAAGTATTCTGTCCTGTGTTTTGAGGTTTATATTAGATGCTTTAAAACATTTAAGTCTGAAGTCAACACACACAAGACACAGGTCAAAACAGGAAACAGGGACCTCAAAAAAATGTCCTTCTGCAAGATGGGCATACCTCCTTCGGCACCTACAGAGACAAAGAATAGGTTAAACAGGAAGTTCGACTTGAATGTCCATCAGCTCCTCGATGGTGGAGGAACACCAAGGTGTTGAGGGTCCTGAGATTCCTACCTCATAGATGGAAAATCCAATGGTGAGAAATTTGGCCCCTTTATGGCGTTGCATCCTTCGTCCTTTCTGCATCAGAGCCACAACAACAGTACAGACCACCTCCCCATCCTCTGGGTCGTCATCCTCTTCATACAGCTGCAGCCGATACTGAGGGTTTGTCCAAAATGTGTCTGTAAAACACAGAATGCGTCAGTCTCCAGGTGGATACAGAAGCATTGAGGACCACGGTTTTATCAATATTGGATTTTAAAGGCACAAAAAGAGCAATAAACGTTGCAACTGAAGAGCAAAACCTACCTGGGAAGTTCCTGCAGCCGCCAGCCGAGCTGCCTCTCACCCAGCGGCCCTCATTGACTGACACCGTCCAGCTGTGCCGTTCATCTCCCTGCAGTGTGTCGGGAGTGAGGTTACACATTTCCAGCTTAGTGAAGTTCTTCTGGAAATCATCAAAGGACATCCTGATGAAAACACAAAAGAAGAAGCTCATAGGAGAAAAACCTAGTGGAAGAATCCCTCCACGCTGTGCTCAGGCTCACTTGTAATGTGCAGATCTTTAAGCTATAATTATCCCCATCTCACTGGACTATCCCTAAAATACATAAACTATACGTTTTATAGAAAAAAAGTCAAAAAAGGTTTGATTAGGTCATGTTAGCAGAAAAACATTTGCATGGTTAACTATTATTTTGCACGTTAAAGTAGCTACAGCTGAAGTTGAGAAGTAAAAATTGTGGCAGATAATTTAGTTTCATGGTTGATGGTGACATTTCATTTTAAAGCCGTACTGAAGTAAAGTGGTTTCTCTCACCAGAACTCACTCGACTCTACAGTCTGTTTTTTTAGGTTCTCTTTGTCTGCGATGGAAATGGTCGACCACTCCTTTGAACTATGGAAAGAGAAAACCACATTCATTACATTGTGTTAATATTCTGTATGTAAATGTACAATGGAACTCCAAAGCCAATAATTTACATGGTGCTTCATGGCACCAATTCACAGGACCCCTAAATATAAAAAGGCAAAGACAGTTCTACATCCGAATATACCGTTGTAACTTAACATGCACATAATTGTGTGCAAATGTCATGTGAGTGGATGTTTTTGTCAGGAAAACTGTCCTTACTTTGGGCTCCAGGGTCCCTTCCACAGCACCCAACCCCAGGGATTGCGTAAACGTATCAAGCGAATTCTGGAGTCCTTTGCAACCTCGTCACACTAGAGACAATACATCATCAGCACTGGAAAAGCTCTTGCGTTTGCAAATAACAAATCCCCATTTACAGTAATTTTAATATTCAATGGTACTGTACCTCTTCTAGTGCTATGATAGAGTAGGCGTGACCTTTGACCAGCCCTTGGTCAGTTCGAGTCTCCATTTCACTGGCTGAACGAATCTGACAAATACAACACACACACACAGATTTTGTTGATTCACATGTGATGTACAGTACAGTTTAAAAACCCATATTGTGACAAAATTGTTGAAAACAAGAAAAAGAAGAAACTATCCAGCGCTCAGTGCCTGGGTTTCACCACTTTTATATCTATTTACCTTCTTCAAAGCTAAAACTGATGTCAGTTTAGGCTTTAGTCAGTTGTGTTAAGTGTTGCTTTTGCATTGTTCATAGCTTTTTTTATTTGCTTATTTGCGTTTGCATGGGGCCACTTTATGGTTTGTTTTTATGTTTTCTGTTCTCACATCTATAGAGCAGCCCATCAGCGAGCCTCTCTCCAGCGCCTTCCTCATGATGTTGTAGAGGTCTTTGGGTGAGTCAGACAGCTCAAAAAACTCAGTAACTCCACCTGTGAAATCCTCCATGGCTTCCAAAGTGTTCCCCCCTTTCAGTGCCTCATAAGAGCCATGCAACCTGAGATACCAGAAGAGAGAGTGGTCAGTCATTCTGGTAAATGTGCTGACATGTCTGTTCTCCAAGGCCGATTCTTCACAGGTTCTGTTGCCAGTTTGTGAAACATGAGGACACTCGAGTTGCCCTGCAATGTGACTACACTGCAAAAAATATGCACCTTAATGAGGTACTTTGTCCAGAATTGGCTGCCAATAATGAGTGATTTGGTGATTTCAGTGGTTTTAGGAGTAAATCAGCTTGTGTGACAGATCCTCTTAAGCCAAGTGTCATTACACTGATGGCAGTGAAGTCATTTTCCTTTTTCTCATGGGCACGGGTAAAAATAATTGTTAAAATCAGCGAACCTTCTCTTTCAAGACGGCTGGCATTGTTTTGTGTAGCCAGACTTTAATTTTTGAAAAGAGGCTTATTACTGGTAAATATGACAAACTTTTGCAGTGGACTGGGTGAGAGGGTAACAGCAACACATGTGAGGTGAAAATGTGACGAGCTGCACGCCTCCAATTTGCAGAGGACATTAATAGGCTCTGCTTACTTGGCATAAGCTTTTTCCAATAGAGCGCTCCAGAACTCATTCTTTCTGAAAGACTTGGTGAACACCAGCTGGTTCTTAAACGTGGGGATGCGATCGTCCACAACAACATCGATCCATTCACCATAACGCCAGAACTGACAACAGGAAACAGGACATATGATTTCACAAGCATAACAAGACTTTCACATTATGTAAAACCCATTCCACCTGTAATAAACATAGACATTTAGAAAATTTTACATGCATGTATGTAAAAAACTAAATTATCATATCACTCTTATTCACTCATATTATCTTATCACTAAGATATCATTTCAGAACCTGGAAATGGAAGATGCCGGCATAGTTCTCAGTGAAGCTCTGGTCCTGGGGAATCACTCTGTAGAGCAGCTTCTCATTCAGTGTCAGACAGGCGATGGCAGCGAGTAGCCAGCAGTCACCTGTCATGAGAAGATTCATGAGCTATGATCCAAACATGCCGCTGCATAAAGTAACACAGTTGTCACAGATTAAAACCACATTCCTACAGATATCAGTAAGATATCAAATGCTAATATTTCCTTTTTTTATTACATTGCCCTTTAACATGAATGACTCTGCTTGTAAAGAAGTTATAAACACACTTTATGTACTAAAAGAATTATCTGCACATTTTACATCCGACACCTGGAGTGGTTCAGTGTTATTTTTGTGTGATTTCCATGCTTGCAAACTCTATTTTCTATTCTGTTTTATATGTATTTCTTGTATTGGTATAGTCTAAACATGCAGCTTTAGGTAACAAAAACATGGCAATATTTAAAAGGAACAGTTAAAAGTGACATGTGTTTGTCAGGACGCACTGTGTGTTTAACCACTTACAGTATTTGAATGAGATTTATTTGAGTGCTTTGAAAGTTTTACCCAGTTCTCCTTGACAGATGTCTGTTCTATTGGCTCCATCTACGATGAATTGGGGGTTTTCACAAATTTCCTGTCAAAGAAAACACCATTCTGAAGAGTTTGTCTGAACATGCTGCAACTTAAATTGGTAAGAATATGTGTCAAATATTTTTTCTCATTATAAAAACCCATGGAAGATGAAAAAAAAGATAAAATAGGTCAAATTAAAATAAAATAATACCAATGACCTCAAAGTATTCCATCACAAACAACTTTTTGGTATTGAGCAACATTTGAACGTCGCAGTCATTTAAAATCTACTGTATTTACTTAGATACTGTGTACAGGATCTGAACTGAAACTAAAAAGCCACTTGTAAAACATTATTTCACTGGAATAGACCTAAGACCTTAGTCCTCTGTACAAGTGATAAAGCTTTGTTAAATGTGGAGAAGCCCTCATTTCATCTCAACAATCAACACCACAACATGTAAAGAGTCTGATAATGTCATATAATTATCAAGGTCAAAATAATAACAGCATTTTTATCCTTCTCGTATATCTGAAATGTAGTCTACATTCCTCAGATGTTGGAAAACAAGTTTTTATTTTAAGAAATTTATCAGAAATCAGATTTTATGAATATCTTATTTAGAATTCATTACATTTAAAAAATGTAGCCTCATGTTCTACATTTGGATGGTGTCCTGAGCTGACCCTGGAATTTATGTATCACTAATCTCAACTGAATGTTTAAAGTGGTAGTTATCATCTGCCCATAAGTAGCAAGTAGCTCCCATGCTTCAGTGTTGTTTTGCACATATTCAGTTTACATGTGTTTATTTTAAAAATCATTTGACATTACCATTATATTTGTATTTATTGCTGCAGTAATTAATGAATCTCTTTTAGACATATTTGTATTTGCTTTTATAGAGAATTAAAATTGATTATCTTTAAGAAGCTAAGAAGTAGCTTAGCATAAAGACTGGAAACAAGGGAAAACAGTTATCCTGTCTTTGTCAGATTGTAAATAAACCCACCTATTTGCACCTCTAAAGCTCATTAATTAACACCTTACATACTAATGTTTAGCTAAGCTAATGCTTTTAAACTTCTCTGTGAAAGAAGGCTGACCAAGATTACAATCTCCATAATGTGAGCAACAAGAAAACTTAATATGAACTGAAGGTGTCTTTAAAGTGATGTCATCTGGAAGCATTTTTCAGCTAGAAGTAGAGACATGGTTTGATATAGGAAAGTCAGAGGGAGGTTTAATGGCATTTATGTACATGTCCTACTCAAACTACAGCCAGAAGAAGGAAGTTTAAAATCAGTGAAGCTGTCCTTTAAGTTATATTTAGACTGCAAGACTTTTGCTGTAATGCAGCAGTTTCAGACTGTAGTTGCCTTTTGCTATAGAGTGTCAGATGCTGCTGAATGTTTGTGGCATTTGTCATGTCTGCATTTCTGTCTATTAGTATTTACATCTGTGTCAGTGTTGGCAGGAACTGTGACGAAGGATGTTTCTAGTAGACTATATATGTCTTATGACGAATGTGCTTCAGGAATACAATCAAAGGTAGAATACTGGACAAACCCTGGTGCAAGCCAATGCCAAACAAATATGTGTATATGCAATTCTACATCCAACAGGACATAGTGTCCCCCTGTGTGACAGTCAGCTGTCTGTGATTGTAGAAGGTGATAACTGAGTGTAATGCCCTCACAGCCATGCAACCGTATCAACATGACAGCCCACCTCCAGGTTGTGGAGCATGTGATAAGGTACACTGGAATTTTAGAGAAGAGCCTTTGTAAACATGTTAGCACCACTTTCACATTAAGTGTAACTTGGCCTAAAGGATATGATGAAAGACTGGCACTCACTGAGGGGCGTTTCCACTCAAACTTCATTGGAGCTTTTTGACTGTAGAAGAGTGAGGAGTCATTTGCAGGGAAGAGAGGGTCTTCAAACAAAACCTTCTTGTTTAAGTATTTGTCTCGCAGTTCCAAAAAAGTCTTAAGACGCTTGGCATCCTTGACAGCGTCATTTCTGCTCAGAATCGCAGAGTAGATTGAGTTTGTCCCAGCAGATGGATAGTCAGTTTGACTATCAGGCCCAAGTGTTGCTTCAGTTTCATAGAGAACTTTGATTTCTGTGTCCTCCACAACCAGCACATTTCCTTTATGATTCATGTCCCCCATTTTGCGAATGTCTCAGGCTGTTTCAGAGTGCAGTTATAAACTAGAGAAAAGAAACTCTGAAGTCCTTCCTTTGTTGCAAAAACAGATGATACACTTGCAAAACTGCTATAAGAAGCTTCCTGTCTCCTCCTTGACTCCAATGATCACTTTTAGTTCCTTAATTTGCTGGAAAAATTATGCTACTGCTGCTGCTCATGAAGTCAGGAACCAAACTTTCACACCAGCACTCCCAGTTGAGTACCCTAGAGCTTGCTAGATCTAAATATAGGTCCCATTAAAAAGGGGTGGTGGCTTCTCAAAGAGAGACCCTTACCCTGTCCCAACATTCAGTGACTACATTTTTGCAATATAATGAAATAATACTACTGTGCAATTCAAAAGAAGACTAAAAAAGTGTGGTCATGTGACCAATTGTCCTTTAACTATTTTAATCAAATATGGATCACTATTATAGTGTGTGTGTGGGGGACTTTAGGATCCTGCAGTTAGTAGTAGGAACCAGGTTAGAAAGGCTGTTTAATTAGTGGACCAAGCATGAGACCCAGCACAGGTCACAAACCAGAAGCCTTCTCAGATTGAACAAAACTAGCTAAAGTGGACAAAGGTTGCTAGGAACCCTGTGGCTGAATGCATGTATGTCCTTTAATGTTTAGTATGTATAAATGAAGTAGTTGAAAGCTTGTTGTAGAGAGATGACTAAAATAGTTTGTTTTACAATCCTAATTCAAAAAAAGTTGGGATAATGTATAAAACGTAAATAAAAAGAGAATGCATGTCATGGATTGGACACTGGACTCTACTCACCCTCACCTTTTGGCCTTCCTTGCACCAATCTACCCACTCAATTACCCTGACAAAAGAATGTCAGTTCTTTTACCTGCACTCCCCCTCTCTGCCCCTCCAGCTCTGTCTCTTCCTCTATTCCCATCAATCTCTGTCCTTCACTCGTTTCCCCTCTCACCCTTTTTTCCACAGCCCTGCTTCCTGTTTCGCAATTTCTATTTTGTAATCCATCTGTTTCACTTACTGTCTAGTCAGCAACTTCACCACTCATCATCCGCCCTGATTGTCTTCACCTGTTCCTTTGCTTATTTAAACCCAGCTCTCCCCACAGTCCCCTGCCAGATTGTCTCTCTGTGTTCCTTAGGGTCCAGTTTGATCTATGGCCTGCTTAGCTGTACCTGACTTGTCTTTGTGGACTGAGGTTTTGTCTTTGACAAACTCTGTCTGTTGGTCTCTGTTAAGTAATGGGTTATTTGGCTATACAAGGTTTGGTTATCTGTTCATCCTCTTCTTTTCTGTTTTATGATAGTTTTGTTAGCTCTGGAGAGGAACCATCCAGCTTGTTATCAGAGGAATGTTCAAAAGGCTGCATCTCTGATGGTATGGGGGTGCATTAGTGCATGTGGTGTGGGCACATCTGGAAAGACACCAACAATGCTGAAAAATACATTGAGATTTTAGAGCAACATATGCTCCCATCCAGACAACATCACCCTGCTCCTTTTTTGAGATGTGTTGCTGCCATCAAATTCAAAATTTGCTAATATTTTCCATGAAATGGTAATATGTTTGTTTCAAAATCTGAAATGTTGTTTATGTTCTATTGTGAATAACATGTGGGTTTATGAGATTAGCAAATAATTACATTCAGTTTTTACTTTTACATTTTTGAATTGGTGTATTAAAACTTTATAAAAAAGTAAGACAGAATAGTTAAATACATAATTACAATGTGAAAATAGTCTTTATTTCTTAAATCCTAGAGCACTACGGAGGCTTTATTAAAGGGGTAGGAATTTGTAGTCATTTTATATCTATGAAATTTTCCATCCTACTTTATATTTGTATGACAAAACCATTTATCTTGATTCATTTTTCAGTTGGCCTAATTCTCTGTTAGTCTGTGGGCTTATCAAATAAGAAAGGGAGGCTGTGCAGTGCTTGGTTGCCATGTTTGGGGGAAACCTGTATTCACATCTACGTTTGAGTGAATGGCATAAGGGTATTGGTAGACTGTGGTGTGTCATATGAAAAACTATTCTGTATGTATTTCAGTTATTTATAGCCATAATGCGTAGCCATATTACAAAAGTGCATGTGTTTTTATTTGTTTCTTCAGTAACATGTTGTGATATAATTTTTTTTAATTCAATTTTATTTTTTATTATGGTTTTCATGTTCGATCTGAAACGTGGTGGACTCAGCAGAGCAGGTGAATTCATTTATAAATTTTTTGAAATGTATTTAAAAAGGACATCGGGGGCCTGGTGCTCAGTAGTTAGAGCTTCGGGTTGGGGATGCAAAAGGCCACTCCGTCAGGTGTGGCCCCGCCCAGCCGCCAAGGGCGACCTTGGTGCCGGTCCCAGGCCGGGACAAAATGTGAGGGTTGCGGCAGGAAGGGCATCCGGTGTAAAAATGAATGCCACATCAATGCGTGGGACATGTTTCGCCCCCCGAAGGGACAAGCCGTTGATCTTATATTTAAAGGGTACCGTGTGCAATATTAAACATACGTTTTTTCAGATGATGCATTGCACTGGAGTTGGCAAATTTTCATCTGCAGTTCCCCAGGCAGGTCACATTAAAAACACAATTACAACGTCAAAACAAAAGCAGCCCAGCTGACACAATGACCAACAATCAGGAAAACATGATAAACCATCAGAAAGACAGCAAAACCCTGAATAGCAATAACCCCAGTCAGTGGCTTCAGATGCTACCACTTACTTAATTCTCCTGAGTTGCATATTGTAGCTTCAGTGGGACTTATTTGGAAAGTTGAGATTTCATGTTGTCCTCAGAGAAAGTTTTTAATAAATTTTTGTGAATCAGATTGTGAGCAGATTGTGAATAATGTGACTGTGACACATTTAATTTGATTAATGCCTTTGAGAAGAAGAGCAAACCTTCTGTGTTGTCAGGGGAACTGACTATTCTTTTAATGTAAACTTGAAAAAGTGTGAAACTATCCTTTAAATGTATTTTATTTAAAAACGGGGGACGAGGCTGCCTGTACCTGGCAACCAGTCTTGACTATGACGTCACTTGTTCTTAGCGCAGTGTGCAGCTGGCAGCTGTCGCCATCATATCAGGAGAAATGTTAACCTCAGTGTAAAGTCGGTCAACAGTTGTGTTCGAGGATATAAAATTATTGATAACATTAATATCTCTTTGTTTCTTTTGTCGATCTTCTTTGAAATCTTGTGATGTTATTAACCAGTCAACGCGTTTAGTGCTGTTGCAGTTTGTGTGGTAGCACACATTAGCAGAGCTGGAGTCTTGAGACGCAGCAGGAAGGGGCGGTGGGCTGCTAAAAACGCTCGCTTGCTAGTTAGCAGCGAACGAGCTAGCCTGCTTCCTGGCGAGTAAATAAAACGTACAAAGAAACATCGAGTTACAGATATTTCTCAATAAAGTCACGACTGTGAACGCTGATACCTGAGTTGTCGCCGGTAGTTTCCGCTGCTGTCTCGTGCTACGTTTGTAACGCACCGTAGGCAAGAAGCTAGCTGCTACTCTGCTGAGAAACCAAGAAGATTCAACGGCAACTTAGAGCTAACAAAGCAGAAAGAGCCAGCTGGGCTCGGTCCTCCACAGTGTGAGTCAGTTAAGCTGGAGCTGGCTTCGTCACATTTCCCATCTTTAACACGTATGTCCAATGATTATTTTTTACTGCTTTACTTTTCCTTTTGTTGTTGTTATGGCCTTTCCTGCTGAGTGCTAAGTGAGCTAATGTTAACTTTGTTTCAAAGTGTCACCGGCTACTCCTCAGCAACAGCTACTGCATGTTCGGCCGCTACAGCTTCCGAGTGCATGCAGCTGTTGCCAAAATCGTTTAGAATTCGATCGAATGGCTCAAATTATTTAACAGAGCGCTAAAATCAGCCTTCTGGACTATGATAGTGACCTTGTGGTTGGGTATTTCTGTGCTATGCAGCAGGCTATTTGGCCTGACGACTGAAAGAATGTCTGAGGGAGAGAACAAGCAGGGCCCGGACACTACCCAGGAGGTGAGACCAGAGGCGATGGCAGCTGCACCCGCAGGTCAAGGAGTGTCATCAGTGTCTCCCCCCGTGTCCACGGTGACCCAGGCTCCAGCTACCGCTGCCACGGAGGACGAGGAAGAGGAAAGCGAGGATGAGTCGGAGATTTTGGAGGAAAGCCCGTGTGGACGCTGGCAGAAACGCAGAGAAGAGGTAGATTTCATCTTTATCTATGACCTTAATTCACCAAGTGTTGTTAGCAAATACAGTAAATGGTCCAGTCTCAAGAAACTATAAAAGGACAGTGGGGTGATGGGGCTGTGAAACATGACTTTCACAAAGACACTAAATATTCAAGCTAAAGTTCAGGCAAACATGTTTAGCTCAGTTATGTGGCCTTTGTGCCGAGGTTAAAAACATTGAATTTAACAACAGTTATTTATTGATTATTAGTTATTTCCTTGGGATGACTTCTCTGCCTACAGTCTGGAGGAAGAACCTATTTCATAAACTAGACCTGTCCTGGAAGTTGTTGCCAGGGTGAAAAGAGACCCTCATAATGCTGATGGTTTTTAATGATAAATGTCCTAAACATTGTAGATAAGCACTGACTATTCTCTATGCCGTCTCTGTTACCTTTTTACTGGAGTATTTAAAAATGTTGATAAAATATTCTGTTTATTTCCTAAAGGTGAATCAGCGCAACGTCCCTGGGATCGATAATGCTTACTTGGCCATGGACACTGAGGAAGGAGTTGAGGTGGTGTGGAATGAGGTCATGTTCTCAGAAAGGAAAAATTTCAAACTGCAAGAGGTGGGTGCAGAGATACAGTAAAATAGATTTGGTAGATTAGATTTTTATGATGTTAACATCTGATGATTATGGGCAAGGGAACAACATTTATATTTAATG
This sequence comes from Channa argus, assembly GCF_033026475.1. Lineage (NCBI taxonomy): Eukaryota > Metazoa > Chordata > Actinopteri > Anabantiformes > Channidae > Channa > Channa argus. The sequence continues at coordinate 8,306,667 of NC_090213.1, read as the reverse complement.
CATTGACGAGATGCTTACTATTAGATTCTTGTGTATTTTTTTGTTTTTGCTGTTATCTCACTAACAATGTGGAAGCCTACTGTTTTCCTTTTTAGCTTTTAAGCTTCTTAGGAAGTGGTGGAGCTTGTTGCTGCCAGCACAGTATTCAGTCAGTGAATTTGTCAGAAATGTTAAAAAAAAAAAAAAGGTCATATGGTGACAAGTGGTATTTAGGCTTTGCTTGCACATACATATTGGAATTGTAGGCTTTCTATCATGATGCTTTGCTTTATTCTGAAGTCATATCCAATTTCTTCCATATGGCTTCAGCTGCAGAACTGGCCTTAGTTGATAGCATATAGAAATATGCAATTATGTTTTTAAAATGTGTTTGTGCTAGACTTAAAAACTTGCAAATGATTAGTTATAATGTGTTTGATTTAATCATTTTATTTTTCTGCAGGAAAAAGTTAAAGCAGTGTTTGACAACTTGATTCAGCTGGAGCATTTAAACATTGTGAAGTTTCACAAGTACTGGGCTGATGTCAAAGAGAACAGAGCGAGGGTATGAGATCATTAAAGAACATCCCCTGTTCATCAAATCGCGTGACAAATAAAATCTCATTAATAATTATTTTTGTTTTGCATTTGTTCTGCAGGTTATTTTCATTACTGAATACATGTCATCGGGAAGTCTCAAACAGTTTTTGAAGAAGACAAAGAAAAACCACAAGACAATGAATGAAAAGGTGTGAAATCTCTGCTTTTCCTCACAGATGGATTTTTAAATTAAAATTTTGTTAAACATTATTCTGACAAGTCAGAAATGATTGATAGAAGTCCTGTTTTAACCTGTTTCTGTTTTTGGACCAGTGAGATTGTACCATTAACATATTCTCTCATCTGACAGGCCTGGAAGCGCTGGTGCACACAAATTCTGTCTGCTCTCAGGTTAGTTTAAACTAACCTATCATAATAATTGCCCTCATAATAGATGAGATGAGACTTGATTGATCCCACAATGGGGAAATTCCACTGTTCCATCAGTGGAAAAAAATCTATATTTTATTGAGGATAATTCTATAGTTCTCAAGGGCTTATTGTTAAAGTTGCTGACAACCCTTTCTGAATCTAGCTATCTGCTAATAGGGCTTATTTCGTTATGGGGCTAACAAGTAACAGCAATATTTGTTTGAGGTTTATAGTTGTATTATGTATGTAGCGGTGTATGTACAGTAAATATATGTATATACACATTTGTGTAAGTATACGTAGTGTGTTTAATTATTATTTATTTATTTTTTTATTCTTCTTTCCGTAAAAAGCACATTGAGTTTATTTGCATGAAATGTGCTTTACAAGTAAATTTCCCTTGCTCTGTATTGCTTAGTCTCATAAATTATGTGTGAATATTGTGGAACTGTCACGCATTTTAACAACCAGCAGCTGCAGTCATTTGACAAATGCGTTACCTGTTTATTTTTTGTGTGTGTGTGTTTTTTTTTTTTTTTTTTAAATCACTTGTAACCTTCTTCTCTTGCTCTCAGCTACTTGCACTCCTGTGAACCTCCCATCATCCATGGCAACCTGACCTGTGACACCATCTTCATTCAGCACAATGGCCTCATTAAGATTGGTTCAGGTAGGCCTCAATCCATACAAAGCAAGAGATGTTCCAGCAGAATTTCAGCATAGCACCGTGAAGCCAGTGGTACAGGGATATGTGGAGGGCTGCTTGCACAGTGAATTCCCCAAAACCTTGTTAATGGATGCATGGTCTGTGCGAACAAAAACTGACATCTGCAGTTAGGACTGCGCATGACATATAGTATAATACCCATTTTTGCTTTCGCATTACCATGCACAGTTACATTAGAGAAGAGACAGTAGCCCATTAGATGACAGTGTTTAATAAATAAGCAAATCATAATACCATCAGCGGCTGTGTCAACCCATAGTTTAAATAATCCATCAAACATCTCAAGACTCTAATAAAAATGTAATTTCCTTTAAATACATTACACCACAGTGCCACATCTTTTATGGTTTTTTTAGTTTGCATGTTTTTGTGTGAAATATTAAAAGTTCCTGAATAGGCTTCACTACTTTCTGTAGGATACTGTGTGGTGTTTATTTTTATTTTATTTATTTTTTGCTTATATGCACAGCTTGCAGTGCTTTTTTTTCAGTTTTTGGACAATTTTTACTTTTTTTCCCTTAAAGCCCCTTTCAGACAAGCACTAGAATTCAGACACTTTCCAGACTTTCTCTGGGGTGGTTGTATGTGTGAACGCAAACGCCCAAGTCATTGCTCTGATTTTTACCCAGCCAGTTCCCTAGTGCAAAGTCCGGATTATCTCCAACTGAGCTCATTTGTGAATAGAGGAAGTAATATGCCAGAGAACTTCCCATGAGTGAGTGGGTGTGTTGATGATGTCTATTTCCTGCGACTGCAACTAGACCAGGCACCTGACGAAACACCTGAAGGTTAAAAACGCATTCATTCAACCCAACAACAATGTTGAACTGGAAGGGCAACGAAATTCATGAACTATTGTTGGTGAGGGGAGACCTGGAAATCATCAAACAAATACAAGGAACAGCATGAGATTCTGTGGTATTCGACCAGATTAGAAAGCAAAACACGGTCACTTCTGCAGCTTTGTTTTTGCATCATGCTCTGCACCTTGCTTCAGATGCCCAAGCCCCACCCTCTGCCCAGTTGGAGTATTCCTTCACAAGTGAGAACGCATCTCACACAGATTATGTCCCAACGTTTGCTACATGTCTGAAAGGGAAACAGACACTGTCAGGATCCCCCTGACATTCTCTAGTGTTCATGTCTGAAACAGTGTTTTATTTTTAAGTGTTTTGCACCTGCACCCATCTGTGGCTTAACATGGCCTCTCATCAACCACATGTTTACTTCTTCTTCTACTTCTGTATTAATGATCTTAATAAAACATAATTCTCCACAATTTTAGTTGCTCCAGACACTATTAACAACCACGTGAAAACTTGTCGGGAAGAGCAGAAAAGCCTTCACTTTTTTGCTCCAGAATATGGAGGTAAGATTCTGTTAGTGTGTAACTTTTTTCTCATGGTCTGCAGTGGTGTTTTTATGTTATTGACGAGTTTTGTTTCTTTTCAGCTGTTGCCAACGTCACCACAGCTGTGGATATCTATTCTTTTGGAATGTGCGCCTTAGAGGTGAGAGCAAACCTTGTAGCTGTTAATAACTCAGTCCTGCTTTTGTGGTGATTCACAAAAACAATGAGAGCACACAGTTTGTCTCAATACAAGTCTTACCGAGTACTTTAGAAGTAATGCACTGATAAATTATGTATCATAGCATTCTAACAGTGTGATCCAAATTAAGATACGCTAGTAATCTGTTTCAGCAGTCACTGTTTATTTATCACTGTCTTTTGTAAGAAAGGAAATGTAAAATACTTACGTCTTTTGTATGATTAATAATAAAAATAGGTGTGCCGTGATCATTACCAGTGTCTCCAAATTGTGTTATGTAACATGGGAGCGGCTGTTGTGGATTTATTGCTCGTTTTGGTGAGTATTTATGAATCATTTCAAATCTGCAGCCTTCATTGTCTAATCACTCCTTCAGATGGCTGTGTTGGAAATCCAGAGTAATGGAGATTCCTCTTATGTGTCCCAAGAAGCTATAAACAGTGCCATTCAGTCCCTAGAGGACCCATTACAACGGGTGAGCAAAGCCTGTGAGGCTGTTTGGGAGACACACCCAGAACATGAACTTTCTTTTTGCCTAATGATTCATTACGGAAAAAAGAAAAAAAAGTAATTGTTTTTATTAAATTATTTTCAGGAATTCATCCAAAAGTGTCTGGAGGTAGATCCCAGTAGGCGACCCACAGCTAAGGAGTTGCTATTTCACCAGGCCTTGTTTGAGGTGCCCTTACTCAAACTGTTGGCTGCACACTGCATCGTCAGCCACCAGTGTGAGTAAAGACACACACACACACTTTATCAGTTTATATGTTTAAATAACTTCTTGAAACACTTGTATCACACAATGCAATTACAACAAGCCCATACTGCAGCATGTGGGGAAGATTGGAGAAGTAACTCTCTCTCATGGTTGAGTGCTCTTCTCTGATTACAGTGCTTTTATTTTACCTGCAGATATGATTCCAGAAAATGCTTTAGAGGAAATGAAAAAGAACATGGACCCAAACTTGGTGATTGTTGAAGCCAAGAACGTTCAGATGAAGTAAGTGTCAGACCATTCACTGGCCATTTCCTTACGTACACCCGTGGAGTCTAATCCAATTCAATACAGCATCTCTGGCATAATGTCTACTTTTACAAAGTTATAATTTCTCAGTTATCAGTCATCAGAAAACTGATAATTCTATGTTTATTATTGGGTTAAAGTGGTTGGCATAGTCGTACTAGAGTGGGTCTATTAAGGAGTGGTCCTGCTTTGTCTGCCTCATTTATTTTAATAGGGTGCTTAAAACATTTGAACTACCTCTTAATATACTTTACTGTAGTGCACTCCAGTATGACTCCTTCACCTACTGTGACCTCAATAATAAACACTGTTTTGGGAAAAAGTATGAGGAAATAATATTTAGTGGAGTTCACTTGCTCATGTGTCTATACTTTATAATGACTTTATTATTATTTTGTTTTACATAGATTTTGTATTACAAAGAAATTACTGGTTGTAGATATTGCGTAGACATTAAGGTTGCCTTGCAGTTAATAAAATTAATATAATGAAAAGTTGAAACCTAGCTGGATTCTTAATAAGGCTGGTGAATTTCTGTATATTTGTTCTTGTCAACAAATGCTATAAAAAGGCTAAAACCAACAGTGAATTGCTATGACTCAGTGTAATGTTTGTGAATCCAGAACCTGATATTAGCTTACTGCCATAGAAGACCTAGAATATTCACGTGTTTTTTTCTCTGTATCAGGCTCTCTCAGTTTCCTGCGCTTGAGCTGGACAAGTTTCTAGAAGATGTAAGGTAGGAAAATAATAATTATTATTATGTTGCTGATTTAAAGATTCTGGTTTTAATAGTTGGGCCTGCTGTTCACGTTAGTTACAACATATCCATTGATTAAAAAGACCCTGCCTTATTTAGGGACCACTGTACAGTATACCATCTTTCTCAGCTGCCAATTTGGAGCACAACTCCTGCAGAATGTCCACAACTGCAATTTTTATAGTTTTTATTTTTTTTCTTTCTTTCTCTCTGTATTAGGAATGGGATTTATCCTTTGACAGCGTTTGGGATACCCTGTCCACAGCAACCACAGCAAGAGGCAGTGAAGTCTCCTATAGTGCCCCCTTCAGTCAAAACTCCAACTCCTGAGCCTGCAGAGCTCGAGACCAGGAAGGTGAGAACTGCAAATATACCTCAGTGAAATAATGATAGGGGAAACTCTGTGCAAGGCAAAAACATTAAAATAATTTGTTTTACCACTTAAGATGCCTCCAAATTTTCTCAAGGATGCCATTAGCAGAAGTTACCAATTTATGGACGTGCAGATGGAAATGATTTATTTTGTGTGTCTCTGTATTTCTTAAATAAAACCCACAATGCACCTTCATCCTATCCATTCTATGCACTGATTCAAGTATTTCTTTTGTTTGTATGTTTATGAGCTGAAGAATATTTCCATTTTTAACTCTACAGGTCCTTCAGATGCAGTGTAACATTGAGCCAGTTGATGAAGGCACCAAACATCATGTAAGTCTCATTAATTCTGTAACGTTTGTGTTCACAAGTTATACACATTATGCTGTATTTAAAAGTGATCTGTGTTGATCAACTTTTAATTGACTTTTCTCCTTTTAGTTGACCTTGCTGTTGAAACTTGAGGATAAATTAAACAGGCACTTGAGCTGTGACTTGTTACCAAGTGAGTATTCTTATTTCTTTATTACGACTGTGAAGTTGCATGCAGCAATGTAAGCATTGTCACTGAATGTATGACAACTTGGATGACTGGTGAACTGCTTTATCAACACCTTGTGTGTATGTGTATTTGCAGAACTTGATGATATAGCATTTACAAATTGAATTTTCCCTATTATGCAGTATTTCTCTGCTACCATTTTTGGCAAACTGCTAAATATACGGCACATAATTATTAGTATCACATGATCCTTTGCTCATGGGTTGCTGTACTGGACATGCTTGTATTTTCTGTGTGCATGCTAATGACTCAGACACAACATAGGAGAAGCAGTTTATTAAAACTTTGCTTGACAAAATTGTTTGAGTTGAGTTGCCTTAAAAGAACATTATTTAATGACACGTCATTGTCCTGTCAACACTCTAAATGTCCCCCACCCCCAGATGAAAACGTGCAGGAGCTGGCTGTGGAGCTTGTTCAGCTAGGATTTATCAGTGAGGTAAGTAGACTTCTCCATCTCGACCTCAACCCTCATAACCCTGACATCCTGACTTTAGCATCCAAAAACACAAGATAATTGTTCGACCTCATTGTCTCTGCATTTCAGGGCGATCAGCCACGGCTTGCATCTGTTCTTGAAGAGGCCTTCTCAAAATTCTACAGCCGAAATGGTTCTCTCAATCCGGTGACAGTGTCCTCATAGCAGAGGACTCGCCAGGCCTTCTGTCAGCCCTCCTCGTCCTCTTCAACAGGACTAGCTTTTTGCTCCACTTCCAAGTTGCAAGAGAGCTTTGCAAGGACAGAGGAGAGGAAGCCTTGGTCTGATTGCAGATCCTGCAGCCTGTCCTTGTAACTTCTGGTGGGAAAAGCTGCCACTAAGTGGTTGTCGCTTTCTATCTTTTTATTTTTCATCCCACCCAATACAGCCATCTGCTTCTCTTTTAAGAGAGAAAATCCTAGTTGCAACTTAAAGGAAAATACAAATGTTTTCATTTTTAGCGTATCTCTTTCAGTTCTAAACACTGTTGAAGTGGGAGAGGTAAGCAACATAAAACTGGATAACGGCAGTATTTTCCTTAAGTCAGTATTAAAATTGTATTTTAAACATTTTTACTTCAAACTGTTTAATAGTTGTCTGTATGGAAAAAAAAAAACTCTGTCCAGGCATACAGAATTGTATGTATTAATGGTGTTGTAAGGTTAAGTCTGGTTTACTGGGCCTTTAAACGTTCTCTTGAGCAGTGAGTGAGGCATCTTTCCTACCTTGTATTGGTTTCCGAAGACTGCGTCAAGCTTTGTCACTTTTAGTAGTTAAAAACTCGGATTCTATCAACATAGACATAAAACATGCAGCTGCAACACAATCGGAAGAGCTACCCATATATTAAATATGAAGCTATTTATTTGGACCTTTTGTTGGTTGTGCACTGTACTTCACTTCCAGCACTAAGGCCGGTGGTCATTTGAATGTATGCTTTTACTTGCTTCTTTCAATCAAATAATTTTCTATAAGATAGTTTGTCGACTTTGGTCCAGTCCGTGTACCTACTAGCTGCTGTTTTAAGAAACCTATTGCAGCACTTACTGATTAGAATTAGGTCAAGTAATTGTCTTTAAGTGGCATTTTACACAGGAAATGTTAATTTGAATGCTCTGGCATTTAAGCACGTGATCTGGTGTGTCAACAGATTTGGTGAGCGCACGTATGCTTTACGGTCCAAATGGAAACTGGTGCATGCAACAAGCTTATTTCTGTAGTTGGTTTAGTTCTCATTTTAACAAAGATGGCGATAGATGGAAGTATCATGGTGAAAGAATTTTATCAACTATGGCCCTGTCAGTATTTAGATTTTGTGGCTCTGAATCATTAGTTTCCTTCATAGCTGAAGCACTGCTTGACATCCCAGCTACAACATGCTTTTGCCACTTAGGAATTCAGTTTTGGCTCAGTTCTCTTGCATCTAATAACTGTCTAATCTCTGCTAGTTTGCACTTCTGTATACTTCTGTTGGCTGTATCTGTCCTGTAGCCTCCAGCTTCTTCACACCTAACAGACTTGAGACTTGATAATTTGGAAATCATTGGAATTTTAGTAAGTTATCCAATTTTGTTTTCTTTATGCTGTGACTACCTTTTGTTAGGGTCTGTAGATACTGCAGGATACCAGTGTTGGACTGCCTGGCATGCTTGTAGCCATCTTGTACACTGTATGCTGGACACTGCTCTGTTTCCGCTACTCATTTAACCCTTTTTTTCACTTCCTGATATAATAAAATTACACAATCAGCACTTCAAGTCCTTGTTCTGTGTCATCTTGTGTATATCACAAGCTCAGGCCTGCTGCTGATGGAGAATTTCAGATCATACACAGTGAGATGTTTACTTAAGATTGTCTCTGCTTCTTGGTTTAAAAAAAAAAAAAAAAGGCAGGTTCAGTGGCCAGTTTTTGGATGGTCCACCAGCAAAAACTCTGCCCAACAGATGTGCATGTAGATGTCAGATCCCAGAACCTAAATGATTAACCACGTGTGGAGCAACATTTCATGTGTATGCAATTGATACTTGTCTTTGTGTCTGGTGAAATAATTTAATTTCCTCCCATTTCCTGTATTTGGTACTGTAATCTCTTTAGATTTTCATCACAATCTGAGAGGCCCTTTCAATAACCTGGTGCCTCTACAGACAATTTAGGCAATGAGCAGGTCTTATTTCTTTCCTATTAAATATTCAGGGTTGTTTAGAGGACCAAAAGAAGAGATAAGCACGTTAATGTTAACATTACCATAACATTGGAGCCACGCCGCTATTTAAAACACAACTGAAATGTAGTTTAGATGATGTTTAAAGAAAGTTTAAACATCACATTTTAACTGCAATAATTAACACACAGACTCACAATTGGGACAAAAAAATTATTTATACAAAAATGCCATCCCGGTGCATCTGGAGTGTGATCGCTACACTCCGATCATCACCATTTGAATTATTTGTTCAAATGTTTAAGAAACTGTAGCCCTTGTACAAGTATAATAATGTACATACTTAAAAGTCACAATGTGTGCTCATAACCGCTGAATAAAACACATTTCATGCTGACAAACACATTGCCGTACAAAATTACAGCAGAATAATAGAAGTACAGCAAGACTAAAAAAGTTTGTATATAAAACACCCTAGAAACACACTCAAAATAAAAAACGAAAAAAAACCTACCAAAATGGTGACATCCAGTTTGTGTTTCATTAGTGGTATTTTCAATTCTGTACATTGTGAATAAAAAAAACAAAAACAGTACATAGCACTTCAAACACATTACTCTTTCACATTAAAATTGTGTTTTTACTTCCCAGTTTGAAAGTAGTGTTTATAGGCACAGTAATTGAATTCACCATTCCTTGTTTCATGTAACTCCACTTGTACTTGCAGATAAAGTCACTTCACCCTTTTGTTTCCAGAAGTTTGCTGTTGTAGAGCTGCCAAACCTCAAAGTGTACTAATTCGCTGTAAGTTCGGACAAACAGATACTCACTGCGAGCTGCTTCTACTGCTATGGCTCGACTTCAAACGCCCAGATTTTACTACAGTCCAACAAAGGACACCTATTAATTGGAAATGGTCAAAGTCTGAAGGCTGTCATTTGAAAACAACATAATTAAGATTTATAAGTGTTAATCAGATTAACTGGTGTTGTCTTACTTTCAGCACAAATCAAATGAGTCTAAATGGGCTATTTACACACAGACAAGATCTTATTGCATTTTTGCTTTAAACAACTGAATATGCTAATTTCAGTAAATAACGACATTTATGTCTTTAGAGAACTGTATTTAGAAACTTGTTTGGACTAACCTGCATTTATTAAATAAGTGTTTTTTTTTTTTTTAATTGACAGTCCATTAACACTTTTAACTAGGGCCCAGACACAATTCAATAGTATCATTTATCATACTGAACTTTGTTACCAAAGTCAGTTGTCACAGTACTCATTATAGTTGTTGTTTTTAAACAAATCTTTTTGCTTTGATTTCTCACAGAAGGTTGGGCACAAATATGAATAATAAAATAACTGATGGCTGAATTCCATTTTCTGATCACAGTTGCACTGTCACGACTTACTGGTAAACTTCACAGAGCCATTGTTAATGTCATTACCAAGACCTGTGCGCTTTCTAGTAATCAAGAAATTTCCTCCTATCGATTCTAAAAAAAAAATATATATATTTGAATCATAAATGCATAACATTGATTATTTTTAAATTGTTTGTCAATAAATTTTAAATCGTATTATATATGCAGCTTTAATTCTGTAATAATTTTCAGAAAGGTAATATTTCCTAAAATTGAACAATTCTATAAATAAAATACTTGAAATTAGGATGTAAAAAATGTTGAACGCTTTAATTATCCTCAGGTTTTTACCTAGGTCTGCAAGATTCGTCTACTTTAACAATTTGAGCTTAAATAACCAGAAATTATGTGACATGGGTAAACAAATCATTTCTGATCAGAGAGGAGAGTGGCAGATGAACAAATCACATATATGTGATATATTCATTTTGTATCTTGTGTAGAAATATCCAACCCCAGCACCAAACTTTCATTTAGACCAATCTGTGTCTGAACAACCAGATAATTTGTGCAACTCTCTTGCGGTCAGGTCTTCCATAACTTAAATCTTATTTTGGAGTGAAACTCTCCAAACCTTGATGTGGAAAGAAAACGGCAATAATACAGAGTGATGTAGAGTTAGCACCATTAGTGCGGCTAAAGGCATTTGACTTGTGGAGGCTTGTTCTAGTTCCACTCCTGGTTGGAAGTACATGTAATTTTTGCGCTGCATTGAAATCCATTAACCCCCTCCCCTCTTGCGTTTTATAATGGAGGGGTCTGGAAAACATGATGGCATTCTTTATTTCTTCAGACACTGGTACATCAGTGCTCGTGGATTCAGCATGTAGCGCTCAGAATTGAGGAGCTTGGTGAGATACTGCGGCACCGGAGGCCGAGGAGCCATGTAGGACACGCCGGGGCTGACGGCCATCACCTCAGCAATCTTCTGTTTCATTTCTCTTATCTCCCGGTCCTGCTTCAGTATTTTATCTGTAGGAAGGAGAAATGTGTTTAATGACACATCAATTCATATTTTTTCTGGTGATTGTAAATGTGATGCTTTGAGTTGTTCAGTTTTCAAGCAAAATAATGCACCTGGATTTAAGCACATCCTAAATGATAGCAGCTGGCTGATTTCTTGTTCCTTAATCCTTTCCAGTAACATGGTTTTAAAAGTTATAAAATGTGTAAACTCTTGACATGAATATTTATGGTATGAAATATAAGGACATGATTTCTCAGGAGTGTAACCAAAATGTAATATACTTTAAGTCCAGTTGATGGTGCCACTGGACACATTTCCATCCCAAATTCATTACTTGTTTGGAGCCAAAATGTCCTTCAAATTTCCTTTAAAATTGCTGCCCCCCTTTTTCCCCCCACATTTTCTTTTAACTAACAGCAAGATATGACAAAAAACACAATACATAGAAAAGCATCATTCAGTTCGTGCAGGATTTAAACACTGAGGCAAAACTCTCGCTACGTCAGGAAAAAACTGAACCTTGAGCGATTTCCAGCTGTCTGCGGGCATCTCCCAGAGCTGAGAACAGGTCCAGTTTGATGCGGGTCTCAGCGCTCAGGTTGTACTCTAAATGTTGAGCCTTCTCCTGCATGGCTGACAGAGTGGACAGCAGCATGTCTGTCTCTTTCTCCACACCGTGGTATTGCCCCAAAGCCTGAATCCAAAGGCACAACACGGGTTAGGGCGCATCAAAACAGCAGTGTTACCTCCCGCAGCCACCAACTGAGGAAGCCAGTGCTTTGGTTCCCCAAGTCTTTATGTGTTCTTTAAATTTCAGTCAGGTCTAGTTTGTTTAACTATTCTGGAAATGGAGTTCGTTTTGTTCACTTAGGGAACCAATGCACGACAGAGCAAACGGTTTTCACACACTGATGATGAACTGGCCAGACATTCAAAAAACATTAAAGAGAGGGATTTACTGAAAGATGATTCTTTCTGTGTTTAACATGTTCCCACATTTGCCTTAAAGCAGTGCAATGTTTTTATGAAAGACCTGGCTTTTTTTTTTTTTAGCATGCTTCATGGAGAATATGCCACTAAAATGAAATCCAAACCCACACAGTACCACAATGTGCACACCCGATGTCATACACAAACAACTGTACAATAACACTGTGTACTGATATGATGACAAAAGTGCAGTATCCAAGCCAAAACGAAACCAAAAGAACTCAAATTCACCCATTAAAACCCATTCTGTTTGATAATACAATAATTACAGACACAAAAAAACATAAAAATCAAACAAAACCACTAAAAGACCAAACTAAAGACAATCAAGTACTGGAGCACTTGAGACTCACGGACAAACTCACAAGTTCATTCCCAAATAAAGGAAAAAAAAATACCTCAACATCACTCTCTAGATCTACCACATGACTCTCTTTCACTTGATACTCCAGCTGTAGTTGTTTGTACTCTGTCTCTAGATCTTTAACTCTTTTCCTTAACATTTGGGTTTCAGAGTGTTCCTGCCTGGTGTAGGAGATGGAGAAAATAGCAGTTTTGAGCGGTAAGAGAGGGGTTTCATTTAATAAAAAGACCGGTTCACAGAGAAAGAAACATGACATTTCATTTGCAGTGTAATGAAGACGCCGTTTTAATATACAAGGTCAACAATCTGTAAAGATATTCATCAAAAATAGTTTTGCGTCATCTGAAATGTAATTGCGCGTGAGTTCCGTATGAAGCTGGAGCCAGCTTCACATAAACACTGGAAACGGGGACGCAGCTAGGCTGGATTTCACCTAAGGATTCCTTTTATTAGATAAAGACAATATGAAGTTTACATTATGCCAGGTTAACTGTTGGGGACACGGGAGCCATCTTGTGAGGATCCCCTGCTTTTCTTTTGGTTTATATCTTATCATCCTCGTTTGCTGTGCCTTTTTGTCTACTTCTCATTTTAATTAGTTATTGTTATTTTTTATTGTTATTTTCAATTCTTCGACTTTTTTGTTCTTCCATTTTCTTTGCTTGATACACATTTCTTTAACGTTCAATCGTCTGTAAAGCACTTCTGAACTGACTTTATCTGTATGACAGGAGCTCTATCAATAAAGTTTTGATTGATTAATGAATTTATGTCTGTACGCTCTCAGTTTGACAGCTTGTAAATTAACCACTGGAAAACTGTATTTCTCATCATTAGTTCTTCCAGATAGCATTGCTTGCTATTGTGAATAAATTCCTCCAGGTAGGTTCCTCTTTCTTCCTCTTCGCTCCTTCTCATCTCTATCGCATTTGAACAACTTAAGAATTTCAGCCAAAGAAAACACTGCATACCTCTCAAGATGGCACATTTATCCCCAAACAGTTAACACAGCGTTACGTATCTTCACATTCTTATAGGCCAGAGGTTCCCCCCTGTTTCCAGCCTTTATGCTAAGCTAAACAAACTGCTACTGAAGCTGTCTCCAGCTTCAGAGGGAACATACAGACACCAGGTCAAGAAAGTGAGTAAACAACATGATGCATTCACTAACAGCAAAATTCAGTTTTTATTATCAGTATGTATGTAGATCCCAGCTTTACTTTTCAGGCACTAATCGACTTCAGTACAGGGACTGTAAAGGTGTGATAGGTGTGATTACCTGTTTGTTAGGCTCCGTGCTATGCTGGCCGCCTCCTCCAGTTTCTGAGCGTGAAGTTCACCCAACTGTTTCTCAACAGAGTGTCTGGCATCCGTCTCTTCTCTGGTCTTTTTCTCCAGTATGGCGGCTGTCTGTTTGTCCCGCTGCTTGGTTTTGGTCAGACACAGAATCCTGACGAAAAGACGTTAATTTAACCTCAGATAATGACGTAGAGAGAACACTGTGCCAACAAAAGAAACAATATATATGCTTACAGAAAATGTCCTAACATGGTAAATAAAGCATAATACTGATGTGCTTAATTAAACAATGAATTATCTGTTGGATCATCATCTGTTGGTGGATTGTTGATTGGTTAAAAGCTTGATTTTGTTTAAAAAAAGGTTTAAAAACATGTATGTGTCAGTGTCTAATACTGTAGCACACTGTTGTACATTTAAGCTTCCCCCAGTGTGTTTGGTGGATCACCCACTTGCTTTGAAGCAGCATGTTGGACTGTCTGAGCAGAGAAACCTCTGGCCTCAGGCTCCTCTCACTGTTGGTCAGGTTGCAGATGTGACTTCTCAGCTCCTGCTCGCTCTGTCTGCTCGCCTGCAGCTCAACCTTCAGCCTCCTCAGCTCCTGCTCCAACCTGAAAGTAGAATTTTCTCCTTATTTCTCTTAATTCCACCGTCACATTATACCTCCATCTAAGTTCAAACTATTTGTGTCGTACTTGCTCATCTGTTCAGAGTAATAACTCTGAGCTGTTGTTGTACTCTTGTCTGTCATGTTCCGACTGGGGCTGGCTGTTTTGGAGCTGGATCTCTGTTTCTTCTCAGGTCGTCCTGCAGGTGGTGAAGAAGTGTTTGTGTTGCCTCTGCGGGCTTTTGGCGAGGTGTTTTTGGCCGCTCGTGCGGCTTTGCTTCCATGCTCCTCTTGAGGTAGATTATCTGAGGTTGGAGAGGATTCTGGTCCTCCCGCCCTGCTATGGAGATCTCTGGGCTCCCCAGCAGCGTGTTTGAATGAAGATGGCCTGCGGTTCGATTCAGCACACCTCACCTCCTGAGTTGCCTTGTCTGTCGCTCTCTCCTCGCTCCGGATTTGGAGGCAGTCCACTGTGTGCACTTCATCATGGGCAACTGCCGTACTGCTCTGACACTGATACTGACTTGAATCAGGTTTTATCTTCCATTTTGAGTCTGCAATACAGATAAAAACCAAGAGGTGGTTACTTCCAGCACTGTATCATATATATGATATCAGCCAACTATGAGTATACTGATGATAAGTCTGTGTACATATCGATGTACTGTCTAAACATACATATCATTGTGACTAGAAGTGAATAACATTGATTGCCTCATTACATAGCACCTGAAAGTGTGTGGGATATATTAAGGCAGCTATTGAACATTTTGTCCCTGACTGTAGAGTCTATTTGATTTTAAGCTCTGTAGTTCACTGTACTCAAAAAACAGACACTAGCAACTGTTTGCCTGTGCAAATATTCATTTGCTGCCACTTGAGTTTTGTTGTCATTATTCTGATCTAGATAAACTTCCAGAAATCAGTGGGCGTCCAAAAGTTCCCAGATTTGCCAAAACAGATATCTGTTGCTTTAAATCCTTCTGTTTTCCATTTCTGTCTGATTAGTACATTTAGTAGAATATTCTTATTTATTGTAATTTGATAACGTCCTGTGCTTGCAGGGCTGCGCAGAGTGTGGTGCGACAACCGAGCAAACCCAAAGCTGTAGCAGAGTGGGGAGATAGAGATAACTGATTCCAAGTTTCACGTTGGTGCTAGTTGAACTTGCACACTGTAGCTTTAATAGCACTGAGTGATGAAGGGCTGTATTTTAGGGAACTTGCTGCTGATCCATTATAGTTACTCACATTTCCATTTGAAATTATTTACATTCAATACACTGTATTTGTAAGGTAGCTCCACAGTACTGAGTGCTTGGTATCAGTAATTATCATCCAAACAAAGGATCCCACCTACAGAAACTTAAACTTCCAATCTCACCCTACTTGTGTGATCACATACAACAAAGACCCAGTGCACAGCACTAAAAATCAAGACAAAAGAAACTGACACATCCTGCAGATTGAGTGAATGGTAGTTTGATGTGTGATTGAATGGCCGGTGCCGGTGCACAGACTCACTGCTGTTGCCATCTGTGCCAGTCTTGGGGTAAACCTGCAGGCCTGGAGGGAGTGAATGCTGCAGGAGGTGCATGTGGAAATCGTTCTCATTCTGCACAGCTTTCTGTATGCGCAGCTTAAAAATGTTGGTGAAATAGCAGGTGGCATCAAATCCTAGATACACCACAGGATATCCAATACTGAAAAAGAACACAGAGAAACAAAGATACTGTAGTTGTGTACGAGCGCCACATTACAGAGATAAGATCTAAACAAATCCTGCCTGATTATAAGTGGCTATTCTATAAATGTATGCATTCTTTACATACATTTACTTTACATACTTTACATCATAATTGCTCATTAACTGGAAACATAAAAGTGAATTTTTCATAATGTGACACAGGTAATTCATTCAACACTAATGCATTTATTACAGCTCAATTAGTTTTATTTAGAGGATTAGTTTTAATTCTACAGAAGGTTGAGTGGCTCTTTTTATTCAAACATAAACATACCAGTGTGCAGCAAAAAGATGAGAGAGGTTGGCGTGAGCGGTTTTAATGTCTTTAAGTCTTAGTGAAGCTTCTGTGTACACAAGTAGAATCCAGAGGAACACTGTTGATATACAGATGCCCTTCTCTGAAAAGAAACATAAAATAGTCAGATATGAAGAGTTGGCAAATGACACCAGCATCTAATCAAATAAAATAATCAGCAATTAAATTAAATTAAAAATAATAAACAGTTGTAGTTGAATAGCAATGAAAATGAAATTGTTGTGTAAGGAACAGTTTGGAATAACTGGGGGTATAAAAAGCACAAACAAATAATTCCCTGCTCACCTGTGTGCCATATGTAATTGAATAATACATAGGTGCTGGCCACAAAGAACAGCCAGTGCAAAGGAACAAAAATTAAACAGAAGATGTCCAGAGTAAAGGCAGCACAAACAAAAACAACACAAATCACCTGCAAACAAAGAGAACAATCGTTTCAATGAAGACATTGGATTCATTCTGTGGGACTGTCACACAATTTCAAACCAAGCAACTGTTGGGGGGTTCTCACCAGCCCGTGGCAGTGGAAAGTGGTATATACACTCCCAAAAAAGAGCCAGCATGGCCACAGGTACTCCAGTCTGAATTCAAGGATGAAATCTGCCAGCAGCACCAGCGTCCACATCATAATAAACTTCAGGAAGGTGAATGCACTGCAAGCAGATGCAGAAATGATAAGCGAGTAAATTGTATGTTTTATTCAGTTGGCATGTGCAGTTTCCTCCTCTGATTCTAGTAAATAAAGTCATTTCAAATACAGTAAAGCTTTTTAAATGCTGCTATTTAACAAACACACAAGCTTTTAGAAGTATTAAACCTATAATTGAGTGGATGCATCTTTTTAAAAAATTCATCGCATTTCATCCCTTTAAGTAAAGGCGCTGAAGAACAATGACTGTTCCCTCATTCATTTTGTTAGGTGAGCACAAGCCAAACAGGAGCTGTTTCCTCCTTTGTTGTGCTCATAGGCTGCTATCACATCACCCCCTCTTTGTTTGGTAACCATGGCAATATTTCATCTGGAGGAGAGAGGGAGGGAGCACCACAGCATCCTATTACACACAAGTTTAAATCTACCCCCTAATGGTCGAGATACAGAGTGTATTTCAATTTATATGATGGGTATTTATTTTTCAGCTGATAGATATTATTTCACAAGTATTTAACCTGGAGCCACAGCATGTTAAATTCCTAAATTCCCAAGTTCAAATGTGTTCGTATTGTTACTAAAACTATGTGTTTTAATTTATCTCACTGCTAACTATACTTACTAAATGTGATTCTGCAGTAAAAAAAACAACATCAACACTTCATCTTTAAGAGCGAGGAGAAAGATAAACCGAGCACCAAAATAACTTCTTTAAATATGCTGGAACATGCTTTATACTGTTACTAAATCTATGCATATTAATCAGTCTCACTGGTCAATTGTAAGTTATTGAACGATGACAACAAGAGCAGGAAAAAAAAGAGCACACAAAGAGCAGTCATTTTAAAATGCAACTGATGACGTGCAAATAAATAACATGTTTGATTGTATATAATGATAAAGCCTTCATGTGAAAAAATGCACAGTTTTCTTCGGGTGCTATTCTTGTCTGGACTCTGTCTAGACGATTTCCAATTATGCTTTCAGGCTCTCCATGGACCATAACGGGAAATTCAGTTGTTAGTATTTTCCCAGACAGGCATGATGTGATAACTGTGCACCTAATTTGAGCAGGAGCCAGTGCAAAAGCAGACTGAGGAGCCTGGAGAGAACACAGGCCCACGTTAAGTTGCAGGGCTGCTGATTTCTGTCTGTAAACAATGCAGGATGAAGTAACTCGGCACATCTCTGCGCTCCGCCACCTTCAAGCTCCACACATGCTCATAGAAAATGGAAGACATGGACGGAGTGACGCGATGTGAGAGGCAAGACAGCTGAGCAGGATGAAATTCACACAAAGACCACGACAAAAGCAGCCTCGCAGCGGTAGCTACCTTTCAGACAGCTTCTCGGTTATTTTCAGTTTTTTCATTTTGCGGAGCCTGGTCGCGTCCACACATCGTTTCTTCATCTTATGGCTTCTGCTCCCTCCGCGCTGTTGTTGGGACACCGCAGCAGCAGCGACTAAGAGGGGGGGAAGGCAGCGCTGAGAAATAAAAAAAGGGGGGGAGAAATCCCTCTTTGTGGATGAAGATGTTCAGTCCAACCTGTGATGATGTCTGGAAACAAATACAGGAGACCCAACGGCTGTGCGCATGCTCAGTGGAGACTGTACCTACAAGTGTTCATCGCAGGAGGGGAGCAGATCAACACAATGTGCGCACATTCATCACTGTGTTGTGTTAAATATTAATATCACAGTCAGCTTAGCAAAATGTATGAAGTTTTAATTAATACAGTAATAAAAATCAATATTTTCTTATGACTAATTGTTGTAAAGGAAATCCTTCAGTCCTTAATCAAGTAAAAGCAATTATAATCAGGATGATCTACCTAACAGTACCTTACTATTTGACATGATATTATATAAATGTCTCCATTCCTGTTCTTATTACAAGTGTTTTAGGTCCCACCACCGTTACTACCGGGGCAGAGCCAGAGGGGTGGCCTGAGGTGGCTCTAAGCCTTCCCCCAAAATCTGATTGTCCCCCCCCCCCCCCCCCCCCAGGTACCACCCCATGCCAGAGTGAGAAGTTTGTAGGTAGAACTTCCAGCACAAGGAGAAATCTCCAAATCAGAAGCGGAAAATTGGATTGAATTAGATTATTCTGTACATTCAAGCTCTTTGTAACTTTTAAGGTCACTTTTCAAATGTGCTTCCCTATTTTGTGTTTGTGTGCCCCAGTTTTAATTGTAAATAATAATCTTTGAGTAACAGGAGTGATGAACAAGTTCAGACATGCCTTTACATTTTTATAGAAATATTTTCATAGCTACTTTGTGACTTTAAAAAATCTGTCAAATACTATTCACGTGAACTTGTTAGTTTAAAATTGTCAGGATAACTTGGATTTGTGTTCCCGTACCACTTGTGTACACTGTACTGTAAAAAAAAAAAAAGATGACTTGTCTCAAACCACAATATAATTTTGGAAATCAAGCTGGCACTAGAGTGAGATTTAACATGGAACCACTCAGCTCAACCCAGCCCTCCCTTCCTCTGCTCCACTATACTCCACCCAGTCCCAGAGGTGGCTTTTAGTCATTATGAAATTACAATAAATAAAAAAAAAGACACACACTTACCACACAAGGAGAAAAAACACCGAAATGGCGTGTGGTGGAAAGTTTTTTCTCTCTCAAGCCCTTCACTGAGCAAGGTGCAGACGTCGGCCTTCTCTGATTCCGGGATGCACCACTGTAAATGACAGGAATCTCACTGAACTGCTGCCAGAAAACTTTGACAACACCTTTCCACAATATGTTTTGGAGCAGATTTCAATTTAATTATTATTTTTTTTAATATAAATACTGTAGCTTTAAATAAACAGTACCATGAGCAAGTTTGCATGCGCTAATATGTGCAGGACAACAATGCATGCTTAGCTTGGATGGTGATAGCCGGAACCTATTAGCATATGTTTTAAATGTTATTTTTATGTTTAATGTATTTTATTGTTAACTGTCCAAATTTTTGCAAGTTCTTTTTTCACCTACAATTGACCCTTGAGGACAATGAAGTTAAAGTCCGAAAGCAAAATGGACGTCATCGGGGGTTTGAAAACATGCAGAGCTACTGTCAAGGACAAAAAAATAATAATTTTTTTTAATCTTATCAGTGCCACATATTAACTTTTTATTTGATCATTTAGATACCATGTTCTCTAGTTCTCACACCTTCTGCACATACGCTTGTTATTGAATATATCTAAATGTAAATAAAAGCAAGAACTTTTAACTTGTGTCTCACGTTAGTCTTTTGATTTAAAACCCAAATGGTTTTAGTATAAAAACACAAGTTAGTTGGTCTTGATACCCAAAAATGTTTGGTGGGGACTATATTGAACATATACTGGATTCCTTAGTAGCACAAATGTACCATGTAAACACAGAATTGAAGCTTTTCATTATTTCATTCTTTGTTCCCATTAGGCCAGGATGCCCTTGAGTTGTGTGTTCAATTGTCACGTGTCTGTCCTACTGTATCCTGTACATACTATAAATACCTCTGGGTCTCAGTCCAGATCCTGGATTTAACCACGATGATGGACACTTTCACCTTCCTGTGCATCTTGAGCATTTTTGTTCCTCTTCAGGTGTCTGGCACCTCAGCGGAGGAGGTTGAGACCTTGGCAGTGAGTAAATAACAATGGCATTTCTATTGGGCAGTTTACATGTGGAGTTAATGTGGAGGCATATTCTTGTTTCATCTTTAAAATTCCAACTGTTGTTTTTGTTTTTAATATACAATGCATTAACCTCTCTTTTCGTTTCATCTCTGAAAATCATACACATGCCTGAAGGGTGAGTGTTTGTTATTGCTATTCATACATGAACACCAATAACTTTAGTGTGTTCATTCACATTTTAACTTCCACATTTACATGTTTTTGGTTATAATTGTATTATTTAGGTGCCCTGCTAATCAGCTCCTCAGACGCGACTGAGATTGTGAACAAGCATAATGCCTTGAGGAGGGATGTTCAGCCTACTGCCAGCAACATGTTGAAAATGGTAAAACTCTTTTAATGCAGTTAAAATGTCATAACTTCAAAAGTCTGAACTGTTTGATTCAGAGCATGAAATGTTAATTTATCTAACTTATTATAGTTTGATTTTTAACATGTTCCCTCAGATACTGTAGCTTATTAACAAAGCATAAAACGATTGTTCAGACAAGCACAGAGCTCACAATGTGGTGTAATTACTGTAGAGATCTACATGTGCCGATTTAACGGCCCCTCTATTCTCCGCTACCCACAGAGCTGGAACAGCGAGGCTGCAGCCAACGCTCAGAGATGGGTTAACACCTGCTCCATGAAGCACAGCTCCGACAGCTCCAGAGTGATCAGCAGTAGGTTTGCTGTAACACATTAAGCTGCATTGTAATAAGTATAAGTCTAATGCAAACCAGCACAACAGCTCTGCCACATATTCTACTGTCAAGAAGCTTTTATTGTTCTGTTATATGTTTATTACTGAGATTAGCACTACTTTTCTTATACATGAGAGATGTATATGAAAACAAGAAATATTTGGCCCCTACATGAATATGGAATAAATTCATGCTACATCTGATAAAATGTACTGTATTTAATAAGTTGTTTAAGAAATCTGTAGAAAAGCTATTTGTGTTTGTACACTAACAAATTCTAACTCAGCTCAGTTATACAAAAAGATAAACAGAAAATAAATGCTGATAATTGTTTGAGAGATAATAAAAAAATTGTTTAATCGTTTCATTCTCATTTTGCATCACTTGAGGTGGCATGTGCTGATGTGTCTCTACCACATCAGAGGGGTCATGAAAAGCCAGTGTCTCTTATTTAATAAAAGCCAGTCAAATATGAGCAGGCCGCTGTGTAGGACTCAAACTAACGTCATGTCATTTTCACAAAAAGAAAAAATTGCTAATACAAATTGGAGCTTGCACATGGTTTGTTACTGCATGTTTCAAAGAAAGAACTATTTGACACTGACGTGGAAGTAATTATAAATAATAATAGAATAATTATGTTTTAATGGATTTCATATAAATGCAGCCATATGTCCTCAGGAGGAAGAGTTAGGGGAGAGAGGGTTTAACTCCTTTGTCATTTCAGGTGTTATCTTGAACTCAACATAAATATTTTTTTAATATAATAAAGTATCTCTATCCTCCTCTTTGACTGCAGCTAGTGGCTGTGGAGAGAACTGGTACAAGTCCACTGCCAAAATTTCCTGGAGCCAAGTCATCCAGTCCTGGTACGATGAGGTAAAGAACTGGCGGTATGGAGTGGGATCTACAAACGGAGGAGTGGTCGGACACTACACACAGGTGCAGTTATATATCACACCGGCTTCGCTTATGTTACTATTTCAATGTGAGTACGTAATATACGCATTCACCATAAAACAGATCACTGGATCAATATTTTTTCTCTTTGATCAGGTTGTCTGGTACAGGTCCAACCAGGTGGGCTGCGGCATGGCCTACTGTCCCAACAATGAATACAAGTACTTCTATGTCTGCCAATACTGCCCACCGTAAGTACAAAACATACAATTGAGTGTTGTTGATAAAAATAAGTGTTAACCCTCCATTCATTTAAAGATATGATGGATTTCTCTAACTGTAATGCAAATAAGGTTGAAAATATAATTATAAGCACTTTGCAGTTTACCAGTGACTGTTGACAGATAATTAAATAGAGTGAGATGTTTGGGCTCATATCCAGTCAGTGTTTTATGTTCTCATGTTTAATGGTTGATTGATGCGGTGGCTTACATCACAGTGGAAACTACCAGTACGCTCGCCCCTACACAGCAGGACCCTCCTGTGGGGACTGTCCCAACGCCTGTAGTGACAAACTGTGCAGTAAGTAGCAAATACATCAGTCCAAGTTTTTAGATTCTTGAAACTGAATTTCTGATGAGGTCTAAGATATTTTGTGGGTTTTACTAGTTGTATTCCAAGTGTCTATTAGGTGAACTTTTCACATCGTTTCCTTCAATGACACTTGAATTCCTGCACCTGTGATTCAATATAAAACTCTTTTTGACTTTTTGCCACATTAACTGTATAAAAAACCCAATTACACTACATGTGCTTTTGTGTATGTGCCAGGGGTGAATAAGTAGCTCTGTGGCTCCAAGCAGAGGATTATCTCTGTATCAGCGCATTACTTAACTCATAAAAACCGGCAGCTGTTCCCTGAATAACACATTTGCGTGGATGCAATATTTACTGTAGCAGCTCTTTATTCGGGATCAGAGAGAGTATTTTTCCACCTGTTGGCTTTGTTTGCCATTTATATTGGCATTTCATTTATTATTGCCACATTGTGCCACTGTGCTGAAATTAGGTTATGGAGACAATTCAGGCCAGATGACCAAATGACATGTACTGCAATGCAAATGCAAAATGTACTGTTACATTTTATTTTTGCTGGCAGGAGCACAGTCTCATCTTTGTTTTGGGGAGAACAGGAGATGGTCTTTTAACATTTTCTAATTTCAGATTTATATGTTTTTTCAGCCTTCATTTGTCAGATTTACTGTAGAAAAACAAATAGTTACATCAAAAAGATATTTGTGTGGGGGCCAGGGGTAATAAAGATGAGGAGGGCAACAGTCCTACTCTCTCTCTGTGTCAGGCCACATATTTTACACATGAAAATCAGCAGCTGGTTTCTGGTTCACTCATTCATGTTCATGGTCAGTGAGAGTAGCTGTATTTCCACCGTTTGGTTATGGCTGCCGAATATGGGGGAGTGCCCTCCATAACATTACAGACGAATTCTCTGTTCCCAAAAAATTTTGATTTGTAATTAAACAGTGGTTAAAGTGCACATTTTCAGCGAATTTTGGATTTGTGTGTTTGGCCTAGACGTGTGGCTGCTACAGTAACTGGCCCACTTATCTCAACTGACAATTTAACTGAAGGCAAAATTAATTTCGAATTGTATGGATACATTCCGTCTGCTAAAGTTCAACCAAATGCTTAAAAACTCATTGACTAGTTGTTGTTTTTTTAAAGCTACTAAATAGAGAATTATTGAACGGCAATCACCTAATCTGGACCCAATTAAATATGTCTTCCATATGCTGAAGAGCAAAACTTAAGGAGAATAGCACTTGAAACTAGATTGATCTAAAGACTGCTGCAGTACAGGCCAGGCAAGGCATCACCGGAGCAGATACAGCACGCTGCAAATGGTTGATGTCTTAAATCACAGATTTCAAGGAGTGACTGCGTGCAAAGACTATGCAATGTTTGCATGTTGTCCCCGTGCTTGCGTGGGTTTCCTCCCACAGTACAAAAAGCATCAATGTGAGGTTAATTGGTGACGCTAAATTCCCCGTAGGTGTGAATGTGTGTGAACGGTTGTCTGTCTGTGTGTCTCTCTGTCTAGCCCTGAGACTAGCTACCTGTCCATGTCCGACCTTAAACAGGATATGCATCTACAGATAATGGATGCATTTACTGGGAAGGGATTACCCGCTCTATAAACTGCCATTTACAACTTATATTCTAATTGTTAAAGCAGTGGGTTTTTTGTGTGTTTTTTATTGCTGGAGTGACGTAGTCTGATCTATTTTGTCTAAGGGTTATTATCTTTTTATTTATAGGTTATTTAAGCTTTCTTTGACAGATTTATAGTTTTAAAAACAACTACTTTTATTTAAAGCTTTTTTGTGGGTGGGCCAGGGGTGATAAAAGTCCTCTTTGGTCCCTGTTTCCATCCCTGATTCGTCCATTAATTCTTTCCTGTGCTGATTGTCTTCCAGCCAACCCCTGTCCTTACTCAGATCAGTACAACAACTGTCCTGAGCTGAAGCAGCAGTGGGGCTGCAGTAACAAGGATGTGGCGTCTTGGTGTCTTGCCTCTTGCAAGTGCACCACGCAGATTATTTAAACGCCTCAGACCATGAAGGCCTTGGCTCAGTCAGTTTCAATAAAGATATCCATCTTTAAAGCTTGTGTTTGTGTTCTGTATCCAGTACTTACTCATCAAAAAAGGACCCAAAAGTGTCACCTCTTTGTGCTGTGGATAAATAAATTCCCTCAGATTTACAGTAGTACTTAGCACTTTGACTGGTGCGCTAATCAGCAGGGATACAAAGGGAGTTTACTTTGGCTCAGTACCTCTCTAGACAAAGAGATCTGGTTGTGTATGAGATGTACACTCACAAAAAAGGAAGGAGAACACACTTGATGGGGTGGACTTGGCAGAAGTGTGGAGGAAAAGTTCATTCTAGAGATTTCCAAAAATCCAAGCCAAGAAACAAACCTGGTGTCTGTGGCCAACAGTAACTTGTTTTTTTTCCTCATGTAGTACATTTAAGACTTAAGCACCTCGACTTCCTGCAAGATTGTAAGATTGTGAATTGTGGAGTAAAATGATTTTAAACATGTGCAAACACTTTATTTACCACCATACACTAAAAACACCTTCAAACTCCTTCTGGGAGGAGTTGAGGATGTTGTGTGTATTTCATGTCGAGTCTGCCAGGATTCCACAATGCCACAGGAAGCCAAAGGTAACTTCCTGTTAGATAAGATGGGATAAGATGAACAACTTCGAAATAAAAATCAGTTTGTTTTAAATTTTCTGTCTACTGCATAAATGGCTCCTTATTTGTTCTTGTTTCAAGATGCAAAGGTTCAGACATTTTAAAAACAATTGGTTTTAAACTACATGTTTTGGTTTTGCTTTTTTGCATTTACTTTGTCTCCTCATGTGAAAAAAACACCGGAGGCTGTAAGCTTTTATCTCTTACACATGCTGGCATCACAGTGGACACTTTGTGCTAATAAGGCTGTGTTTATGTGACTTAAGCACATGCAGTCTACATTTGAAAAGCACAGATGGATCTGAATGTATTTTTTTTGTCTGTCTTATAGGTTTATCAGGTGTTTCAGCTCTGCAATTAAAGACTAGGTTGTTTGAATTTGATTCATAAACAAATCTGCTCCAAGTTCAACACTTTATTTCCTATTGCTACACTGTCACACGCACTACCATTGTGTTGAAATTAACCCCCTTTTCATGCGATAACTAAAGCCTTTCATTGAAAATAAACACTTGTGCTGAAGTCCTGTGATCTTGCCTGCACGCCAGAACAATTTCAACCGCCATATCACAGCATTTAGGAGTCATACATATGTAAAATGCTCTTGTTTATGCAAAGTCACTGATATCCTCATGAGGTCAACCAAGGAGACAGATGAGAGAATCACCTGAAGTGAGAGAACAGGGGGGTTGGAAGGAGTCGTACTCCCCCAGCAGAGGGGAGATAAGTGGATGAGTCTTTCCTCTGCCGGTGGGTCCAGTGATAGCAGAGGTCCTCTGGCTTGGCCGAGCTCGATAAGCTTGGCCGTGCCATCCTGTGGGGCTTATCAACTGCAACAGCCAGGGCTCAACAGTTGATCCCATGGCCAGAAAATGTTTATGACTTTGGCGTCTGTTTGTCTTCCTGAGCAGTAGATAGTGTAATATGAGGCAAGTATTAACTACTAAGATGTCTTTTGTTTTTAAGCTGATGTTGATTAAATAAATCAATAATGTGACCTAGTGATTTTTACAGCAAAAGATTGGTTGTGTAGTTACCTGATTTGAGCTCGCACAGGCGGACGTAAAATCAGGTATGTTAACACAGCTTATTTTAGCTCTGTCAGACAGCTCTGTGTGTCCAGTGACAGTAATTACGAGCCGAAGATGCTTTTACCTTGCAATTTCTCTGTATAAAATAGTGTTAGAAAACAGGGGCAGCACACAATGAGAGAAAGAGGGAGACAAAGAAAAAAAAGTATGTGAGTTAGAAAAAATGCAGGAAGAAACTGGGAGATCAGTCACATCAGTCTGTCCAGACAAAAGACTGTTCATTTAGTCTGAGCGGTTATCTTGCAACATCTTAGTCCCTTTGGGTTTGCAACAGGAAGCTGGGGAAAATAAAGAGCTCACTCTATTTAAAACTCATCAAAGATCTCAGGGCTCAGTGCAGCAACCAGCGATGTTCGACTGACCTTAAAACCACAATTAAACAGTCCATAGTACTTAATCATCTAGCACTTGAAAGTAAAAATTTGGTTTGTTGCAAATTGCCTGGAAACCCCAGTGGGAAACTTTTTCTGCACTACAACAAGTGGGTATGTTTGGGTATGAAGTGTGACTGTCCAGACCATCTATCACTGTACCTGGTGTAGGGTTCATCAAGAGCAGGAACATAATCAGAACCTAATAAAGATTTTAAGTCTGGGGTCATATGTGTCTGTTGTAAGCTCTATCTTCTAACAAGTTGTTTAAAACAAATAAGATTATCGTACTAGTGAGATACTTGCGAAAAATAAAAGTGCTAGTAGTATTTAGTAGCGTTACAAATGCAACAGTCAACTCTTTGGGACTGTGACTACGGATGGATGTGAAAGGGAACTTATACCTTTAGTCAATCCGCTGTAATTGAATGTCACTCGTGTCTCACAGAAACATTGCAGAAACATACAGGCCTCACTCTAATGACAGCAGAGTGCTGTATTTGTAACAGCTTCCTTCCTTTTGTTAAGTGCTTTGAGATGCAGCACAACAAAGCCTCGGCCCACCTCTTAAGCTTTCATCCCACAGAAGGGATCATCCAACCCACTGAAAAAGATCTCAGCCCTCACACGTAAGGGCACTGGATGGATCACTTTCCTCAATAAAACCCTAAAGAAAAAGGATTGAAGATATGACAAACCCTTTATTTCCAGTCTGTATATGGGACAGTAGCTGGCTCTATAGCAGCCACATACTTCCCTGTATTGTCCTGAGAAGCTTGTATCCTTTGCACAGAATATACAGGCTGGGGCTTTTGTTCACCCAGCGCTTCCTAAAGTGCCTGTTAGTGCAACAGTGATTATTGTTCTGTGAGCGATGATGGCCACACGTTTAACCAGTGGCCAAATACTGATGTGTAACCCAGCATCCTCCGCTAAATGAAACAGGCCTGGCTCATGTCGCCCGTTAACAAACAAGTTTTATTCTTTCTCCAGTCCACTGTCTGATAGCTATTCCTACTCAATAATCCTGTGGAAATGTTCAAATTGGGTGTATCCAGATATGGCAAAACATTCATAATGGCTTTTAACTGGTCTTTTAGGGATTACTACATATTGTGTTATCTTTAATAAAACCATTATTTAGGTATTAGTGTAAAAACACATTAACCTAATAGTGCATCTTTAAAAAAGAATATGAGGCTTTTTACTACAAGCCATTATAAGCCAAACTCAGCTGTACATACAGCCTCAAAACGTTTATCTTAAACTGGAACATCTGACAGATCCCAGTGCTCATGGATTTTAATGTATGCAGAAAAAAAACCTACATGGCAACAAAACGTATAGATATACAATACATAGGTAAAGTGAGAGCAACAGGGCTGAACAGAGAAGGTGCCCAATAAGAGGAAATAATTAAACTTGTCATGTTAAGAAAATTGGTATTTGACCACATCAACTTAATGGATTGTCCCACAGACGATAATCCCCTCACTGTGCAAAGGTGCATGAGGACACAGATTAAAGGTGTCCTAACATTACGATATGCAACTTCAGATTGGGCTAACTTGACTGCCCGGACGTTACAATGAACGAGGACGCGCGAAAGTGCTTTAATGAGGCAGAAATGATTGAAATTCTCTGACTGCCACCAGAGCTGTTCAATGAGCCAAGGTGGCTTCGACATCACCTCTTCACGTTACAATACTTTTGGAACAAATTTCTACTAAAAGAAAAAAAGTTATGCTGTATATTCAAGCAAGGTTTTGGACAGTACAGCACAATACTGTGCCAAGAGAAGATGTTTTATATTATACTGCACATTTCTTTAAAAATATTGAATGTGTTTTTATGTCTGTAATGTTGAAATTTGTTGTCTTGTAAATATTAATAATCTCTATATAATGGTGTATTACACAAGAGAGGCTTAATATCCTGACAAATAGCAGCACATTTTCTTCTCCAGAGAGCTGTTCTCACTGCAGTTTCTCTGGTTCTTTTTCCTTCTCTTGGCCTTAATAATAAATAAGCCCCACAGGTCCTTAAATATGCTTATCTCTGCTGCCACAGTAATCTGACAGAGATGTTTGCCAGGCCTGACATTTACACAGAGGATGAGGAGAACATTTTTTTTCACCCTGGTTAATCGGTTTGCCATTAGCCAGTGTCAAACAGATGCAGGGACCAAATCTGTCCATTTCACTCAGAAATGGTGTCGTCATACAAGGGTCAGTCAGTCCAGTCATGGTCCATACTTTCAGTGGCGTCAGATATCTGCCTGGTACAGCAGGTACAGTGTGGGAACAAGACAAAAGACATAGTATCTTGTACATTCATTTGGGTAAAACTTAGTTTTAACATTATTTAAACTACATTAGGAACTCACACAATAAAGTGAACGAAAAAAAATACAGGTATATTGTCTGTGTATTTTTTTTTCATTTGAAATTTCTTCATTATATATAAGTACTGTCAACAATAAAACCTCAGGCTAAAGGGGTTCATACATAATTATACTAACATTACATCCTTCTCTTCGCTGAGTTAACAGTCTTCTTTTCTTTTGGGCTGTTCCCTTCAGGGGTCACGACAGCCAATCACCTGCCTCCATCTAACCCTGTCCTCTGCATCCTCTTCTCTCGAACCAACTAACTTCCTGTCCTCTCTCACTATGTCCATACATCTCCTCTTTGGTCTTCCTCTAGACCTCCTGCCTGGCAGCTCCAACCTCAGCATCCTTCTACCAATATATATTCACAGTCTCTCCTCTGAACATGTCCAAACCACCTCAATCTGGCCTCTCTGACTTTATCTCCAGCACATCTAACATGAGCTGTCCCTCTGATGTCCTCATTCCTGATCCTGTCCATCCTCGTCTCTCCCAAAGAGAACCTCAACATCTTAAGCTCTGCTACCTCCAGCTCTGCCTCCTGTCTTTTCTTTAGTGCCACTGACTCTAAGCAGAGCAACATCTCTGGTCTCAGCACCGTCTTGAACAACTTTCCTTTCATTCTCGATGATACTCTTTTATCACGCAACACACCTGACACTTTTCTCCACCCGATCCAACCTGCTTGCACTCGCCTCTTCACCTCTTTTTCACATTCTCCGTTGCTCTGAACCGTTGACCCTAAGTACTTAAAGTCCTGCGCCTTCTTCACCTCTGCTCCCTGTAACCTCACCGTTCCACTTGGGTCCCTCTCATTCACACACATGTATTCTGTCCTGCTGCGGCTAAGCTTCATTCCTCTGTTTTCAAGAGCAGACCTCCACCTCTCTAGATTTTCCTTCATCTGCTCCCTGCTCACACTACAGATCACAAATCTGCAAATATCATAGTCCACAGAGATTCCTGTCAGTAACAATATGTAACATTCTCTAGTATTTTCCAAACATTTCTTAATTAAGGGACGTGCTATCACATGTTTTTGTAACCTAGAATAAATTAACTGATTGTTTTGAGTGAGGCCCACCTTTCTAAACAATCAGAGCAGCTCAGTTGTTACTGTTTGTCTGCTACATATTTATTGCAGTTTCATAAGATTGATAGATAAATTTTTGGGCAGAGCATTTTTAACTTAGTAAAGTCTACATCCCAGGTTATATAATACTAGAGTATGTGTGGTGTAACCTGCATTTTGAATAGATTTTGTGGTTTCATGAAATTATTAACATAATGCAACCGCAAGGGGGCACAAGCCAGTGTCTTCTTGTGCCAGTCCCAAGTCTGGATAAATGCAGAGGGTTGTGGCAGGAAGGGCATCCGACGTAAAACACATGCCAAATCAAACATGCGAATCGTGACAAAGGCTTCCATACCGGATCGGTCGGGGCCCGGGTTAACAACGACCGCCACCGGTGCTGTTGACCTACAGGGTACCGGTGGAAATTGGACTACTGTTGGTCGAAGACGAAGAAGAAGAGGAGGAAGGTGTGTTCGTAGGCAGAGAGAGAAGAGGAAAGCTAAGAATGTAGGACTGACAGTAGGGACTTTGAATGTTGGTACTATGACAGGGAAGGCTAGGGAGTTGATCGACATGATGCAGAGAAGGAAGGTGGACATACTGTGTGTCCAGGAGACCAGGTGGAAAGGTAGCAAGGCTAGAAGCTTAGGAGCAGGGTTCAAGTTGTTTTACCATGGGTCAGATAGGAAGAGAAATGGAGTAGGAGTTATATTGAAAGAGGATTTTGTGAGGAATGTTCTAGAGGTGAAAAGAGTATCAGACAGGTTGATGAGCCTGAAGCTGGAAGTTGAAGGGGTGATGTTCAATGTTGTGAGTGGTTATGCCCCACAGGTAGGATGTGAGTTAGAAGAGAAGGAGAAATTCTGGAGTGAGTTAGATGAAGTGATGCAGAGCATCCCCAGAGGTGAGAGAGTTGTCATTGGTGCAGATTTCAATGGGCATGTAGGTGAAGGGAACAGAGGTGATGAGACTGTTATGGGCAGGTTTGGTGTTCAGGACAGGAACGCAGAAGGTCAGATGGTGGTTGACTTTGCAAAGAGAATGGAAATGGCTGTAGTAAACACTTTCTTTCAGAAGAGGCAGGAACATAGGGTGACGTACAAGAGCGGAGGGAGAAGCACTCAGGTAGACTACATCTTATGTAGACGTTGTAATCTGAAAGAGATCAGTGACTGTAAAGCATTGGTAGGGGAGAGTGTAGCCAGACAACACAGGATGGTGGTGTGCAAAATGATGCTGGTGGTGAGGAAGATAAGGAGGACTAAGGCAGAGCAGAGGACGAAGTGGTGGAAGTTGAAAAAGGAAGAATGTCGTTTAGTTTTCAGGGAGGAGCTGAGACAGACTCTGGGTGGTTTGGAGGTGCTTCCAGATGACTGGACTACTACAGCTAATTTGATCAGGGAGACAGGTAGGAGGGTACTCGGTGTGTCATCTGGAAAGAGGAAAGCGGACAAGGAGACTTGGTGGTGGAACGAGGCAGTTCAGGAGTGTATACAGAGAAAGAGGTTAGCTAAGAAGAAGTGGGACACTGAGAGGACTGAAGAGAGTAGACAGGACACAGGGAGATACAGCGTAAGGTGAAGATAGAGGTGGCAAAGGCCAAACAAAGAGCATATGAGGACTTGTATGCTAGGTTGGACACTAAAGAGGGAGAGGTGGATTTGTACAGGTTGGCCAGACAAAGAGATAGAGATGGAAAGGATGTGCAGCAGGTTAGGGTGATTAAAGATAAGGATGGAAATGTATTGACAGGTGCCAGGAGTGTGATGGGAAGATGGAAGGAGTACTTTGAAGAGTTGATGAACGAGGAAAATGAAAGGGAACGAAGAGTAGAAGAGGTGACTGTTGTGAAGCAGGAAGTAGCAAAGATTAGTAAGAGTGAAGTGAGGAGGACATTGAAGAGGATGAAGAGTGGAAAGGCAGTTGGTCCTGATGACATACCTGTGGAGGTATGGAAGTGTCTAGGAGAGGTGGCAGTAGAGTTTTTGACTAGTTTGTTTAACAAGATCTTGGAGAGTGAGAGGATGCCAGAGGACTGGAGGAAAAGTGTACTGGTACCAATTTTTAAGAACAAGGGAGATGCGCAGAGCTGTGGCAACTACAGAGGAATAAAGCTGATGAGTCACACAATGAAGTTGTGGGAAAGAGTAGTGGAAGCTCGGCTAAGGGCAGAGGTGAACATTTGTGAGCAGCAATATGGTTTCATGCCTAGAAAGAGTACAACAGATGCAGTATTTGCTTTGAGGACGCTGATGGAGAAGTACAGAGAGGGTCATAGGGAGTTGCATTGTGTCTTCGTAGATTTAGAAAAAGCGTATGACAGGGTGCCGAGAGAGGAGCTGTGGTATTGTATGAGGACGTCTGGAGTGGCAGAGAAGTATGTTAGAGTGGTGCAGGACATGTATGAGAGCTGTAAGACAGTGGTGAGGTGTGCTGTAGGTGTGACAGAGGAGTTCAAGGTGGAGGTGGGTCTGCATCAAGGATCGGCTTTGAGCCCCTTCTTGTTTGCTCTGGTGATGGACAGACTGACAGATGAGGTTAGACAAGAATCTCCCTGGACTATGATGTTTGCAGATGACATTGTTATTTGTAGTGAGAGCAGGGAGCAGGTGGAGGAAAATCTAGAGAGGTGGAGGTCTGCTCTGGAAAACAGAGGAATGAAGGTTATTCGCAGCAAGACAGAATACATGTGTGTCAATGAGAGGGACCCAGGTGGAACGGTGAGGTTACAGGGAGCAGAGGTGAAGAAGGTGCAGGACTTTAAGTATTTAGGGTCAACGGTTCAGAGCAACGGTGAGTGTGGAAAAGAGGTGAAGAGGCGAGTGCAGGCAGGTTGGAACGGGTGGAGAAAAGTGTCAGGTGTGTTGTGTGATAAAAGAGTATCAGCGAGAATGAAAGGAAAGGTGTTCAAGACGGTGGTGAGACCAGCAATGTTGTTCGGCTTAGAGACTGTTGCACTGAAGAAAAGACA
Source organism: Channa argus (assembly GCF_033026475.1). Taxonomy (NCBI): domain Eukaryota; kingdom Metazoa; phylum Chordata; class Actinopteri; order Anabantiformes; family Channidae; genus Channa; species Channa argus. The sequence goes on along the minus strand of NC_090213.1, from coordinate 8,273,259 downwards.
GGAGGCAGAGCTGGAGGTTGCAGAGCTTAAGATGTTGAGGTTCTCTTTGGGAGTGACGAGGATGGACAGGATCAGGAATGAGTACATCAGAGGGACAGCTCATGTTAGATGTTTTGGAGATAAAGTCAGAGAGGCCAGATTGAGGTGGTTTGGACATGTTCAGAGGAGAAACTGTGAATATATCGGTAGAAGGATGCTGAGGTTGGAGCTGCCAGGCAGGAGGTCTAGAGGAAGAACAAAGAGGAGATTTATGGATGTAGTAAGAGAGGACATGAAGTTAGTTGGTGTGAGAGAAGAGGATGCAGAGGATAGAGTTAGATGGAGGCACATGATTCGCTGTGGCGACCCCTGAAAGGGAGCAGCCGAAAGGAAAAGAAGAAGAAGATGAAATTATTAACATCTTAATTATTAAAATGAGTTGCTTTCAGTTCCAAAAGAAAACATATACTTCTTACAAAAAGGGGAATACACATCTAGAGCTGGTTGCGTGAGACAATATTCATAGGGAATACTGAGCTGAGAGAGATTACTTACTATATGTCTATACTTTAGTTGCATAATCAGACGTCTCTGCTCATAAACAAAAGAGTGTTCTGAGCCTCGTAAACAAGTTATGACATGCCATGAGTTTCTCATAATTTATAAATCTTTCGTAAGTGACTACAGATGGTCCTACTGTATTTATTTAACCGCAGGCATGTGAAACATTCTCATTGTTCTCTGAATGTATGTGTAATTTAAATGGCTAAGTTACTGGAATTCTCAAGTTGAATTTTCTATGGTCTGGCGTTAAAGAAAAATATATATGCAAACATTTTTACAAACATTTTAACAAATATTTCTGTACACAATATATTTGCATATAATAAGGGCAGTATAGTCAATGCCATGGAAAAGTGTTCTTATGTTTTAAATCCACTGAGCAACACACACACACACACACACACACTGTTGGGTTCAAACAACCACAACAGCCCTGATAACACCAGGAGACACAGTTCAACGGCAGTGAAATAACACACTTGATCAAGGGGAGCGGGCTCTTCCTCATTCAAACTATTTATTGAAAGCAGCGACAGAGCAGACACGGGTGTGCCTTCATATGATTGGACACTTTATACATATACAATACTTCTCGTTTTAGATTAAAATAACTTTTTGCTAAGCAGATAGAGAGCTCTCAACAGAAAAACAACAACTCCTTACAAGGTTAAGTCAGTTAAGGATGTATGCAAAAAAGAACGTATTGAAACATTCTGTCCTAGTCTGTGACATAAACACACTTTTCACCAAGTTAGTCATATGAGTATAGGGCAATGTGAAATGCAATTCATCACATAATGGTAATATAATGTAAAATATAACAAACCCCAACACACACACACACACACACACACACACACACACACACACACAGTATACTCTTAGTACACCTGGCCACACATAATTTTACCAGAATTACCAGGTCTTTCCATAATTATGTTGTTGTGGTCATCAATTCGGCTTCAGGATTAAAAGCATTAGAAAAAGCTCTGAGAGAGAAGAACGTATTTGGCCTCTAGAGTACTAAGCACCTCAGGAGCACTTATTTAATTAATAGCCTCCTGTAAAAGGTAACATGTGGAAAAACATTCAAACAGCTGAATAACCATATAAAACATTTAAACACGTGTTCATGTGTTTTCTTGGAAATTGCTTTCAATTAACAATTTTTTTTACACAGCGAACATGGCTGCTCTTTGCTCTTTGCAGCTCCTCCCAGTTCTGTGGTCTGTGTCATTGTTTGCGTGACAAGTGATTTTCTCTTTTTTCCTCTTGATCCTATTTCACTGACAAGCTCCAAACCACCAATCTCTCCACATCCCGTTCATTAAAAGCCAACTCCCCATTTCATTTAGATCAGGATGTTTTCTTGGTTGCTTTCTTTGTTCCCCCTAGCAACACCCTCCTCCTTAGTTTTCCTATGTCTCTGAGAAATTCTGGGTTGTGGCCCAAAAATTCTAGTTTTTATTAAGATGAGTTGATAACATGGCAGGTCCATTGCCACATTCAGGCAGATGAGGAAAGGGTGAGGCTGAGGTTCTCAATTAGGCATCATTTAAAGAAGCCAGTACAAGATAAAGACAGCATGACATGAGGGTTTGCTGCAGAGGAAACTGTAGAGCTGAAAATCATAGGCAACTATATGACAGCAACTCCTTTCAGGCTGGGGTTGGAGTTTAAAGGTGTAAAGGTAGGACTAAGGGGAAAATAAAAACAAGAAACAACACATTCTTTAAAACATCCCTACTTTTTCTATTGCTCTACGATGCACACAATTATCTTAAGATTTACTAGTGGAAAGAACTGTGTTACTTGGCAGTGACATTATGAGTCCAGGTCTTAACCAATGAATGCATCTCAGGTCATTTTCTCAACTAGAAGAAATGTCAAAATTAAAAATAAATAAGAGTTTTATCGTACAATTCATATTTGCAGTGCCTTGGGGCTTGTGTTATCTTTGTAATTAAGGAAACTAGAAAGCAAAGCAAAGATTTATCTCTTTGAGTAAATAAAAGAAGTCCCACGACACAGCAAAGTTACCAAACCACCCCCACACCCACACAGTGTCTCTGCAACTGGTCTGCTACACCCACGCCCTCAAACAGACAGCGTGCATTGGCTGTAAACAGTAAGCATGGGTTGAAATGCATCTGTAGACATAATAGATCTTTAGCCAAACGTAGACAGGAAGCCTGCTAATGCCATCAAAGTATTATGTAATTCTAATTACCATACAGTACATCTATTCCACAGCTGCAAACAGACTGCATGCCCTGCTGGTTAAAGATAACTCTATTTAAACCTTCCACTTTAAAGGATTTAAATTCGTAAAGGTCCAGTAACAAATGTCTTTAAAAAGCATGGACGTTGCACATCCCACTGTAACATGATAGGCACAATGCTAAATACTCCATGCACCTGTTAAACATTTGAGTGCTCTCAGCCTTCTTCTAACATCATTATCCTCCGATCAGCATCTGTGGGAAAGCCTTTAAAGGACATAAAGGTTCAAGGTATTTTGCTTAATAACACTTCATTTAAGAATTTATTCTAAACTTAAATCTTTGTCTGTTGCTGACATATATTCTTTCCACCACCCTGAAGAAGACATTCTAAACCCAGCAACATACAGATGTGATGTGAAACACTACAGGAGGCTATAGATGGAAATGACTGCTTTGGACTTACTGTAAATAGCATAAAGGGTCACTACAACGTAAACATGATGAGAGTGACTGTGATTGTTCTTGATTGCTATCATCTATCATGCTGATTATGTGCCTGCATTGGCTTCCCTCTGAGCGAGGCTTATCAGGGTGTGCAACTGTTCCCCTCAGCCCCACTCACAGGAAACAAAGGGTGGGGGTACATCCAGGGGCATGTGGGGAGTCCACACCAGGTATGGAAGGGAAGTGTCTATGAGCTGTCATCCTCTGCACTTAAGTTCACAGACCCATAACCAATCAGAGGTTTAGGAAGTATATGTCAATGTAAATATGTGTACAATTAGAAAAACAATCTTGACTTTTCAATTTGATATTTCTGTCTTTCTGTCAATGGTGAAAAGTAATTGTGATGTTTGGGTCCACGAAAGGATGACTGTACAATAAATTACTGTATCTTAGTCCCCCCTGGTTCTGAAATTAAAGCTTTTATTCACTTTTCAATGATGTGCGAGTTGGAGAACAGGAGAAGAGGTTAATGTAGAAGATCCAAGCTCATCTACACAAAGGCTTTATTGAAAAGGTTAATTATCACTCAAAATGTGCATTTCTAAACAAAAGAAACCTAACATGTGAGAAGAGACAATTCATTGTTAGTTTTAGGGTGTGTATGGGATAACGAATTGTAATTGTAAATTAGTTATTTCCCTTGGCAGATTCTATTACTTGTTTTGAAATGAATTTTCAAAGGGAACACAAAATTAAGAATATAGGTATTAAGGGAAGTAATATAATGGCATTTCTGCTATACACTCATCATTGTCTTCAGTCTGGGAGATTTGAAAAAAGGAAAAGACATAGCAAGGCCTCTGACTTAAGTTCAACAGCAGTCATCTGCTGAGTGTGTGAAGTGAGCTGCTCCTTTGACCCAGCAAACACTGACCTGTGCTCCAGCTATCCCATTTCCCCAAGGTTCAAATGCTGCAGTTTTACATAGATACTGTAATGATTTGTAGAGCAGGGAAAAGATGACATGGATTTAAAACAAAGGACACTTTTTGAATTTTTACAACTGGTTTAGAAGACAAGAATTCTGGAGTGGAAAATGTGAAATATGAACCACTGACTAGTATTTAATCCAAATATGTATGAATTGTCCAAACAATTCCTTACTCGTTTCTCAGGTGAAATGCTTGAGAGTTCAGCGGTATGCACTGTAGTACATGTCAGACACTAGAGAGACTATGACTCACCCCAACGGGGTAAAGCTGCTTTAAAATGAAAGTGACTGTCTGATCCCAGTAGCCAGAGACAACGTGTTCCCACCTGTCATCTACAGTATCTACCTTCTTGGACTATAGTCCAAGCTGGTTCAGACCTTGGGGATTGCATGCATACAGCCATCTTAAATATGTCTCAGAGAAATGGTGACCCTATGTTTCTAAAATATAATAATTTCTTACAAATACTACATTTTTATGTGGTTTTATGTGGTCACCAGTTAACTTAGCTGCTTTGGACTGTGGTAGTTAACCCACACAAGCACGGAAAGAAGATGCAAACTCCACACAGAAAACCCACAACCATGAGGTAGTTTAAAACTTTTGTAAGGTGGTAATACTAAGCACGTCAGCACCGTGCTGCATGTGTATCAGTTGATGAGAAGGACTTTTCGCTAAATGGGAGAGAACAATAAATCAACTTCCTTTTCTTTAGTCAAAACAGTTTTTAATCTGATGCATCAAAAATGAACATCACAGAAAAAAACAATCATCAATAATCATATTTTGATTTTACAGCACCATGTTTAGGGAAAGATCATGGTTTGGGAATGACAAATGAACAAGGGTTTGCCATTTTTTAAAATACTATGGCAAATCTAAAGGAGATTTCTCACTTACAGTAGATACAAACACAGTGTTTTGGGAAATGTTGAAATTATTGATCATATTGTATTTTATACAACTTAGCCTTAGGTCTTCATTATGAGTGAGAAGAGCAGTTAGGAGCTGTTCCCTAGCATGTGGACCAGAACATTACATAATTCCTGAACAGTCACACAGAGGAATTTAGACACATAATCAGCTTGAAGGTTCTACTGTCTATGAAAGAGAATATGCTAAAAAATGTCCTAAACACAGAATTAAATAATGGCAGACATTAGTGCACGACATTCAATATGATTGCTAGGATAAATATTACTTTCTAGCAAACGTATCTGCTCTTACTGGTAAAATAAAAACTTTCCTCGACGTGAGAAGTTTCATCAAATAGCAATAATTATTGGCCCATAGGAGGCAGACAACCTCTGGACCTTAGTTTGGCCTCTACATGTTGCAGGCTATTGCCTCCAGGAATGTTCTGACGCAGAAAACTAAAGAGAACTAAAGTACTCATCTATCGTCCAGTTCCTTCCTTCTTTGATCCCTTAAACTCGTCATTACAGCGAGACTCATGGCTGTGAGAGATGATCTAAATGAATGGAGTGTCATCTGCACAGTCAGTCTTTTTTCAAAGTAGCACAGGACAAGAAAAGTTTGTGTCATGCATGTTCTGATGTCATTCCACATCATGTATGTGGCATTATGGCACGTGGGGAATCTAAAACAAAGGATGGAGTGCATTTAGGCCTAATGGCTTGTTTATTTTCCACAAATGCCCTTTATGGTGGGGTTGCGAGTGAGCACAGATATGCCTAATTGCTTTCCTGGAACGTGAAGTTCACAGGGAAAATGATTTTAGTTGATAAAAGAATACTTTGCTGTTTTTTTTTCCCTCTGAGCTTTGCTTTCATGTTCTTTCTCAGAATCTGTGAGCCTACACAGGCCAACACTTCAATTTAAAAAGAGCAGTAATAGCATTGTTTGATCAAATTGCCAACTTTTTCCATGTAAGACTTCAAAGGCCTTTTGTAACAGAAAATCTGGCTAATACATTATTACAAATGCAGTTAAATCCACATTGTATATGATCATCAACTGGGATTAACTTCACTTTAACTGTTTGTGTTGTCACCTTTCTGGACTCTAACCTGTTTGCACCTGTGCAATGGTATGGTCTCATACTGTGTATGACAAATAATTTGCTCCATTCTGTTTAAAGAGATTGTAATATGATCTTTTAGCCTGAGTGACCACAGCTGGTTCACAGCTGTTATAAACCTCTATTTGTATTATCTTCTTTTGTCTAACTGTCTGAGCAGTGATGCTGCTAAGCTCATAACTTCTAACTACTCTATAATGTTGTGTTAAGCAATGCAGATTTAACTTTCTTCAGGGCCACTTTAAGAGAAATAATAGTTTGACAGGTAAATGGTAGGAGTCAGAGATGTATTCTGTAAAAAATAGACTTTGATCAATTTAAAAAAACAACACAATTCAATTCAACTTTATTTATATAGCGCCAATTCACAACAAAGTCATCTCAAGGCACTTTGCAGAATAAAGTCAAGACTTTAAAGATGTATAGAGAGAACCCAACAATTCCCCCATTGAACAAGCCCTAGGCAACAGTGGAGAGGAAAAACTCCCTTTAACAGAAGAAACCTCCAGCAGAAGCAGAGTCAGGGTGGGTGGTCATCTGCCTTGACCGGTTGGGGTGAGTGGAAAGTGGAGAGAGAAAAGAAAAAGAGCAACAAACACAAACTCTTAAAAAAAAGAGAGACAGAAATATTATATGTAATGGTCATGAATGAATGACTGCTGCAGTTGGACCGAATCCTCCCATGCTACTCAGGTTGCCACTAGCTGATCTTTACTTAAAAAAAAAAAAAAAGTGGAATTCCACCCACTGAAAAAGTCTACACGTTCTGCCAAACATTACTACAAAACTAAGTAGTGGAAAATGAGTAATGAGTCAGCACAAGTAGATTATTACAAGCAGTGCTGAAGAGTTTTTGATATCTTTCAACATTTGGAAGTAATTTTCTAAAGAGTCTGGGAAAACCTGCGCTGTACTCAGCTCCAAGACAAACACAGATGGGTTGCTGGCAGTGGACTGCTCGGTCATTTAGGGCTCGGCCCAAAAGCAGGACCTCTGTCCTGAGATAATTTTATGAGTGGCCTCAAATTGTCACCACACACACTGCGGGAGTCACTTGGTGGATCAGAACCCGCAGTTAATTGGAAGAGGCATAAGCTTAAAAGGTGTTTTGTGGGACAGGAAGCACAGGCATGTACAATGTGTAACGGTGACTTAAGTACAATAGTTCAGAGGTGGAAAAGAGGTCATAAAAGGTCCACTCAGTTCTGAGTCAGTTCTCAGATCTGAATGGACCCCATCATCATTTTGGCCCCTATGGTTCCTGTATGATCAGGTCTCTCACTTACAATCAAAATCACCTAAGGCAAAGCGGGTTCATTTCAAGTTGGGTCCAAATTTTTAAACCCTTTAACATCATCAATAAAAGTATGCAGCATGTGGCAAAGCAAGAAGAGTTCCTGAGGGAATACTTGGTAGAAAGTTGAATTTTAAATGTATGTGCTTGACTGGATACTTCAACATTCTAAAATGTATCTTAATGTGTTATTTCAGTTAGCTCACCTACATTAAGATGGATATATTGTACTTTTTCTCTACATTTATTTGACAGTTAGAATTATTGTGAGTTGTTTTGGCTGATCTGATGATACTGCAGGCTCATTGTCTGCTGTATTTGTATTTTCCATTAGCTATAACACAGCACTGACCCAACATTGCTTATTACATGCATATGGTCTATGCTCTGCAACTTCCAAAAAGTGCATCAGTGCATACAGTATCAGTCTTATCTTGCATATCTTGCCCCCTTACCCATAACCAAACTTAAGGAATAAGGGATAAGGAAACTATTATTGACAACAAAGTTAAATCTAATCTAACTCATGGACAATACACAGCTAGATTTCAGTATCCCCTATAGACCACTTCCTTTTCTTTTTGAATTTCTGAAATCTCTACATTTGATTTCCAGTGTGACCATCATGGCTGTTTGTTGACATCTAATGTCCAATCCCATATTTATTGTAAATTAGGATTACAGATACAGATTTAAGTATATAATGGAGTCAATTATGTCAACTGTTCAATTATATATATAAAACAATAATAGCATTTTCTGAAAAAGTCTAATTACCACAGGTAGTTTTACTTTCAATACTTGAAGTGCTGAAAAAGTCTTAAGTATTGCAGATAAAATAACCTTAAATTAACATAACAATTAAAAATGCATGATAGCTTTTAGGGTTATTCCTTCCTCTTCTGTGCCTTAATTCAGTAGGGTAAAGTATAATTAAATGATTGGTCTGAAGTTAATAAGTTAATAATAAATCAACAAATATATCTTTGTGAAAATAAATAAATAAATAAATAAAATAAAAATAAAAAGTGGGAAAGAGCATTTTTTCCTCTTATGTCCGCTCACTGGCCAGGTGTCATTACATGTGTGATTTGTTTTGTCCCCTCTGACATCAAGAGAGGAAACCCATCCCTGTGAGCTAAGTACATGAGGGGGGTGTTTCCCACCCGGGCCTCATTCTTCTGACTTGTCATTGGTCACTACCAAATCTGCATGAGTTTAAAACCAGACACAACTTTCTTCCCTCCCTTCACATAGCACAACTCTATCAAAACAGACAGAGTTGGTGAGTGTGTCAGACTGTGAAAGATAACCAGAGTTGGACACGGGATGCCCTCGTACGCCACCAACATGAGGTTGAAGTTCCCCATTGTGGCCTTGATTTTGGAGGTTATCACCATCATACTGTTTGCGGTGTTTGCAGTCTATGATGATGGGAAAGGTCATGGACATGAACCACACTCCAATGAGACTCACCATGAAAAGCCTTTGGATCTCTACCCCAGTAAGTGATGGATGCCCTTCTGCTGCATGTCTGAATGTTTGCTCACCAGACGTCCTTTGAATTATTATTAACTTTTTATCTAATGGTTCTGACACGTTGTGGTTAAAACTGTTGTTAAAAAGAGGAAAAAGCGTTCACTTATCCAGCATTATGACACATTGTGACACCTAGAAGAGCAACATTATATAATGTTTATATTGTTGGATTGTAATCTGAGTGATACAGCTGAGTTTTAAGTTTAAAAAAATACTAAATTGTAGTTTATTTCTGTTTAGAAAAGGAAGCTTCTACAAAGCTCCTTTCTTTCTAAGCTTTTGGTGTAGTAGTGAACTTTAAAATGTTTAGGGAACAGAAAATGGCTACTTTGCTTCTTTTGGATAGTGTGACCACTATTTTAAGGATACAGTTTCCATCACTACTACTACTTAAACAGAAATAGAGAAAGTTTTAGGCGGTTTCCAGTGTAGGTCGGCCCTTGACACAGTCATTTCACATACAAACAACTCAGGAGTCACGAGGATCCTGCAGGGAAAAATGTCAGGTCTTGTGCAGTAGAGGTCAAATGTCATTTACATTTATGTCTTAAACAAAGTTTGAGACAGATGGTCCATGAAGCAAGGAATTGCTGGTAGAATGTTGTGCAGCACATAAAAGCATCATCTATGTTTGTGTTTAAATGTTGTACTTCGTGTGGAGTGTTTTTTACAGTTGATAGGGCTTTTTGCACCACTTATGAGAGCTGCTCCATTTAGATAGCTGCAACATTAAACTGCTGTTTATGCATGTTGGCTTATGATTAGGTGGGGCAGGTGTGACTCCAAAAGATTAGCTCAGCTTAGCAGTCTCAGTACATCTAAGGCTATCTTCTACTTCACATGGGAGTTTTAGCTACATACAAAAGTTATTTTCACACTTTCTATAATTTTCTATCATTTGGATTTATTTTTATTTTTATTTTAATGGGCTAAACTTCCTAAAGATCCTACCTATTAATCTGATATGATTACGGATGTTGGCGTTAACTCATTTGAAAAAATCTTTTAATGAAAGGTTTTCCCTTGAGAAAAATACAGAATGTGAATATGCAAATGGTGTTACTTTGAAAAAGGTTGTACATGCATGCACAAAATGTCTCCTATTTCTCTAAAATATTATTTTCCCTACTGTGCTAATGGTATCTCTCATGATATACTGTAATAGAATCCAGATCAATATGTATATGCATCTTGAACTCAGAGGCATTTTGGCACAGAGACATTTTCTCTCTTCAGCAGATGAAAGCAAGAACAGCCTTATGCTGTCAATATGTGATTCTCAATTGGTATTGTCAAACATCAAATGAAAGTGACAGAAAGTACTTTACAGTTGAGAGGAACTAAAATTGCTGATATGAGAAACTTATCTGGAATGCTGCCACAGTATAACAACTTCTAGCACAACATGCCTGGTAAACATAATTTACGATAAACAGGCTAAAGCCATAGCCCGATCAAATGTGACTGCATAATGTGAAAAAGTGCAAAGACATGTTTGCTATCCAATGCATACCAGACATCTTTAATTATAGATTCAAAGCAACTCAAATAAGCAGAAAAATGTAGGCTAGAGACAGTAAAAAACTTCTGTCAAAAGAAAAAAAAAATCAATAAATAAAAACAGTCCTCACTGTCTTGTACAGCACAAGCTTTTAATTAAGACTCTTAAATTAAAAACTACCATTATCATAATGAGGAGGCAATTTGCAGAAGTTGCAAAAGGCAATTCCATAGCTCCAGGATTTGAAATTTGGCTGCTTTCCAACTTTACCTCTACCTCATCCTCCCTTTACTACTAAGAACAAGCCCCTACTCCAAAGAAAGACATTCTGAATCACCAAGATCACAATGAGATGGGGGGTGGGGGGTGCAGAGTGCAAAGAAGGTTTTCCTGAAAACAGCTCCAGGGATGTGAGGCAAACCCCACATTTATACCTCAACTCACTGCTGCACATATAAGTGTTCAAATTGCTGATCACATGTTACACAACACTCAACAATGACGCAAACTGACAACACATTTTAAGTTGTTAACAACCACTAACTATACAATTAAGTTCTTTTTAAGTAAGCAGATTGGTTAATGACCACTCTGGTGTTTAAACATACTGTTTAAGAAAGTGCACATCAGAGCTGCATAAAACCACCATAATCAAAATTACGCCTTACAAAAGTAGATGAAAGTGCCCACTTTTTATGAATTTAAAATGTGTATGTAAATTCTGTTTTTTTGTTTGGTTTTGTTTTTGTCCTTTTGGCTTTATCCCGTGAGTTCAGGGTCACCACAGCGGATCATTGTCCACATGTTGATTTGGCACAGTTTTTTTTTTTTTTTTTACTCTGGATGCCCTTCTTGACGCAACTCTCCCCAATTTCTACCGGGCTTGGACCGGCACTGCACAGCTGGGGAGGGGAATGGGCTGTTAGGGGTTCAGTGTCTTGCCCAGAGACACTCCGACATATAGGATCGAACCACTGACCCTGTGGTCCGTGGATGACTGCCTGACTTACCAACTGAGCTACAGCCGCCCCTGTATGTAAATTCTGTTTACATAGACGAAATGTGTAATTATTTTATATTCTGACATTGTTTTACTGTATCAAACTGAAGCTCTTTTTATTTTTTTCTATGTAATATGAAAATATACCCTGAGATAGAAAAACCTCTCATCTACTATGTAGATATAACATGAACTTGAAACTGAAAATAACATGAACATCAAACATGAAACTATCACATAAAATGTTTTACGGTTCTTGTGTTTAATGACTAAAAAGCCCTAATTTATATTTACAGTTGGGTACGTAAATAGAAACCGACAAAAACAATATGTCCTTATGGTCAAGCACAAAGGCCAAGATTTAAAAGGGAATGTTTAATGTTATTTCAGGGACTACTTTCTTGAAATACACGTATTTGCTTCTGTGCCGAGAGTTAGATCAGAATGTCAATTTCACTTTCTTAGCGTAGCTAAGCTTAAAGATTGAAAATGGGGGAATGGGTAGAGACAACTCACTGTGTGTTTTTTGCCTGTCCTTCCATTTATACACTATGCACTATGTTTGGCACCGAAACACCAAAGATGGGTTAAGTGAATTTTAGAGCTTTGGGGAGGGTTAAGTTAATCAGTTCAATTGTAGACATAAAAGTGAATAAGCTGATTTAGCAAACATTAAACCTGCAGAGCAGCAGTAAAGTCCTAACTATCCAAAGATGAAAGTAATTTCTGTCCTGTCTAGATAATAATGGCTACCATCAAGTTCATAATAAATTAGGGAAATGACATCTATTGTTTCCTACCCACCACCACCTATCTCCACCTTGATCCATTTTCCACATGACGGGCTTATCATACCTATCCTAAACGCTTTTGAAATACAGGTTTACACAAATCCCTCCTCATAATCATGGTTCTAATCCAGGTTTATAGAGTATCTCCATTTAAAGAGCTGACGTTTTTTTTACTGTGTTCTCACAGCTGATAATATAGCAACACTACAGATGGTTGATAAAACATGGAAATAACCCAAACAGTTTCCAGTCTCTCTTGTCTAACGACTGTGTATAAAATAATGGTTTGACAGATGTCCCTTTCCCGAGTTTTCATAAGTTTGAAGTTATCAAGACCATCTGAACTTAAACGCAACTTTTCAGAGTGTGATTGAATTGCTTTTACAGCTAAGCAATCAAGGCAGACAGTACAGTTCCATGATTGGCTAATGAGGATTTCTCATTTCATGGCAGAGCCCCGTCTCTGAAACATCAGCATAACTAACCTCCTTCCTCATTTCTGCAGTGTTCCAGGATGTCCACGTCATGATCTTCATTGGCTTTGGGTTCTTGATGACCTTCCTCAAGAGATACGGGTTCAGCAGCGTGGGCATCAACTTACTCCTGGCGGCTTTTGGCCTGCAGTGGGGTCTCCTCATGCAGGGCATCTGGCATTTGGATGATGGAAAGATCAAAATCAACATCTTCAAGTAAAATTAAGTCTTCTTTGCATGTGCTAGTTTTGAGTAACATCTGCAATAGCGTTAATTCAGTTTATTATGTATTAACACTTATATGTAGTAGCTGCTATGACAATGACTTGTCCTGGTGGCTGCTGAATCTCTCTGAAAAGCACTTTAGGAAACGTGTACAGTATGTTGAACTCCGCTAATCTGGAGAGTTTTTGTTTTCTACTTCTGCTCATTATCCCAAAAGTGATTTTTTCTTTTTCTTAAACATATGTTTTCTCCCCTTTGCTGCAGAATAATTAATGCAGATTTCAGCACAGCTACAGTCCTGATCTCCTTTGGAGCTGTTCTGGGTAAAACCAGTCCTGTGCAGCTTCTCATTATGACCATACTGGAGATTAGCATCTTCTCTATCAATGAACATCTGGTAGCTAATGTACTGGAAGTGAGTACACAATGGCACATGTTGATAAAACACCCCACAAATTCCTGTATTACATTCACTATGTGAATTGAATTTTACAAAACACAATGTGGCATCATTATATTATTATGGACCACTTTTCCCTTACAGGCTAATGATGTTGGAGCGTCCATGATCATTCATGCTTTTGGTGCCTACTTTGGCCTGGCGGTGGCCCGAGTTCTTTACCGACCGGGTTTAAAAAATGGACATGAAAATGATGGATCTGTTTATCACTCTGATATGTTTGCTATGATTGGTAAGAGCCAGTTACACTGTAAAAAACTGTAATTAGATATCTTAATAACATGTTTTATGTAGCTGTGATCCCCTCTCCCTGGTTCATTACTTGCTTCTTGGACGTGTATTATTTATGCCACCTAGTGGACACAAATAAATATGAAGCATGTTCAATGATGATGTGAGCAAGTATCAAACTTCCAGAGTGAGCTGAATGAGCCTGATACAAATTCGCTTTGTTTGCCACCCTTTTCTACAGGGACGGTCTTCCTTTGGATGTTCTGGCCCAGTTTTAACTCCGCCATTGCTGAGACGGGCTTTGTCCAGCTCACTGCAGTGATCAATACCTACCTCTCCCTGGCTGCCTGTGTGCTCTCTGCTTATGCCCTTTCCAGCCTCGTGGAGCACAAAGGAAAACTGGACATGGTCAAATAATTCTTCTCTTATATACACAGCTATTAAAACCTACTATAATACAATAATACAACAATAACTTAAAAGTGATTCACTTTTTCAATTTTATTTTATACTGTTATAGGTGCACATTCAGAACGCCACCTTGGCTGGTGGTGTTGCTGTAGGAACTTGCGCTGACATGAACATCCAGCCATTCGGAGCCATGTTGATTGGATTAGTAGCTGGCATCATCTCTACCCTTGGCTTCAAGTTCCTAACTGTGAGTTTCCAGTAAAAGCTGTAAAATTAATATGCATAAGTTGTGATTTTTAATTTTAGTTTATGTCGATGATTAATTGTAACTTTCTCAAGTACAATTTCTTTTTTGACAAATTATAGTGTAGTGTAAAATCCTTTAGAAGAACCTCTGCAGAAACTACTTTTTAAACAGGTGTTTAAGTAATTTCTAAGAAGCAATTAAAAACACTGCTCTTTAAATGTGATGATTTTCTTGTAATATTGAATGTTATATTTTCAGTCCCTCATGGAAAATACAATGTTTTACAACCTTTTTCTTTTTCATGAAAATACAAAAATCCAATATTTTACACTGCAGCGATCACAAAAAAGTTCACGAAATCCTAATAAGACCGTATTTTCTACTATGATATTAAATGTAATATATTTGAGCTCTGGGAGGTTATGATGACAATTTTTTAAACAATTTCTTATTTTATAGATTAATTCACTATTGAAAAAGACACTCAAGGCTTTTCTCAATCCTCTGTAGCCCATCCTGGCATCCAGTCTGGGCATCCAGGATACTTGTGGTGTCCACAATCTGCATGGCATGCCTGGCATCCTGGGCGGGTTGGCTGGTATTGTGGCTGTTGCTTTGGGCAAGACAACAAAGTAAGGGCCATATTACCCACTACAGGTGTTACACCGTATGGGAGTCTAATAGAGTAAACACTATTTACATATCATGTACACTCACGCAGCTGTTTCTCTTTAGAGGTACTCCTGCCATGCAAGCTGCTGCCTTGGCTTCATCCCTTGGGTTTGCTTTGGTTGGAGGTCTTCTTACAGGTGGGTTAAGATTAAAAAGAGATCATAAATGTAACACCGAACAGTTAAATATCTCTGGTTCCAGTAATTGCTCCAAAGGGCAACATATGAGTGATCGAACAATACATTTTATCCTTCAAGGTTTTATAATGAAGTTGCCGATCTGGGGACAACCTCCAGACCAGAACTGCTACGATGACTCTATTTACTGGGAGGTAAGGAATCCCATTGCTCATTAATACTCAACTTTCTGACCGTCAAACATTAAAAGTCACAGTGGCTTGATGTGTTTTCCAGTAGAAGACAGGATCCCAAAAAACACATTCATAAATATTTCAACATTCTGGATTTAGTGCATATAAGGCAGCTGTCTATATACCATTAACACTTATATAATCTTCATGTTACTGACAAATAATTTTGGCTGCATTTGTTTCCAGGTCCCTGCAGAGGAAGAGGAGCATGAGGAGAGCTTGGCTCATGGTGATCATTCAAAGAACAAAGCAGAGGCTTAATCATCTGCTCGGAGTTTACAAAACTCAAACTTAAGAAGTAAAGAAGCCTTAATTAGCAACATAATGACCCCTTATATTAATGTGATTTAAAAAGGGGGGTGATTGGATGAGGAGAATTGAAGTTACTCACCAACTTTAGTGAATTTTGTAAAATTTCGAAAAGTAAGGAAAGAAAACTTTATGTAGGATATATTTTTTAATTATTTTAATTTCAAAAAAGGGTAGTAATAGGATACACTATACAGATTTTTAAAATTAAAAAAGTTATGTTATTCTGACAGTTCATAATGAAGTTACATTCTGCTTAAATAGTTTTAATATGCAAAAGTTTAATAACCAATTTTAAATCTTAAAGGACAACTTCACTAATTTTCAACTTGCCTTTTATGGCTTTAGTTAGGGCTGTAAATGTTAATGCTTTACTTTCCTCTGACTTCATTATACTATAATTTTTCAGCTTCAAGCTGAAAAACTCCTCCAGATGAAATCATCCAGAGAAGGTTTTCATCCTTAGGAGTTTAGATAATCTCATCTGGGTGAGTCCTGGAAAAGTAGGTTGACCAAGATTACCAAAGGCTCCTACCAAAGTGATGTGATCTGGAGACATTTATTCAGTAGAAGTAGGAAGATGTTTTAATGTAGCGAAGTCAGAGGGAAGTTTAATGGCATTTTTCTACAGGTACTACCCAAACTAGAACCAAAAGAAGCAAGTTAAAAATCAGTGAAGGCCTTTATGGGTTTGATATTTTTTAAGTATCAAAGAAAAACATCTATGAGCCAGCACAGAAATGCAGCATAGTTTCACTGATGATACACAGATACTTGTATAAGCTTTTCTTTATGTCAATATACATTATAAAAAGCATGTTTTAAGATATTAGTATATTGTGTATTTTTTTTTCATAAATCCTTTTATATTAACATACACCTCATAAATAATTTTGCTGAGGCGTGGGTCAAAGAAGGAAGTAGAGCTTTATTTTAATCATCTTCCTCACGTTACCTCGGTGGAGCACAGTCAAGGAGTCAGACTGTGGGAAACTAGCAGACTGTCTCTGACACGCACAGGGATAGTCATACAATATTCTTGTAATAATTGTACTTGCTAATACTTCCAAGCGTTTCCTGGGCAGCTGTACTGCTGCTTTAAGGTCCCATTCACACAGTCATAATCATGATCAGAGCTGTGCATTTAACATTAGACTTAGAGGTTTGTTTTTCTGTTTAAGTCAAATGTGTTCCTACAATACATGTACCGACAGTTTAGTTCTTAGATAGTTTGACAAGTTCAGTTTCATCAGGGCCCTGCAATGTCAAAACACCAACTGGTACTGAGCATTTCCGATATCTTCAAAGAAATGCAGCATGAACTCGCACATTGTCCAAAGGGTCTGCATTTCATTTTAATTCAACTTTATTTATACACCCACCTGCCACTTTATTAGGTACAAATTGTTGGTAATGGGTTGGTAATTATAGATTCTAGTCCATATTGACATGATACAATCATGGAGTTGCTGCAGAGAGTTATCCTGCTGGATGTAGCCATCAGTAGATGGCTACACTGTGGTCAAAGGGGGATGGACGTGGTTAGCACCAATACTCAGGTACAGTAGGCTCTGGCATTTAAAAGATGCTGACTTGATTCTAAAGGGTTCAAAGTGTGCCAAGAAAATATTCCCCACTCATTGCACCACCACCACATCCACCAGCTTGAACCATTACATATACAAGAAACAAGTAAGAATGGATCCATGCTTCCTGATGTTTTCACAAGCTCTGAATCTACCATCCAAATGCTGAAGCAGAAATCAAGATTCATCAGACCAAGCAACCTTTTTCCAATCTTCCATTGTCTATTTTTGGTGAGCCCTTGCAAATTGTAGCCTCACAGTTGCTCCCCTGCACACCTCAGTTATAACGAGTGGTTAGTTGGAATACTGTTCCCTTTCTATCAGCTCAAACCAGCCTGGCCATTCTCCTCTGATCTCTGATATCAACAAGGTATTTTTTGCACAAAGAACTGCAGCTGTTTTTTAGATCCTTCTCCGTAAACATTATGGTTGTGCTTGACAATTTTGTTACATCAATAGTTTCTGAAAAACTTGAACCCCCCTGTCTCCCACTAGCGGCCATGCCACATTTAAATTCATATAAATCACCATCATTCTGATGCTCAGTTGGAACTTCAGTACGTCGCCTTCACAATGTCTACATCTGTAAATCCATTGAATTGCTGCAATGTGATTGGATGATTAGATACAGTATTTGTAAGCAGTTGAACAGGGGTACTTAATAAAGTGGCCAGCGAGTGTATTGGACCAATTCACAACAAAATCGTCTCAAGGCACATTACAAAACAAGTCAAGACTCTGCAGGTTTATTGACAAAAGCCAACAAAATTAATTTGTGCATGCGGAGGAAAAACAAATCCCTTTACTGGAAGAAACCTCTGACATAACAAGGTTCTGTCAGAGATACAGATCAGTTGCAGACTTGATAAGGAAAACCTAAGTTTTACCCATGTATTATTATGCATTCATTGGTCTATTTTCAGTTGCTTTGTTTTTCTGTAATAGAGTTATTGTTTGGTTTTTGCTATTGTGGTGGGTCAACTGCAACGAACTCTCATGTGTACATGCGGATCAGCACGCCCGTTTCTGTCTCAAAAAAGTTAGGGACATTAAACAGTAGGACTGCAGGGTTACATAAAACTGAATACTTTTAGAGTTATCAATATTTTGTTTTTTCAAATGACTTATGATGCCCAACACTAAAACACAAAGATGTAGAATTTTTGTTTACAGTGTTCACTGGGTATATGGTCTGATTTGTATACTAATACTGTCATAATAAATGTTTTTGTACAATAGTTAGTTTTTTATGTGTTTTTTTTTTTGTGTGTGTGGAAGTATCTGAATTGCCATTTCCCACTACGCACGCAGTGATTTCAGATATAGAAGAAGAAGAAAAATTAGCCTAACACGCACTCAGACTAAGACAGTACGAGCATGGGGAGAAATTCCACACAGATAGGAGTTTGTCAATCTGGGTCGATCAGAACTGAGAATCGTGGGTGGTTCTAGAAAATCCAGGGCTCTGTGCTGTCACATTGATCTAACATAACATTAAGTTATCATGTTTTGTATATGTATAAAACATGTTAGCCCAAAACCTACGCATCTGTGACCGTCGCCACATTATTTTTATTATTAGGTTAACTGTTTTTCCACTTATAGCCTGGCACCACCATGCTCACCAAATCTTGCTGTAATCATTGCTCTTGTTGGTGCAGACTAAGTAAAGATTTATTATGGGGCACTTTTAACAAAGGTGAGAGGGGCGAACATCCACAATTTCTGTTTTGAGTCACTAACAACTAATATTTTCAGGAAGAAAGGAGGCAATGAACCCCACTTCTACAGTTTAACTAGAGGAGCAATAGTGTCTTAATTTGGTCTAGAGCCTTAGCTCACCTGATGAACACGTGATCCTACAAACAGCAGCACCTCCACACTATTTGGACGATAGATCCCAAAGCTTGTGAGTGAATAGGGGCAGTTGGTAAAACCTACAAGTTCAGGGTTACCATCATGAAATACGCATCGTTACTGTTAGGGTTGAATGTTAAATTAACATTAAGGCAACGGCAAATATATCAGTGGGAAAACAGACCTCATTTTAGCCCGAATGTCTTGCCAAGTTTTGGCATCTAACACTAATCGTCGTTGCTCTCATAGTTTTTGATCAAGCCAGACAGGCAGCGTTGCATTATGGGATACAAAATGTCTACCATGAAGGCTAGCTAATGCTAGTTTACGTCAGATACTTGCATGCAAATGTTGCTGTTTTTGGTGGTTGTAATGTCAGTATATAATTAATATATTAATTGTTTTCTGCAGTCACAATGGTGAGTATATGGCTGCCTATTTCACTCGCATCGGTATTTTTATTCAGTCTGCTAAAGCTTTTTACCTTTAGCAGTTACTTAGCTAGCATCATAGAAAGGAAATAGTTTTCTAGCAAACCATAGCTTTAGGTACCGAAGTGCATGTTTTACCTGGTTATATGTGTCTTAAGTGGGAATTATCTTTTGTCAAGTTAATTTTAATATAGCTAGGCTATATAGCCCAGCATCACCAATGTGCCGCAAGTGACCTTTACAATATGTACATTCGACAATACGAAACCGTCTGTCCGTAAACCCCTGATATCAATAACAGCTCAATGGAGAGAAACTGAAGAGGGACCTCGCTTCCAGGAAGAAAAGCATACACGTTTGTCGTTATCTTGTACCAGGAGCACACGTCGATTTTTCAATGTAAAACCGGCTGTGTGTCATATCACAGACTGGACATTTTATATATCTCACTTTAACATGTCCTTTATGTTGCCAGTCAACGAGAGAAGAGTGCAAAGTCTCCAGCTCCAGAACAGATGAAAGGAGGAGATCACAGAGCAGAGGTACAGTAAACACACTCACATACAGTCTGCAGTCCTTTTCTTGTTTCTAAATGTATACAGAGTACTGCTTGTATGCCCATGGAGGATGAATATATTTGTATACATGAAACATGAACAAAAATATTATCCATCCATTATTTTTAGCCACTGTGTGGGTCGCAGGAGCCAATCCCAGTTACCATTAGGCGAGAGGAGGGTTACACCCAGGATGGGTCACCGCTCTATCTCAGGGCCAGAGAGAGGCATACACAGACAGACACCCATTCTCACACCTAAGAACAATTAACCAGTTAACCAAACATGCATATGTATATACGGAGTACCCATGGAAGCACGGGGAAAACATGCAAACTCCACCCAGAAAGGCCACGGTCAGCTGGGGCTCGAACCCCCCACGTTGTAGCTGTGAGGCGGCAGTGCTAACCACACCACCACTGCTCCCAAAAAATCAGCCATTGTATAATTATCTTTGTATTTTGGTTTATATGTCCACTACTTTTTTGTTGTTTGTTTCTTCAGGACAAGAAAAAAGGACACGGAAACGCAGCCGTAGTAGATCTTCCTCATCATCTTCCTCCAGTTCGTCATCTTCATCTTCTTCCTCAGACTCATCATCCTCTTCTTCATCAGGTTCATCACACTCCTCCAGCCGCAGTGGGAGTAGCTCCAGTAGTAGCGGTAAGAGACAAGTGTCTTTGGCTGGCAAATATTGTTTTGCTTTTAACTTCAATAGAACGTTTTTCTCCATAGTCTAATAGTATTTATAAATGAGGCTCTTGTGGCAGTTTTTTCTAAATGTGTGCATTTTTATCATCATAACTGTAATAATATCTATAATTTCATTCAGTTTATTGTTTTTAATTTTTTTTAGACGACCGCAGTAAATATAGAAAGCCATCTAAGAAAAGGAAAAAGGAGAAACAACACAAGAAAGTAATCGTGTGTATTCTATTTAACATATTTAAAGTTTTGACCTATTGATTTCATAGGCCTCCTACTAAATCCTAAATATTTTGTTTTAAGAAGCAGAAAGTGAAGAAAGAGAAAAGGCCTAAACGTAAAAAGGACAAGAAAACCAAAGGAGGAGAAGAAAATTCTGGACCTGTACAAATCTCCAAGGTATCTGCCCATTAAGTTCCAATTAGGAAAAATAGTTATTCTAATGAGTACAGTATATAAAAACGCTATTTCCTGTCAATCTTTATAAAAATGTGACCATGAATTTCCAGTCATCCCTCACATCCCACAAAACATTCAGGTCCACAAGAGAATATGTGAAGTTACATGCCATTCCAGGTTAGGTGTGCACTCAGCCTGCTCCAGTGGCTACAATGGGATATCTGCGTTCCTTTCTGATTGGCTAAAAAGTTCCTTAGACTCTGCTTACTCCACTCACCAACAGAAAGACAGGGGGACCCTCACAAAAAATTGAACTCTTGGCAACTTCACATTTACCATGTTATTATACCTACACCACAGTAGCTATAGTAGCAGTAACAAGATAGAGGGTAGATATACATTTATTAGTCAGCAACTTCCTTTGCTATTTTCCACTGCCAGTGCAAGCTGTTTTTACTCCGCTCCTCTTCATAGTGTTTCACACATGTAACACACAACGGGAGATCTCCCAAGTGTCCTCACATGGGACATTTCACCTTATTACGGTGTTCGAACAGGAGGCACAGGAAAACAGTATTTTATTTACGTCCCCTCAGGAGAATGTCAGCATTCGAGCACATGCGTAAAAGAGGCTTTTCTCTAGCTTTCACAGGTTGACTGTGCAGTTTTGGTTTGTATTCTTGCCCCCTTAAACTGTGCTTTCCTCTGTCAGTACTTGAAGGAGAGAAAAAGGGGCAAATACAGCATGATTTCAGGGAAGAAGATCAAGATGAAAGTAAAGAAGTCAAAGAAAGACAAACAGGTAATTTCACCATTTTGTTGTGACTAGGTGTGGTTTTGTATTTTTTGAATTAATTATTTGACTTTGCTTACATCTGCCTTTCTCTTTTTCATTCCAGCGGGATAAAAATCGAGCAGAACTTCTTGACTTCTTAAACTCTACCCTGTAATGACTCTGTGCTCAGGCTCAAACATGTCAGCAGAACTCAGGAATTAACACCTCAGCTTTGCGAGAGAACACAACAAATGAGCTTTGAGGAACAGATGATGAATAGCACACAGGAACTGCATGAAGCTGGATAGTGAAATAGCCACAGCAAAGAAAAATGTGTTAGATTATATAAAGTTAATCTAATCTAACACATTTAGCGTTTAGACCACCAACATTTGTACTGTGTCTAATGGTCCGATAGCCAGTTCTTCATTTTAGTCTGATGGTGTAAATAAGCTGTGTCATCTGAAAGAACTCTATTAAATAGTTTCTCAAATGTGCTTATAAGTAAAACAGGTTTCTCTGATAATATTGATGAACAAAATTGATAGAATGGAGCCAGAGATATTTTCCAAGACAAGGTACCTGTCAACTACAATGCAACTAAACCACCAACAGTTTAGCCAGGTTAGAAATGTTTGTACCTGCTGACTGTGTCAGTCATTCATTTAGGATTACCATTACATATATTCTAGGTTTGTTTTTTGTTTCTTTTGCGTTAAGTTTTTTGGTTGGCTAGAACACCAGGTGTTATGTTTCTACAGTAAAACCCTTCTGTGGGAACCAGTGTTATCAGTGTGTACTGATATTAAAGTTTTTCTATTGTATGTTTTATTAATAACATTCATTCCCATAAATTCTGTTGCTTGTGTCATGAATCATGTTTCCACAGTCAATCAGTCATCCTACTAAATTGTAACCTAAAGCTCCTTTATCACTTTTAATACCCTTATAGCAGTTCTTCATGATGGAGTAAACCCATTGTGTAGTGTTGAATTTTGCTGTGTAAAAACAGTAAAACAGCAATAAATTGCTGGAAAGACTTTACTTTGAAATGTTTTACTCAATAAAATTCAGTAACATTAATCATTTCTTTTTTAAGGCCCTCTTGCAAAGGAGAAACACAGAAGGAATGCTTTCAGTTTGCAGAGCTGGGACTGTAAATCATTGTGCAGAGTAGAGTGACCATGATTCACTCATTGAATGACGTTAATGTGAACATTGATTATAGCTTTTTATTTTTTTTGGACTGTGAGTAACATCTGTACAGAAATGTCACACAAAACATTCAGCCTTAAATAATCGTTCCCACAAAGGCCATTTGTGTGGTCTAACAACCACTCTCTCCGGCAACATTAAAGGCTTACACAGTATAAATATCTCTATTTAGCTAGAATAAACAGTGCCTAAGACTTGGATGACACATCTCTATAAAATATAGGGGTGGTAATCTCATAGAAACTTGAAACTGCTGCAAGTGTTATGCAGGAGAAGGATGATGATGGGATGCATCCTCACTCGCCTTGTGCAAAGAGGATGTACTGTATTTGAGCCCTAGACCTCAGCATCTGTCCCACTATCACGCCTCATTAGCGCCCGTCTCAGACAACCTTGCTGCTGTTTGTCCCTTTGTATCTGAAGTCAGGCGTGCTCCACACCCTCTGTGACCTCTCTTCGCTCTCCATCCCTCTCTCCACATCCTCTGACACAGTTTTGAGGTCGCTCAGCCCCGCCTCGTTGGCCACAGAGGAGGTCCGGCCCACCGTGCTTCCAAAAGGTTTGATCTTGATCCGGGACCTGAAGTTCACGAGGGACATGCTCATGGCACGTTTGTTGTTCCACTGACGGGTGAGACGTTGCACCTCCTGCTCCTCCTTTAAATGGTCCAGAGCATCCAGGAGGACGGAACGGAACAAGCCGTACACCTCCTGAACCTCAGGCTCATTGGCCTGCATGACCTCTCTGAACCTGTGCAAAGCAAAGACAAACACAGGTGAGTCGGTCAAAGAGGAAGGATACAGAAACAACGTGGTCGCAACATCAATTATTTTCATCCATATTATTATTATTATTATTAACTGTATTAAAAATGATCTAAAGGTAAAGTGCTTTATTTGTCATTATACATATAAGGTGTTCAACATAATTGTGTCAGATGATCAGATGAAGAGTGAGACACTGAGCGCCCCGACACTATGGGCCAGCCTGACCTGGTCCCTAACGTGTTTTTAGGGGAAGGGGAACCCGATACAAGCACAGGGAAATCATGAAAACTCCACACAGAACGGCCCATCTGGTCCGGGAATTGAAGCGTCTTGCTGTGAGGCAAGTTTAAACGACACCTTCTCTGATTTTAAACGTGCTGCTTCTGGTTCTAGTTTGGGTCGTTCATGTTCATAAATGCCTTTAAATTTGACTATATCAAAATATCTCTCTACTTCTAGCTGAAAAATGCCTCCATATGACATCACTTGGAGGAACCTTCAGTTCAGATCATGTTACATCCTTGCTCATACCATGAAGTTTGTAATCATGGTCAACCTGCTTTTTCAGGGCCCCTGCAGATGACATCTTGAGGAGTTTTTCAGCTACAAGCAGAGAAATATTTTAAAATTTTAAGTCAGATGGAAGATTTATAACATGAATATACATTTGCTTCCTAAACTAAAGCCATAGAAAATAAGTTTTAAGTAGGAGCAAACCTTTACCAAAGTCATAATTTATTTTACTTTAATAATTCATTACACAGTGTATAATATTGGGTGGAAAGAAGTTTAACTGTCACTTTGTGGAAATTAATTGGATTAATGAAGAAGGGTGCATTTGAGAAACCCCCAGAATTATCTTCCCCTTATTCTGCTTCACTGCTGACTATTAATTCAGGACCCCTTTTTCATGCAGCTAATTAAAATCCTCCAAACACGCACAGCTTAGTCCCTGTTTGTGTGTGTGTGTGTGTGTGTGTGTGTGTGAGAGAGAGAGAGAGAGAGAGAGAGGGAGAGAGAGGGAGACATTCTGTTTAGTGCCTCACTTCTCCCCTTTAACACCTCCCAAAAAGCTGTCAAACTGAAATGAGACACTTGAGACACCAGCAGCCTTCTGTGAACAGATGCTCGAACAAGCTCAGGTCATCTCTGCAGGTTAAGAGATATAAAAGACTAAAGTGTTTGTGTGTGGTTAAGTTTTGACAGCTGAACAGTTTCCTGATTAAATCTCCTTTTGTGTGTGAGGAATAAATTTTAAATTTGTGAAGCTAAAAACATGTAACATGATTGCCCGAAAAAAACAACTGGATGTTGAGTCACGTCAACTGGACTTGATTATTTTTCTTTGTAGCTGGAAACATTTCATTGTGGTATTCAAATGGTTACGTAGTAAAAAGAACTGCGGCTGCAACAGGAGTTTTTCAGTCTTCTTGAGTACAAATAAATAGTAACCGTTGAATAGATGGAGCAGAAATATAAAAGTAGAAGTACTGTAAATGAGTACTGTGAAGATAACATATACAGTCTGTGATCTTTTTTGTGGCAGCTCACTGTCTCCTTACTTGAGAATAACCAGCCCACAGCACGATGGCGGCACCTTGGAGCAGAGGTCCTCCAGGCCGAGTCTCTCCCCGGTGCTGATGTTGTAGGAGGAGCGAGGCGTGCTGGCCAGCCAGCTGTAGTCCACTCCAGTCTTGAGACGCCGGTACTCATTTTCTCTCTCTTTTTGCTGCTTCTCCGCCTCTTTCAGCTGCCAGCTGAACTCCAGCATCAGGGTGTCGGTGACCACGTCAGCCGGGTCCCTCCGGGGGCTTCGGTAATAAGGCTCATTCCAGCTGAACCAGGAGGCCATGGCCCTGCTGTCTTCCACAGCCCCCTGATATGGGAGGGACAATGAGAGCGTGTCACTGGATTGAAACAATTAAATGTGACCTTGAATTAAACTACAGCACAAAATATAACTACCAAGCAACTGAATTATTTCTTTAAGGCTGCGAATGGCTGGAGAGTAAAAGGAGAATGCATACTGCCTTAACATTTATGACTTTTCAAATTTGGCAGGCGTACCGCTGCTAGTTTTTTCCCTTCAAGACTCTCTGTAAACAGCTGTGCAGAAAACACTATGTTCTTTTAGGTTTTGGCACTTTGTAAAGCAACATAGACAACACGTACATGTTTCCATCACTGGCATCTGTGTTTCTTACACTAAATCCGCTCAGCATCTGGACACATTCCCAAAACAGACGGCCCACCGGTCTATCCATCTGAGGGCTCTTTGTTCCACTCTCTGTTCCATGCGGCTCAGTTAAATTGAGCCGTCTCTGTTTGGCTTGCTTTTCTTTTTGTGATGACATTAAAAACAGAACAGAAAAAGCCACTGATGGAGGTATGAAAAGACAAAGTTATTGTTGTCACCTCCTGTAACTGTTAAGATTAGAGTTGAGATCAGTAAATAATTAGATAAAGAACATCCAGCAGCAATTCAGATGTTTCTGAATCTCTACAGTATCTTTAAGCATAATTATCTCACATTCTCTGGTTCCAGCTTTTAAAGTGTGAATATTTTCTTTTGCGGTCTGTAATCACAAACTGAATTACAGCTGAAATTGAAAAAGCTTCAAAAGCACAGCTTTTTAAAACATTACATTTCCTTATTTTATTTTATTTTCTCTGGGTTATTTAATTTATATGCTGATGTTGCCTCAGCTGTTGTACATGTTTCACTCCGCCCTGTTCTGTACTCTTAATGATTACCAACGTGTGCCGAGAACAGCTAGGATAACAAAGTGACAGAGTAAGATTAGTCGCCGACCTGCTTTCACCCCGCACCCAACAGTTAAACTCTGAGCCTTCAAAATGGAGTCAGACACAGGCTGCCAATACAATGTTCCATAAATTCACAGTGCTCACACCAGTAGCCTTTTATTGCATCTATTAAACATGAACTTGAATGTTTGGCATAAAATGTATGGGGACTTTAACAGATGTAATAAAATGTAGAATAATGTAATAGTTAAGTATGTGGTTGCAACAAATGATGATTTTCTTTTGTGATTATTCTGCAAAGTATTTTGAGGTATTACACTAATTAGGCTTTACAGAAGTGAGTTGTAGCATCTGACCAACAGTCAAAACCCTCAATGTGTATTCAATTTGCTATAAGATAGAAAGGAAAGAAAAGGCCAAGATAAGCAACAAATTCCCACATTGGAGAAGCAGTTAACATTAAATGTGTGATATTTTTGCTTTTAAAATAACAAAATGGTTTATTTTTAATTTTCTGCCAATTTATTCATCCCTGCAGTTTTAAAAAGAAGACCTTGTCCATGTTGCCCAGCTTCTTGGGGACTAATCCAAACTATTTTTCATGGATAGCCAATAATTATTTGCTGGAAGAAAAACTTCTGACAAACACAAATACAGCTTTGACTATTTTTAAACTCACCGCTCATAAGCACTTGCTCTGTTCACTTTAAAAAGAAGACTTTTCTTACCTGTTCTTCTGCTTCTTTTTCTTAAGTTTGTCTACACAACATACAAAATCACTGGAAAGCCTAATTGGAAAAGGCCTCAGAAAGCAGATCAGTAGTTGGATACTAAAGAGATAAGACAGGCTGAATGAGAAGCAGAGAGGAAAGGGAAATGGTCTCTCTCTCGCTCTTTCTGCTCTTACATCCTCTCACAGTCCCACAGTATTATCTCCACCTCCCTCTCCATCTCTCCCCTCCTCCTGGGAGCCTCTCCGGGCTGCTATTACTTGTTGCAGGAGGCTGGGGGCACCATCTCCAAAGGGAGCCATTGGATCACGGCCCTTGATGAAGTGCCTATGTAGCTTTTTACGATTCGCTGTTGCCATAGTGATGCTCCTAAGCCTATTTGTCCACAATAAGCTCCATCAGCTGAAAGGGAGCTAGAGGGAGATGAAGAGGCAGATAAAAAGGACGGAGTGGGTTGAACAGTGAGATAGAAAGAGAGACATAAATCAAAGGATGTTGTTTTGAGGACAGAGCTAGTGTGGTGTGCGTTCGCCGTGCTTTGACGACCGCGTAGTTAGGTGGTGAGTGGCACAACATCTGCAAGAAGTCAGCCTGTGTAAATTACCTACCACAGATAATGAGTCTCTCTGACCCAGAACAGTCAGGCACAAATTATAGGAGGGTTGGAAAAGTGTTAATTGAAGGAGGAAATGTTTGTTTATGTGTGTGTGAGTGGATGATGGAGAAGAAGTGGCAGAAATAGTCCATTTTGAATGTTCAGTCATTGTGTAGGTGGATTTCAAGGTTTGTTGGTTTGTTCTGTGTGTAGGTGTGAGCAGCTAACCTCACACGTTTTTTTTCCCTCAGCACATATTCACAGCAACCTTAAAATCCGCGTCACATCTCCAGCACTGCACCCACCTGCTCCACCGCCTCCTCCTCCGCCTGAGTGCTACTGCTGTTAAATAGAATGCTAGGTGAACTATGAACTCCATTTAGTCACTGCTGAAACGCCTGCATCCATCAGTATGATTTTATCTTTGCAGAATAAAAGAATAACACAAAAAGGATTAAGTCATTTATATAAACTGAACCACATTTTCATAACAGAAAAGCAAAACCTCATGTTGTCGTACAGAATAAATGTTGGGGTTTTGATGCATCACTGGGCCCAAAACAGTGAGTCTGGTTCTTCCCTCATAAATGTGTAGGAACCCATGACAGGTAACATCACTCTCTCTCTCTAACCCATTATAATTTGACCAGAGCTATTAACCCAGGCAAAGGTGACTATTTGATGGCTTGATGGTCTATATGTTGTGTGTTTGTGTGTGTGTGTAGGCTCAGCTACTCAGACCAGCCCCTCAGTTTGATAGGCAGTTTTGTCTGAAGGCTGAACTCACTAGTCCAGTCATTTTGCCTATTTATCCAGCTCCACTGGTCCTTTTAGCAGTTTCCAGTCATGTGTGACACGGAGCATGTGCTGCTCAACTGATCAAACGGCCACGTAGTCATCCTCAGCTGCTTCATCTTAGCTGCTAACCAGCCAGCCACGTTTTTCACCTCCTGCTTTAAGCGGGACTCGTCATAGCTCAGTTACCAGTGAAAAACATTTGTCTGCCAACAAAACCACTACGGCCAAGCTCCACTGGGCAGACCTGTGGTTTCCAACCGCTTTTCCTCCCACAGCCCAGTTCATCCCATGCACTGTCGACCCCATGGAATACACTTAAAGTACTGCTGGCCTGCTCAACGCTGCCTGTTACCAGAATGTTTCACCCTCATGAACAAGCTAAATCCCATCCCATCTACTTACTCTGACACACAGAAGCAATGAAGGGTTAAGAGCAGATATCTAAACTGTGTGATGAAGATGTTTAAAAAAGGGTGGGGGTACTTTCTAATCTATTCTGTAATGTGTCCTGAAGTTATAGTGTGCTGCGCTGTGATATGATGCAATATCTTTTTATCCAGCCTCTTTGCTTCACCATTAGAACTTTTAACTTTTTTTTCAAGGTGCTTCTTTATGTGTGGGAGGCTTTGTTCATTCGTTGCACTTTACACAGCTTAAAACCAGTTGCACTTTACTATCTCATCTATTTGTTCTTGTTGTGTACATTTCTGCAGTAAGGAAATTAAAAGTCTATCATTTGCACCTTGTTTGACCATTTCCTTCTGTAATATATATTTTTAAGGGGTAATCAAGCTATCAGTTACGACATTCCTGACCTTCTCTCTCTCTGATCCAATTCCGTACTACATGCAATGCTTATATACAGTTCACAAAGTGAGTGAGTCAAAATGCAAAATGAACACAAGCACAAATCTGCTCCTGATCAGGGACAAAGTGTCATGTTTTTAATCTGTCTGAATGAATAACCATCCACACAGTGAGACTGAGTTCTCCTCCATGTTAAGGCAGTGTGTCTACCTTGGGCATGAAGGGGACAGATGGGCAGGTAAGCTCTTGCTGTAATCCAAACGGATGACAGTGCTAATCCTCTAAAGTGATTCCCTCCCTCAGATGCATATTCGCCTCACTCAGTGAGCAGCCACAGGGCTTTGTCAGTGTGTCACTGGGCAATGATGTCGTTTGAGAGATGGCAAAGAGACACTTGTGTGTTTTGATGCAGGACAAGAGCTTTTACATTTCCACCTCACATCAGCTAAAGTGTCATATACATATGGAGTCCTGGGCATAGAGAATAGTGGCCATACAGTGGGGTCATTGTATGTTTGTGTGTTTGGAATGGGGTAGAGTTACTGCATTTGGTGACATAATCCACACATTTTATCCTGAGCCCACATAAAATAGCAGGTTTGCGGCAGGAAAAAAAAACATGTCAAATCAACGTGCGGAACACGTTCCTCTGTGGAGACCCCTGAAGGGACAAGCCGAAGGCTGGTGATCCACCTTGATTGCTGGACATGCAGGATGCAAATCATTATTTTCTGTTGTAAAAGTATATAATCTAAGTACTTAACACCCCATTAATATTTGACACGTTTGCATTTTGACCAAAAGAATTTGAAAATTAAACAGTACTGAAGCTCTTCATGTTTCATACAGATATATATAGAGATAAAGATATGATTCAGATGTAATTTAGAAATATATATAGCTACATGCAGATTTGTGGGGCAGAAAAAAAGGCTTCTTGGACACATCTGTCATATTGTATGAACCAAGTAATTTTAAAGTAGTTTCACCCTGAGCAGCTACAACAGTACAATGTTAAATGTTTGTCTCAGCATCAGTGTCAACAGTCAGATAAGACCATGTATGAACATTTATCAGTAAAAGGAAATATTTTCTATAGAATGATGACTTAAAGTTTCCTACTTCCTAATTTTATTCAAGTAGGATTTAAATGCTAGAATCAGACTCTGCTCTACCTGGTCCTCCCTCAGCGTACGCCGCTCAGGCCCCCTGAGAGAATACATAAGAAATTGTCCAAAACTTTATATTCAAACAGAAATTATTGGAATTCTGTGATCTGTGGTCAGAATGGCGAGTCTCACTCACCTTAAGAAACCAATATTCAGTGAATGTCAGGATTCCCTGCTTTTCTGTTTATGCACACAAGCTGATCCTGATAAATAACCCTTATAATCTGTTTTAATGTTGTTTGAATGCATTCAAAATAAGTATATTTGCATGGCCTTTTCACATTCATATTATCTCTGTATATACAACATATATTTAGTAAAACCAAAACAAACTAAACTAAATAAAAAACATAATTAATGATTTTATATATATAAAACATGCTGTATTTATGAAGTTAATGTCAGCAATTAAATTCACCACTAGAGGGTAGATTTTCACCATTTTAGCTGCTGAGCGGCTTCGTAGGAGCTGACACTATTTTTTATCTCTGCTGGAACATCTCTGTGTGTGTGTGTGTGTGTGTGTGTGTGTGTGTGTGTGTGTGTGTGTGTGTGTGTGTGTCTGTGTGTGTGTGTGTGTGTGTGTGTGTGTGTGTGTGTGTGTGTGTCTGTGTGTGTGTGTGTGTGTGTGTGTGTGTGTGTGTGTGTGTGTGTGTGTGTGTGTGTGTGTCTGTGTGTGTGTGTGTGTGTGTGGTGGTCGTCACAGGTGGTTAAACTGGTTTGGGGTGGCAAAAAGGATCCTGGGTGTGGAAGGGGGAATCATCTTGTTTGATTTGGGAGCTGACATTTCACATCAAAAGCCTAAAATGCCTTATTTAGAAAGAAAAGCGCCGCAGGGGCTTCTGACAAATTGTTTTTTAGTCAAGTTGATGAAGTTTTACAGTGTAGTGTAAACTGAATTAACACTATATTTAAACCCACATAAACATTCACAGCCTGTTGTTCAGAACACTAACAGACAGTCGAGTCTTTTTACTCCTCCAAGAATGAAACAAGCAGTGATGTGTTGTGGACAGACACTAACTGAGATGAATGTGAGCTTTGTTTGATTGTCAGGCTGCCTCACATAGAGACTCTGTGCACATGTGTCAGACTCTGTGCACTCCACTCTGAAGGGCGATAAGATGCAGTCATATGATGGGCTGAGAGCCACTTCGTGAAAACATGTTTTTCTATATTTTTGCATGTTTTCTGTTTGTCTTTGTCTTGTGGAAACTAATACAAATCAAGATCAAAATACATTGTTCAATATGGCAAAAATGTGAATTTATGACCCTTCATGATGTTTGATGTAATGTGCAATTTAG
Source organism: Channa argus (assembly GCF_033026475.1). NCBI lineage: Eukaryota > Metazoa > Chordata > Actinopteri > Anabantiformes > Channidae > Channa > Channa argus. Next base: position 8,241,023 of record NC_090213.1, on the reverse strand, counting down.
TCAGTACTGTAATATCTAATGTATTGTTGTGACAGTGTTAGGTACTAGTTGGACTCGGGCATCTCTTTGTTTAAGAGTCAAAGAAATGAAATTCTGCAATATTTCACAAGAAACTAAACTAGAAAAAGACAGAACATTCGTTCTTTCCCATTAGTATCTTTAGCCCCTCTAGATTAAATTTGTGACACTTTTCAGGAACATGATTCAAGTATAGTAAAAGACTGTAAGTAGTTAAAACTAGTTTCAAACTTAAATTAGAACTTTAACATTAACTTTAACAACTGGGTTGCAAGGTCGCTGTATATTGATATATCAGTCACAAGCCTAGTTCTCCTGCAAGACAAGTACTTTGACCGATACATTTTGCTGATATTAATAACAATAATAATGACCTTTACTTTATGTACTTACCTCAACTTGCCATTACTTGTGACTGAGCACTGATGCTTTTCGACAGTATTCATATATTGTTGTATTGGTGCTTTTAGTGCTTCTTCCAGGTTTTTGTATTTGATTTTTAATTAGCTTGTAATACTTCTGGACTTTTTGAGTTCTTTTGATGTGTTGTACATTTGTTGTACATGTGAACAGTTGCATACGTAATGTTCCTGGAAACAACAAATGAAAAGAGAAAAATTACGATTTCAAAATCATATATAGAAATTCATATAGATATATCATATATTTGGTACAATTCTACAACTTATTCTTCTAATTCTACAAAGTACCCAGCTTCCTCCTTATCTGTCCCAATGAGCAGCCGGCATTGCTCAAACTTCATTATGTAATCCCCAACACACATGTTCTATAACGCCTAACTGGAACTGAAGTTGCCTCAGGTGCAAAGAGCTAAGCTGCCCTCTTGTGTGACTGTAAGCAAGGAAGTTCAGGAGGATCACATGAGGGCAGTGACCAAACTTTGCTGACATCCCCTTTTTCATTGGCCCTTGTTCAGCGTCCTGTTTCAATAGATAAAGCCCCTGTGGACTGTGGACTAGGATCAGTGAACCGGGTGGTGAATAGTCTCATAGCTCATCATGGTCTGAAGCATAAAGAATGAAACTCAATAACACCACATAAAGGCCTGAACGTGTAGCTTCCAAAGTCATTTTCTACCATGTATAACTGTTTACGTGAGGTTTTTTTAACGGCACTTATGCCACATTTATGGATTAAAAGATGGATGCTAGAGATCAATACCACTCTCATGTCTGCTGCTGTAATGGTGAAGCAGGAGCTGGGATTTCATCATGTTACTCCTCTTTAAGGAACAACAGTTTTTTTCTGTTTGACCGGCTCTGTCTACACCTCAGAGTGAAACCAAAGATGTGTCATTTTCATTTCGTAGAGTTTCTGCACAGTATTTAATTTTTTTAAGATGTGTGAGATACTTAGAAATGCTGTTTTTTTTCTTCTTTCTTTATGCCAAGCTATTGTAAATGGTGCCCTATATTCACCTGTCACTAACCATGTGTGTCTTTTGGGAGGTAACATAAAACTGACTTTTAACCGCTGCCTGATGCTGGAAGCTGGAAAAGCTGGAAGCTGGAAAAGATGCTGGTGAAACCACTAATAAACCACTGAAGTTGCATTCATGAAATCAAAACATGAACAGGAAAAACTTCATGTTTAAAGCGAATGATGACATACTTTACATATACATATGTATATATACATATATGTGTGTATATATATATATATATATATATATATATATATATATATATATATATATATATATATATATATATATATATATATATATATATATATATATATATATATATATATATACACACACAGTTTCTCCTGCTCACCCATCTGAGAAGAGATCAGCGTGTTAGCTCGCACTCCGCGTGGCAGAGACAGCCCGAGGCCTGATTCTCGGCCTGCCATGCAGCCGTATTGCATTGCCAGATGGCTGGAGATTGAATGAAGTTAAAGAGTAAGTTCCTCCGCAGAGTTCACTTTCTGGGCAGAATGTTGTCTCTTAAGCCTGGGAATTGCGAAATTATTGACTCATTTATTTATTCTTAGAAAACAATACAAACATCGTCAGTTTGACCTATCTGCCGTGCGAGTCAGTGCTGGCTGTGCAGTTGGGTGAGGATCACTGCTCTGTTCCACAAACACTGAGATAATATGATGACCTCCTGACGTGTTGGCTCTTTCTTATAAATCAGGGAGGAATAAACAGGACCCAAAGTCCTAAACACAACATATTTTAAAATATTTTGCACAAAAGGTGAACATCATTTATTGTTAAGTGATTCATCCTCAGGCAAAGCTCAATACTTTTATTTCTTTTAGACTGTTCTGAAGTTTTCTACAGTATCTTCTGGTAAATTCAACCACACTTCCTTCAGCACTTCTCAGAGTTCTACTTTAAATGCAGGTACTTTTATGTCTGTCTCTGTCCAGGTGATCCCACACAACCTCTGCGGTTTTCAAGTTTGGACTCTTTGGAGGCCTGTCCATGACTGTTTGTGTGTTACAGGTACTTTTTTCTTTCACAGGATTAACAGTGTGATTAGTATCTTGGAAAAATAAAACTGTTGATATATTCTCAACAATTGGAACTGAAAATGTAAAACCTCAGTTTATCAGTCCATAATACTCCATCACTCCATCGCTTCAATAGTCCTGAGTTTTCAGCTTTTTCACCCTGTTCCCCTTCTTAAAAACGGGTTTCTTGGCTGCTATCTTCCCACAGTGGCCATTCTTGATATAGCTTGTTTGGACTGTTGCAGGATCAACTTACTGTCCAGATAAAGCTGCCAGATCCTGAGCCAGGTCCTTGCTGGACTACTTCTGGCCTCTAAAACAAGAACCTCTGAGAAATGTCTCATCATCAGATTTTGACAGTCTTCTTGGTCTTCCACTGCAAGAGGGGGTCACACTAAGTACTTGCAGCCAGTTGTAGCTGTTTACTTTCTAACATTTCTGTCTTTTTTCTTATATTTTGATAGCATTGAATTTTGCACCAAACCTCATATGAAATAGAGATTGAACTAATGATTAATTTTAATACTAAAAAATCATTTTTTTCAATTAATCAGTGTTTGCCCTTCATCATGTCAGAAAACAGCTGCCTCCTTTTCAGACTTTAAATAGTAAACAGACAAAATGAAAAAAATATATATTCATCAGGGGAGATGTTTTTTTTTCTGTGTGATATTTGATGGAGTTTACCAGAGTTTCAAACATTTCCAACACATGAAAGTCAAAAAAGGTGTGAAGTGAATGTAAATCTACCACATGTGCACTCTGACAGACACCTTGTCTCCCACCCAATGCATGCTGGGACAGCAGCTGCAGAAACCAGAGCAAGTGAATTTAAAATATGCTTTGAAAATGAGCGGAATAACAATAAAATAAAATAAAATAAAAGACAATGTTCATGTTGCCTTTAAGCTCCACACCTTAAATACAGAAGTGTGCAAACATGTTGGAAAAATACGGAGACAGTGTTTCCAGTCTGTGCATGAATGTTAAAATAAACCCATTGCTGACATCCAGCTGGTAAACTCCCAGGTGCTGTGGGGATTTTGTCCAGAGAGACGCCGCCTTTTATGAAAACAACGGACTCCCCAAACTAAGTAGAAGATTTTCATCCTGACATTGACTCGGACTTCACCCTATTAATATGAGTTAACATTAACAAACAAAAACAAGTTGTCCTGATGTTCTAGATAAATATCTTTATTTTTTTAGGTTTAGAGTCTGAAGATTGCTGAGCGTTTATTGATAATCCATGTGCTCAGAATGACTGAATAAACACAGAAGTGACCATAAGCACATTTGGGTATTTCCATTTTCTGTTACTTCGTACTTCGACTTCACTACACTTCATATTTGTAAAGGCTGATTATAGTTACTAATTACGTTTTAGAATTTTGATTAATAGTACAAATACAATTTAATTGATTCCTAATGTGAAATGTATACGATTCAAAACATATAATCATCATAATTGTGTAGATGTTCAATAAAGTAAATTTCATTATGCATCATGAACACAGTAATCTGTTAATAATCAAGTCAGTCGTTCAGTGTAAATTGTATATATATCTCTTATTTAAATAAGTTTTGGGTTTTAAGAAACATTTTGAATGCAGGACGTTTACCTGTAACAGAGTATTCAACACTGAGGTATTGCTGTTTTTACTTACGTAAATGATATGAGTAACTTTATCCACTACTGCCCATTACAGCCCCTTCAGTGGATGACATGAACGTGTGTAGCAAATTTCATGTGTGTGTGTTTAGTACATCTGTGTAGCAGAGCACAATATCCCCACCCCCACACCCCCATCGTCAGCTATCACACACATCCTCGTGATAATGTGTGTGAGTAATGAGTGTGCGTGTTGGGGGGGGGGCAGATAAGGGAAGCAGAGTTTGACTGTGTGTTAGTTTCCAAAGACAAATCTGAGCCTGAAAAAGGTTCGAGCTGGAGAAGCAGCAAATACATAACCGGAGTCAATGATCTTTCATTAAATGAAGCAATAACCCTTTTTCTTTATAGTATACCATAATTAGTGATACCTCATGACGAAACATTTTAAGAAATAAAACAAATTTGATAAATACTATAAATTTGAATTATTGATGAACTTGTATAGGAGATAAACAAATAGAGTTGTTAATTAAGCTTCACATACTGTATAACTGACTCTATTGTACTTTTATTTCTCCGACTTCTCTTCTGTATGTGTGTAAAAAAACAAAACTATATTTTTTCAATCCTGAAATGTTGTGCAAGATTTTTCATAATAGAATTTTTTTCATACTAAAAGAAATTCCTCTATTCTTTTTCATCAAGAAAACAATAAAGTACATTGAAATACATACTTAGTGTGACAATAGTGTTAAGGCACTTTACTTGCGTGTGGTCATTTTATGCTACTTCATCACTTTGGGACGGGATACACTGGAATTTATTTGCCAGTTGCTAAATGTTGCTGTATTACTATTATTGTGGATTAATCACGTGGCAGCGCATAGTCACAATGAGCTCCAGCTTTACCGGCAACATTATTGATGTTTACAAATGCAGCGATACTTATAATTCCAAAATTATCAATTCTGCATATCGAGCATTTTTACTTCTTGTACTTTATATATTTTAGAATGTTTAAATGCTAAAACATTTGTTCTTACAACAGTAACGTTTTAAGTGCTGAGCCTCTATTACACTGTGCTAATGATGATTCTACTTAAGGAGAAGAACTGATTACATTGAACTCTGTCCTTGCATCATTTGTGATGTGATGAGTTGCTGCTGTGCTCACACTGTAACAGTAGTTAAAAGGTGACGTTTATCTTTACTATATGCAGATTGCATATAGTTGTATAAGAGGAGAGAGCAGGAGAGAGTTTGGAGATGTTGGTTCTTCTGCTGGTTGTTAGTACTCACTTTATCACTGAGGAATTACTTTTTGCTGGTTGAACTCACTCAACTCTGCTGATCAAAGTCTGAGAGTCGGGTGTGTGATAAGGTACAGTATGATCAATCAGTGAAACATTAACCAAAAGTCTTTTCCCTCACACCTCACAGTTCCTTTGTCACCTGATTTTTATCATGTCACAAGAATTCAAAACACCGGGACAAATTGTGCACTCAGAGCACAAAGTCACCTCCTCCCCTTTTTAGCCAGATTCTTATAAGAAATAAGAATCTTTGTCATCATCAGCAGTAAACTTTGAGCTGCTCGTACTTTAGCTAAATATTCAGTAATTGAAGAATTCATTTTCCATGCTCCATTCATTTCTAGTTCATCAGCTGTAGCTTCGTCTTTAATAGTCTACTGTCCATTAAACACGATGTACGGTCATAAAAATCCAAAGGAAGTTTGTCTGGAAAGTTAAAGTTAGGTGTGTCCACCACTGCAGGCAGCAGACCAAACTAATGTAAGGAAAGGTAAAAGCAAATGACTAAATAATAATGTCCTACACACACACAATAAATAGATAGATACACAACTACACACTGAAAAAGGGCTGAAAGAGAAGAACTCCAGGACGTGTCCACAATTCATTCTCAAATCTAACAAATCATGTGGCCATTTTGTTGTTTTAGGGATGAGAGGAAATGACCTTGACAATGCAGAGGTGAGCTGTAAGATGCAGGAAGCCTTTCTTGCTGAGAATTACAGTAGATGAGAGGATGATTAAACTTTTTTTTTTTTCAAATGCTTTCATCGTTTGTAGAGGGGAAGTAATCGTTCACATGATGGAAATCCCCCACACGGGGGATTCATGTTTCTCATACTGTGTAGAAGCAACAGCTAATTTGACTTATTATTTTCAGTTTTGATATTTGAGCACATTTTGACACTATGACTAGAGTAGCCGGTGGATAGTCAGTGGATTTCCTCCACTCCTCTTCATCGGGATCATCATCATCATCATCATGATCAACATAGGCCTGGTAAACATTCCTGCCCTCCTAACCCCCCTCTAAGGTGGACAGCTCTGTTTTAGGGTACAGATTAAACGTTTCTGTAGTAAAATCCAGAGCTTATTAAGTGATTGTCTCTATTTTCAGTCTCTGAGTTGAACATTTACACCTTCCTCTTCACATTATCAGCTGCTTTAGTCATTGTCTCCTTTAAGAAGTGAGGCTGAGGCTGATGGAAATGTCAGAAGCTTCATCACAGTATTGGATGAATCACATTTTTTAAACAGATGGTCCACTTTGTCAGTAGGTTTCATCTTTTTACTGCAGCTTTAATCCATTCAGTAGTAGCTGGGATATTACTGCTGTGATGGATAGAGATGTCTGTGGATGGTTAGAGCCAATAAAACAACGAATTAGTAAGAAAACTATAAATAAAAGGAATTTTAAACAGGTACTGTGCAGCTGTAAAGGCATAAAGACGATAAAGAAAATGAAAGTGTATTTGAGAAAGTGCAGAACAGAGGAAATGAAACAACCTTAAATCCATCAACATCTGAGTAATCAGTTCTGCTCCGCAGTCTACGCGCTGACTGACGTACACAAAACTAAGCTCTTCAGTTGCATTTTAATGACATTAAGATAAACGTTCTGCTTTTTGGTAACATCAAGGTTTCACTTCAGTATTTCTGTATTTGTTTAGCTCATAGAAAGTCGGAAACTGGGCAGCCAGCGTTTCACCAAACTCACTGTCACATGTTCATCTTACTGATGGAAAAAATGTATTTAATTGTATTCCACAAACAATTAAGCAAATATGGCACATGAAACAAGCTCTCTCTCTCTCTCTATATATATATATATATATATATATATATAAAAAATATGTTTGAGTTGCTCAGGTATATAAAGCAAAATTCTACTTCTTCAACTAAAAATGTATAATTACTAAACCTGGAAATAAAGTAGAAATCACGTCATTAAAATAAATGTCCCTCTGTGTGATGTGATGGATGGTAATACTTCATGTATATTAGCATATTAGTTATAGCGATGTACTTTGTATTGTGGCTGATGTCTTTAAAGCAATCACTGGAGGCTCCGTTGTTCTCTTGATAAAAGAAAGGTGAGCTGATTGATACAGACGACACAGGAAGCCTGGCTCTGTCCACAGGGAACAAAAAATCTGCCTGGCAGCACTTCTGCATCTCACTAGAGAAAACGTTATACCTCACAACCTTGTTTCAACGATCACTGAGTAACACACACGATACACACACACACACACACACACACCATATATCACCCAACATCGTCAGTTATATTAGTTTTATACCATTGTGGAGGAAAATCTGTTAAATCGTCAGAGCAAATGGAAGGCAACACTTCTTACCTTTGTACTTTAAATATGAAGCTTTAATAGGCAGCCAGAAGAAGCTGCTGCAGGGATGACGGTCAGTGATTCTCCCATCAGTCCGACCTCACAGTGAAAACGGTAAACAGCTTCCTGCTTGGAGTTTGTTCCAACATTAAACATGACTTTGTTAATACTTTAGTTGCTATAAGAGGATACTAGAAGTTTAAATATTTTGGAGAAAACCAAATGAAATACGATATCAGTGAATACTTTATGTACCATTGTACACGTGTACTACATGTACCACATTGTATGTACCAATATGTTAATGTTTCTTCTTTCCGATCATGCAGCATATTAGAGCTACAAACTGTGAGATATCCCAATGCACTCTGACCCATTTTGCTGTTGCATACACTGAGCTGAAGGAAAGGTGCAAAAAAATAAAAAAACACCTGACGTTCACAAAGAGCACAAACACAGAGCTGCTTTATGCATGAGTGTTTCTCTGTCCACATGAAAAGGGGACAGAGAGCAGCACTGAGGAATGCTGGGTAGAACTCCCGTGCTGTTTGCCTTTGGAATTCCCCCCCGGGGCCTCTTACACAAGTCCCAATGGGCTGACAGCTGCTCCATCAGCCGCACCAGTCCTCTAGGGAAACTCAGCCACTGTCTGCTTCTTCACACCACAGAAACGGGTTGTAAATAACTGCAATTATGGGCTTATGTTGCAGCAGCACAACGCTCCACAACTTACTAGCATTTAGATTTACTTCCCACCATTATTACTGTTTATATGAGTCTGCGGTTTTGTGCCAGGACAGAAGATGTGAGCTGCAAAATCCTGTTGGTTTTAAAGATTAGGCCAACATGACCGTCGAGATTTTCAAATCTCTGCCTAAAACTCACATTCCTCTTTTAAGTATGGTTCCTACCAGCATTACAAGCTGGTGGAACATTTATCAGATTTCTATTGCACTTTTTGAATGTGAAATGACTATTGTTGAAACCTGCCATAGGTTTATTTCTCAAAGAAGAGCACAACAGGTCTTTTGCAAAGCTGATGTGTGCTGTCGCAGAGAAAGCCACACATCTTTATTCCACCTGGAGTGAAAACTAAATATGACAAAGTTATGCCGACCTGTGCACAACCCCTGCTTCTTCAAACCTAAAGCTCCTTTAATCTCCTTCACACTTCTGTGGTTCAAGTGGATTTAATAGGCAAAAGTCAAAAACAGATCAAAGTCAGGACTGACGCTGATCATACCTGGTTTTAAGTCATTTAGGACTACAGATAAGCTATGCTGTCTGAATTTCCCACCATCGGTTACTTGGCATTGTTAGGGATTGACCCAAAAAAAATAAATAAAATAAATTAAACTCTACTCGACATACAGGGCATTATTTGTACATTAGAAACCTCATATACAGTTTTAAAAAAAAAAAGCTAAAGATACATTTGTTTTGACTAACATTTAAAAAGCCCTGCTGTTTATAATAGATAATCCATGATTGTGTATCCAGTTTAATAAAAAGACCAAATAAACTACTTATTATGTAGCTGATACTACAAATACCCTAGGTGTGGACCACCCACCCCACCCTACCCTTAAATAGGAACTGAGTCATGTTTGTGATCAATCAATGTAAATCTCTTGATTTCTATTGTGAAAATTGCTTCATAAAAATTGTTTTCTTGGTTGCTAAGTACTCCACATGAATGATTTTTTTTAAATATTCAAGTTACAAATGTTTCAACAAATAATGAATAAGTCAAAACAACAATTTTGGGTTGATCAGCTGTACCAAACACCCATTTCTTTTATCCATTTCACAAGGACACACTGGACAGGTACTATTTGCATGTATATAGATATATATCAAAAACACATCAACTGACATGTCATATTTAAAAAAAAAAAAAAAACACAACACTTCTGTTTTCTATTTGCACACAGAGTTCAAATCTCAGGAGACTACAAGTGAGCAAAAGGAACATGTCAAAATACATTTCCCAGCACACATTTCTATATTGCATACACATTTAATTGGGAGTGGAGATATGAAAAGTACTGATGGCTCACCTTTACATGATTTCTGTGGTAATAAGGGAAAATTCTGAGAATTTCAAAGGCCACCATATGGACTTTAATTCAGCAAAAACAGCCTGCTCACCTGCACAAAGCAGAGGACAGACAAGGTATGTAGTGAGTCATTCCCTACCCAGCTATGTTGGAGGATACCAGCTGGTACAGGTAAGCAGCAACCGGAGATCTTAATGGAGCTCAAACTTTCGAACACCAGGTCTTGGTTTGGTTATGCAAACTTAGCAAAATGTCCAGGAAATATAGAAACTTCCTCCGCGTGGATTGTGACAAGGTGCCGAACACATTCATAAAAACTTTAAGCAAATTTGTCAGAAAGCTTTCCAGTTCAGATTCACACAAGAGGATAATATTTCACCAGTGGCATACAGTGCTTACTTCTTCACAAAAGACCTAACCCTATTTGATGTTAAGGCATCCAAAATTATGACTTAACATTTAAAAAGGAGGTGACTGGGCCATTGAATTTCACTTAAAACTGTATACTATACCTAGTGCTATATCACAGCAGGTTTGAACTTAAAAACCAAAGTGAGACAGAAGTTCAGGCTGAAAATAAGATTATAAAACATCACATTTGTTAATTAACTACAGTCGGTCAAATAAAAAAAATATTATTACAGAAACTTACAAGTCTATCATCCATTTGACATATTTAGTATAGTTCAAACAGCACCTACAGAGAGCAATAGATCATTTCTAATAACTTAAATACTTAAATTATTATGTGATAAAATACTCTTCTGTTTGGAACCTAAAAGTAAGGAAATGTCAAAAATAAAAGGCAGACTCAATGACAACATGTCCATAGGCTAAACAAAATAACCTAATGATGTGTGCTCTGACTTTCAAGTTGTGTGCATGACCTTTTGGAGGAGATGGCGTCTCTCCGATCCCTTCAGTCCTGCTGGGAGAAGCTTTGGCACAGAAATACAGGGCAAAATGACGCATTACAACACAGTGCTAATGAGGGACACTCATGCAGGCCTCGCTCCAGTCCTGGAGGAGATTAGGTCAGTGAACCCCAACATGCATCGCCACCATACTGCCAGGGCAACGGACAATATAGACGGCAAAATGGCCGAGAAAATGCTGGGAGGGACAGGACAGATTGAAAGAGAGTAGGAATGATTGAAGGATTTTTCAGCCATAAAAAAAGGTGGCAACAAAAGAATAAAAGGCTAAGGCAAATTCATGAAGGGGTCAAAAACATAAGTGTCCAGCAAATGACAAAGATGATTTTGCCTGAAGTGGTAGTTTTCCAGCTTTTCCTCTGGGTTTCTCTGCTCCCTGCATCACAGAGACGACTCCACTTCTGTAGTGATGGCAACCTCAGGTTCTGACCGAGGGCCAACCTGAACAACTGCAGCCTGCTCTGAATTCTCACTGATCACCTCCAGAACTGAAGCACCGGCAGCCCTGCAGTCACTGCTCGCCTTCTTGTCAGAACCCGCGTTCTGTTTGTCCGCCGAACCACAGCACAGCTTGGGAGCACACTGAGTCCGACAGGAGAGCTCGCAGAGGGAGTCTCGTGACTCTGAGGTGAACGTAACAAACTCAGGCTGGATGGTGGTGGCGTGGATGCCCTCATTGTGGAAGAAGTCCTTAATGCGTTTGGCCACGTCCATGTAAGATGTGGGGTCATGGCACTTGATGTGAGCTGTGGCGATTATGCGGCTGCCGGCCAGCTGCCAGATATGCAGCTCATGGATGGCCAGCACACCATCCAGACTTAACAGCCGCTCATTGAGACGGTGCATGTTGATCTGCTTGGGCACGGTCTGCAGCAGAATGAGGGCTGACTCTTTAAGCAGCGGGTAGGTAGTATACAGCAGGATTCCCACCATGATGATGCAGAGAGTTGGATCCAGGTAGAGGACCCAGCAGGGACCAGCAAACGAGATAGCTGGCACAGTTGGATCCTCGAGGTTTACTAGCGTGTGATTTGAATGATGATGGTCCGTGCTATGGCTGTTAATACAGGGGTTCAAGCAAATCTCATCAGCTTTGCAGGGCTGCCACACAAAGGTAAAGATGACAGCAGTAAGAACCACGATGACGGAGCCCAGGGCATCACCCAACACGTGCAGGAAAACCCCGCGCATGTTGAGCTGGGACGCCGAGTCGTGGTCATGGTCCATGTCCTCAAAGTAGGTGTTGCCATTCATCTGCACCTCTGTGCTGTCTTTACAGCTGATTTCTGAAGATAAAATTAGGGAGATCGGTTTAATTTACTGGACCATGAAGTAAGTGTAAAATAATCAAATGGACTTTGACACAGAGATACTTATGTAATTTTTAAAACAGAAGCATAGGTGGCACCTTGACTGTAACTACAACTGAAATGCACGGAGAAAAAAAATACAACAGCCACAGGTCAACTGTTGTGTGAAACCAATGCTCTCAAATAAATAAATATTTTTAAAAAAAAATCATTCCAGAGGATGGATAATGCTATCAGTAGCAGTCCTGTAAGGTTATCAGCTCTAATTTGAACTGAGTGTCTTTATTCAAAGTGAAGAGACTATTATGTTTACATATTTTTGATTCTTTCTTTGGAACAATATTGTAGCTTTGCAGTGGAAAACTGCAACTCATACTTGTGACTGGGTTGTACAATTACATAACTGCTTGAGGCTGCAAAGTGAGGAAACACATCAGACCATTCTGGTGGATTATATGAGCAAAAAGTCATAGCATGCCAATCAACACCTTTCGCCTCGTCCCTTCAGGAGTCGCCACAGTAGTTTTAATGGCGCATGCCCTTCGTGCCACAACCCTCCTATTTTATCAGGGCTCCAGACCAGCACCAAGGTGGCCCTTGATGGCTGGCCGGGGCCACGCCTGGTGGGTCGGGATTCAAACCCACGGCCTTCTGCTTCCCAACCCAATTATCGACCAATGATCTACCAGGTCCCAGAAAAGTAATTCCATGTGAAAAAAACACTAAACACAACTACTCAAAAATAATTTGTATTCAGCAAATTGAATCAGTAATTGCAGGCAGCTAGGCAGTGAACATCTTACTGGTGAAAATGCACCAATGGCTGCTCTCTTCCATCCTGGAACATGACTGGGTCATTCATTTACAGATAAAGGTGTGTCAGGGGCTGTGGACTTCTTGGTTACATTGATGTATGACCCACTAAGTGGTCATTGCACAAAGAAATGGGGAGCACAGCCTCCATTAACTGAAACCGACAGAGTTTGGGAGAAAGTGTGTAGGACAAAATGGTTTGCGCTGTGTGTTTAACCCCTCAGTGAGAATGGATGTCGGATGGTAGGACATTAGTCAGACAGAAGGTTCCGTGCACACACCTGACAGCGGTTAATCTTTATAAAGCCTGAAACCTGAGGCGTCATCTTTTATGTCACCGGTGACCACGTTTCCATGGATAGAATAACCAAACAAGTATCTAAAAACACGCACAGTTGTCTGAATTCCACAGCAAAAGGAGAAAACAATAGGGGTTGAATCAGTCTACACCTGAGATAAAAGGTTTGTACTCTTGTTACCAAAAGAGATGTGAGGTCTGGCACGTGGTGGATTTGTAGTGCTTGGACACTTTATACTGGCCTGGCGTGTGCTCTTTGACAGAAAGTTACAAAATAAGATATGTTCTAAAAACACAATGAGTACAATACAGTGAAGATGTCCAAGTTATCCATACTTACCATTTATCGGTTTCACATCACCAGGGCTGTTGTGACTCCCCACCAAGTTGTTAGTCTCTTCCCCTGAGGACCCATTCCCAGCCTTCTGACACTTGCCAGGTTTACCCCTCTTGTTCTTATTCCCATGAGAGTGACCTCCGTGGGAATGTCCGTGGCCAGAACCGGCGTGCCCGTGAAACAAGCACAGCCCGAGCAAGTTAACCAGCAGCCCGGCGGCACCGACCACGGCTACCACCACTGGCCTTTCGATCTCGTGGGGCTCGGTGAACCGCTCGATCGCCTCCAGGACGATGGTGAAGCACAACGCCGTGAGGAAGACTGCGTTGACAAGAGCGCCCATCACCTCTGCCCGGATCCAGCCGAAGGTGTTTTTGTTGGTCGCGTGAGTTTTCTCAGCGAATCGCACAGCGACCAGAGCGACCACCAGCGCAATGACGTCCGACAGCATATGAAAGGAGTCCGACAGCATTGATAGGGATGCGGTCATCCGGCTGACCACCACTTCCACAACGAAAAACACAAAAGTCAATGAGAGCATACATAGTAGCCGGACACGATTAGGCTCGCAAGCCATTTTCCCGTCCCTCGCGGTCCTTCGAGTTTCTTGTAAAAAGTTAAATCACGTTTGAACGTGCGATCACTCCTACATCAGCTAGGCTAGCTTGTTCTCCGGCTCAACTCGGAGCTACCGACTTAACTACGTTAAGCTAGCTGGTACCCGGGACACAATACGATCACTGCTAAGAGCTTCTTCATTCGCCGTCGTTATCCAGCGGTGCTAGCATCTCACGCGGCTAGGTCAGACGACAGTCACGAGCTAAATGAATCCGAAAATTTAGTCAGGAAACCGTTTAAGTACACGCCGTTCTTTACCAACCTGTTCTAGACACGCTTGCCGACGAGCTCTGGTTTGCAGACGGCTGAAACTTTGCACCCGAGCCGGTAAACTTTCCACACGGAACACGGCACTAAAAAAAAAAAAAAAAAAACGCCCCCGAGGATTCCTATTGGCGGAGTGGTTACGAAGCAGAATCTGATTGGCAAGTTTTGCAATTCTAACCACTAAGTGGAGCATAAAAGCTAGACAACAGCGGTTGCTAAGCACGCCAACAGCAGCTGTAACCTCGCGATAAAGCTGGACAATATAAAACTATGCTTTATCCATAGAAAACATGTAAGTCGTAAACATATACGTTTTTGTGAATAGAGAAACACTTTAATCACGTTTTCACTAAAACTTGACCTTACTGAAGGACATGCCATAAAAAACAAAGGTGTCTCAGAATTTATAACTGACACGTTAGTTATTGCATTACATTTTAAAAAACGGGATTTGGTGTGTCGTAACAATCCTTCATACTTATGTCATTTCATTGTATAACATATTTACTTTACTGATGATAAACAGTCTTTATTTCAGTCTGTGTTTAATTTCTTTAAATGTTTTTAACTGAATTGACAGTTGAAAAACTACTACATAAATAATGGTTTATTTAAGACTTATTTAGCACTTTGCTTCATTTTAAAGTCCAAGTCTACTTAATTTGACAAAACTCTGACTTGACAGGTGTCCCCGCTACTTCCTCTAAATGTATTAATAAGACATTTAAGGTGTGAGTGGGCTTTTGCTACAATCTCTGGTTAAACTGGTTTCAAAGCACAGGCTGACTTTCATAGGCAGTGATGACCCCTTGTGGGAAGTTTTGGCGTCACTGTAACTGTGATTTATTTGTGATACAAGTGATGAAAAGCACTTAATCTATGTTGAGTGATTGCTTCGATAAACAACCAATTTATGAAACTGAAACTAACATTGGGATATTTTTATTCTCTAGTGTGATTTTTCTTTACATAAAAAGTCTAATCATTTTATATATATATAGCTAATACCTGTACATAGTTACATACATGTAGTTTTTCTCTACATTTCTAACTTCTATGAACAGTTTTATAGAAGTAAATAAATTCACAATCACTGATTCCACAAAGTTGTCATTTTTACTGTCACAGGCTCAGAAGTGTTTATAGTATTATCTTTCTCGATAAAATGAAAAATAATCCGATATCTTTTGCCTACTGCTATGCAGTTTGTGAATAAAAAAACGAAACAAATATATAGCAATAAAAATTGCAGTGCATTACTATCACAATAGCTGCCTATAACAAGAACACATCCACATCAAACTGCTAAACTAAATATCTGTCTGACACCACAAAGGTTGCTCACACATATGGAGCTTAGTTTACATCCAGTTATTTTGACTCATAGCTTTCATTGGCTTTTACACTAGGTCACAGGTTGGTATCATCTGTATTGATCAGCGGATGCCGAGTATCTGCCTGCTCTTGAACTGACAGGCCTTTTCCACCTCATTCAGTGTTTGGGCACGCAGATTGGCCGCATGCAACCTCCTCAGCATCAGCTCCTGGGAAGTCGCACTCTGACAATTATCAGGTAACTGGTTCTCTTTGCTCTCTTTAGCAAAGTGGACCTTCTTCTTGCCAGGGGAGAGGTTCTCCACATCTAGGACCAGACAGTAAGCAATCACTGATTAGCTGAGATCACCAGGCAACCCAAACATTAGTCTTTGCAATCCAACATACATTTTAGATTGTCATGAGTGTTATTTAAAATATTTCTAAAAATGTAGACTTTAATTTATTGGCATATAAACACATTATTTACATGATTCAGGAATTGTTATAAAACTTCATTAAAAACATCCACATTGCAAACAGAAATTATAAACACAGTTCAGTTCTTGTCTCAGTTCATTAAGTCCAGAGGCCTTCTTCCAATTCCCATACCTATGTCTTTGCTGTAGAATGGTGCCAGGTCCCTCTGTTGCTGGAGAGGGTTGTAATTCTTCAGTAAACTCTGAGCTCTATAAAACAAAATTAGCATTAACTGATTGTAATAATCGGTTAACAAGATAGATATAGTACAAAAACTAAAAGTGGTTAAATAAATATGAGATTGTGTCATTAATGTCTCCAGTGTTACCTTGCAAGCCTCTCATTTGAGAGCCGTTCGCGAACACAGAGTTCCTGCTCCCTTTCTGCCATGAAATGTAGAAGAATAGCCTAAGCATTGGGATTGGTAGCACTTATGGGTCAAGCATGATTAACAGTTTCTTAATTGCATGCACTTTAGATATTTTTTAGAACATATTTACTTTTCAAAACAATCTTCACGGTAGGTGTTGTAGCCATCCAACGTAAGTCAACATTTGATTGTACTTGAACACTCACGTTACGGGCAACATGTCCAAACCTGCACCAGTGGCAAAATGTTCACCAACACTAACACTGTAATCCATGTTTTTAGTTTTCTTATTACAGGCATATTGCATTGTATAGTTATTTCATTACTCAGCAATGCTAATCTGTTATCACTCTCTTCAAAATTAAGTTTATCCTAGGCGTGAAATGCCCTGAGCCCCGCTGCAGATCAGCCGGTCTGCAAGTAAGAAGAGTAGGAATAAAACTCTTACTCTCTAGCCTCTCTTCACGCTCTTTTAGTGCCTTTTCTCTCTCTCGCAGTGCTTGTTCCCTGAGTCTGAGTTCTCCAGCACATGTGGGGGCCTGTTCAGCCACCCTTTGAAGGGCACAATCAGAGTCCGCCGACCTCCTTCGAAGCCGCAACCCTGCCCTCCTCTGCTCCTCAGAAACCACATCAGCCAACAGACTGCTCTGAAGGATAGATTCCACAGATGGCCTGAGATAGTCCTGAAAAGTGTCAAAACAATGTGTCCTTAATCAAAACACAGAAAGGTGCCGGTATACTCTCCTTCAAAATTAACGTTCATCTTAAGGATACGGTTATTAAATAATAAATTTCCCACCTTTAAATTAAGCATTTTGCTGAGTAAAGTGTTCAGTTTCTCAGAGTATCGATATGGGATTCTTCTGAACTTTCCCTCTCTGATCTTTTCTGCCAGTTCTTTTTGATTATAAGCAGTAAATGGAGGCCTAAAAAGGAATAAAAAACATGTTTAGCTTTGCAGTTACTGTAACAAAACCAGCTGCTGGACACATCAGTCAGGAAACTTACGATAATGCACAGAGTTCATACAGCAAACATCCAAGTGACCAAATATCTGACTTCTCATTGTATGACATCCGGTTTATTTGTTCCTGAAAGAAAATCTTGACATTGAGTGCAGTGTTCTCTTTAAAAAAAAAAAAAGGAGAGTTAAGAGATCAGGAAAATGCTTCTAATATTACATAACAAGTTCCAAGAAAATTAAAGCTACAGTATATAACCTTTGGGAAACGAGCTAGCTGAACCATGAGAATCTAATATGCACTGGAAGAGACGCTCCTAAGGTTGTTGTGAGAATGCTTCTGACTCTGACAATTGCCTGTTGTGCATTACGTGTGAAAACAAAACTTCAGACAATGTTCTGAGCCGATTTCTGTTCATATTTCAAGTTCATATTTGAAAGAGGCTATAGATTGCACAAGGTACCCTTTCACATCAGCATGTGACACATGGGAGGTTATCTCTGCACTACTGCCAGTGCTGTTGTGAGAGTCTGTGTCTACAAATTAATAAATAAAAGTTAATACTGTAGCTTTAAAAACTCACTGGAGACATGTAGTAAGGTGTCCCAACAAAAGTCTTGGCAAAACTGGTGTCATGATTCAAGATCCTTGCCAGACCGAAATCACCAAGCTTCACATTCTGTCTGATGTCGAGGAAGATGTTTGCTGGTTTCAGGTCTCGATGAAGAACCGTGGCTCTGCCATCGCTACGTCTGTGGCACTCTTTGAGTGCCAACATAAGCTGTGCCATGACTCGCAGGATAAACTGCTCTTCCAAATAGCGTCTGTCACAGTTAAACAAAAATATATACATATTAAAAAAAATGAAAACATGACAAATTACATATGCCTTTTTATACACAATCAAAGTTTTCCTGTATATCTTGGCCAAATGCAGGCCCAAACAATTTGAATTTCCAGAAGGTTGAAAGGTTCACCTTTCCTTGATGCAGTGGCTGATGAGACTGGCAAGGTCCCCACCCTCGCAATACTCCATCACAATGTACAGCGTGGTGTTAGTCCGGTCTATGATGCGGTCATAATATCTCACTATGTTTGGATGCTTGAGTTCCCTCAGGAGGTTAACCTCTGACACAAGCATCTGTTTCTCACTTTCTCCCATGGTGCCATAGTCCAGCTCCTTCCACACAAGAATCTACAATAACACTAGTTTAATTAACCAGAGGAGCAGATTTAAAAAATGAAAGAACTCATCCCTTAGAGAGGGCTGAAGTCATCAATCAGGAGATAGTGGACATCCAGTGGAAAAATCAAGACAGTAATTCACATCAGATTCCAGAGACCACTGGGAAACTGGTACTGGGATGACAAGACAGAAGCCTCTGAGATGCAACTGAAAGCTCTTGGAAAGACCCACAGACCGTCATGAATTCCATGTTCAAAGGGTGACTTCACCAATTTTCAACTTGCTTCCATGGCCTTAGTTCGGGGTGTAAATGTACATGAATGCTTTTAAACTTCCCCCTGACTTCCCTTTATTAAACTACTTCTCTTAAGCAGCAGCAGAACAATAGACCTCACTCATTGTGAACCATTTTTCTGTTGTCACTAGTTACACTAGTGTGACCATAACGAACGTGGGTTTAAATTATACATCAAAACACGTGTTTGCATAAATATTCCAAATGATTTTTACAGGTGCTACTATATAATGTGAAGCAGCAAAACCAAATAATTACCAGATTAAATTATTACTGTGGGCATATTAGTTATAAGTTACCTGGTCACTAGCGCGGCAGCTAACTTTTATACTAACGTCATTGTTAGAAGGTTAAAGTACACTGACAGATCAGACAATATGCAAGTTAGGTGAAGGTTACTCACTTTCCCGTCCGATTTCCGTTTTATTTTTTGGCACTTTCCATAGGAACCTGAGCCTATAGTGAAAAGCACCTCGTAGTCTTCAACACGGGACGGCATCTTGTTTTCAAGCGAGTGTAACGTTAGAAATCAGCTGACGTTTGACTGATAGACCAACTAGCCGACTAGTCAACGTTAAATTTAAAATAAAAATTTCGGTTTACTCCTTTCACAAGGACACATGCCTATAAAGATGCTTAAATGACCAAATATTTGTTTGGTCTCACTGCTCGTTTTCCCAGGTGTGTTGCAGTTAACAAAACAGAAAGCGCTTCCTCTCGGTTTAAATTGGTGCCGATATGCTCGAACGTGATTGGCCCGCTGTCCTCACACACTGACTTCTGTTTGGTTAATGTGGAGATGCACGTCGGGAAGTTGCTAAGCGCTTAAAAAACCGCGAGAGTTGAGCGGGTCGATGACGAGTTGCTCCACCGTCCACACAGTGGCGCTAAAACACACAGAACAATCCTCTGTGTTTGGATAAGTTTGATCCCATATTGCATTTATTACAGTGAAAGGACAAAAAATGAGACATTATAACAGATTATACATAACAAACAGCATCAATGCAGAACACCTAAATTCAAAATAGTTTTCAGAAACAACAAAGAAGAGTCTACATCATAGCAACATTAAAGTGACAGAATAAAGAAAAACATGCAAATTAATGCTAAAGATTCTCTCCATTTATGGTTGATAAATACAGTTGTTGAGTTTCTCAAAAGTAAGGGAAAACAATGTCACAAATAACTTGCAAAGAGTAGTAAACAGATAAAATGATAAATCACCCTTTTTTGCTGTCTTTAAAACAGCACTAATACTCTTTAGCCCACTTACACACAGTTTTTCAAAGACCTTTGTAGTTCTAGTCATCTTGGAGAATTTGCTATAATAAATCTCTGAATTTAGGGCTGTCTTAGTGTCTACTGTCTCTTCATGGAACCCCACACTAACTCTGGCTCTGATCACGGGTATTAGGGCTCTCTGGGAGGGGGACCATCTGTTTTGGGATTCCCTGTTCTTCTTGCTGATGAAGATAGTTCTTTCTGCCTGTGGCTGTATTTTTAGGGTCATTGTCATGGTGCAGATAAATTTAGGACCAAACAGATAGTGGCATTGTGTAATCTAAATGCATACATAAAGTGCACAATTTTTTAATGGTTGATCAGTGGCATGTTCAGAATTTATCTAAATTCTGCAAAAGCACACAATTGATGAACAATTTCTCTTAATAAATACAGCAATCATTCCTCAGCACACAGGCCAGATTATGACTTTCGACATTTGTCTCATGGCACAGGTAAAGTAAACACCTAAATATAGTGGAATCATAACACACTGCGAAAAAAATGCAATATGATTATAAAGCCTGGACAATCTGAAATCTCATAAACACTTATTCTAATAAGCTCTAAAGATGATTTTCTAATGCTCTAGTGGAATGTGATGTTGATAAAAAACACTGAGGTTTGGACCTGTCCGGCTTCAGTCTGTTCTGAGTGTTGCCAATAATGTTTAAAGTTCCCAGAATTTATAAGAAACCACCTTCATCAAAGTTGCAATGAAAAAAAACGAAACTTTATGCTGTAACAATCTATATAAAAAAAAACAGGCACAGACTTTTCTCTGTTACAGACTTTACAGAGAAGCCTGAAAAACAAAAATTATTGTAAACGTGCTGAACGCCACCTATTGTATGCATAATTTTAAGGGCCGAAGGATCCCAATAAACTGATGGTGTCTGTGATAGTTTGATATTTTTCATCGCTTAGTCATATACATTTTACACAATGATCATTGGTCAGAAAAGGCAGTTGATCTTCTTAAAATAAAAATTGCGCTGAGATGTAAAGTGTGATGCACATTAATGGGAGCACTTGGGATCCAGCTCTTCAAACAAACCTTGCTGCTCCTTTGATATTCAAAAGCAGTTGGAGTGCATTTACAGAGGTGGAAAAAGTGAGAAACAGCTTTCTCTAGGCAACGCACCCAGACCAAAATGCTTCTCAAGAAAGAGTACAAAAGAGAAGCTGAATAAAGCTAAGGCAAGAATAGCTCACTAAAAATACCCTGGTAAGTTTTGAGCATAAATCATAAATCATCTAAATTAGCACACTGCTCAAGCTCGAAACAGTTCTTGCAAACCCTTGGATGAGTCAGGAAACTAGAAGAAAAAAATTGTCTCATAAGAACTGAAGCAGACATATATAATACAAGGCAGTGCTAAACTAAACAGAATTGTTTTATTTTGTGCTTGCTGACAGTAACTGGTTCCACAGGGCTTTGTTCACCTTAGTGTGTAATCCCCTAGTTACTCCTTAATACACAAAAAGGTCGCAGCCTGTCATTGGGGCAGTTTCCATGGCTGCGTGCATAAGACATGAAGGAGGCTGATGCTTGTTTTATTGTCGCTGGTCATATGGTTTGAGCAGCAGGACCACTTGAAGACTTGCCATCTGAGAGCAGCGACGTGCTGCGACCTCTCACTCTGATCCTCTTTCTGGGTATCACATATGTCATCACCATAAACAGTCTGTCCGATATGGAAATTTAATATTGTATAGTGTGCAGGACATTGCAGATTTGGTTGAAATTAAAATTAACCCCTAACAATTTTCTGAATCAATAAATAATAAAAGCAATAAAAATTGTGATTTTTGTAATTTTCAAATAGCTTCTTTTGGTTTTACTTTTCTGGACTATACAGTACTTTGGTACTGCTCTTTGGTTGACCAATTACCAAATATTAAAGAACTGTGAAAAAGATATTATTTTTCATTAGAATGTGTGATTCCTGCCTGAGATAACTGCAGTTTCAGTCAATAATTGTTCCTGTGAGTGGGACAGATGTGGGGTTCAGATGATCCTTTCAGGCCTCTCTGCTCCCAGCACCACACACCACTAAGAGAGCGGGCGTCCGAGCCGGTCTGTCAGTCTACCTCTGCAAAGGTCACTTCTACAAAGAGCTGGAGGAGTTTGGACATCAGCCAGGAACAGTCAGGGGGGCCAAGCGGAAAACTGACAGCTAGAAACAACGGAGACAGTCGGCTGCCCGAGGCCACGCTGACGTCAGATGCCCTGTTAAATGGCCAGGAGTTGAGAAGGAGAGACAGACGGCTACATCCCATATTAACCCTCTCCCCTGTGCTGGGGTGACAGTGGTGCTGTAATGGGAGTCACAGGAGGCTTATGGTTCTCATGTCACCTCTGACTCCCATTTCTGTTGGCGCAGTTTTAGTCAAACACCATTTTTCAAGCAGGACACACACATAAGAGTGAGATAAGCGATTTCATCACACACCTGAAGTTTTTTCTTCATGACATTAAATGAGTAACTGAAATATCAAAATAAGAGTTGGACATTTTTGGGGAAAAGGTTTTTTTTTTCTCTCTTTCCGTTTGACTGTTGGCTCCTCCTGCGGTAAGCGTCTTGTGTCACTTCCTGTTTCTGCCGAAGGACTGTTCACTGACCAATCGTGCTCTTGCTTTACTTAAGTAAGTGATTCCTTTACAGAAGAATTACGCTTGTGTTACACAAGCACCCGCTCTCCTCCTTCTCTCTTGCCACCGGTCTAGCGTAGCCCCTGTTAGCTGAGCGCCCGGCACTTCCCGAGCACACGGGAAGCCAGTGACGAAGCCTGGGTGACGCTTCGTGAGAGATCTAAACCGAAACAGACGCCCGAGGTTCATCAACAGTCGGCTCACGTTTCAAATCGATTTTCCCCCCACTCAGCGACACACCCGCCGCGAAACCAACTCTGGTAATTGGCAGCTCTATAGTCAGCATCCAGCGGACCTGGCCAAATGTCATCCCGGGGCCTGAACGTTGAATCGTCTTTGAAACTCAGTAAGATTGTTATTCACACGGGAGTTAATGACGCGCAGATACGCAAACAGCAGGTCACTAAAATTAATGTTGGATCGGTTTGTATCTTTGCTAAAACAATATCGGACTCCGTAGTTTTTTCTGGGCCCCTGCCAAATCTGACCAGTCCACTGGCCGTCTAGGTGGTGTCCAGCAAACGATGTGGGCTATGAAGATGATTGGAAACCTTCTTGGGGAAAACCTGGGCTAATCAGGAGAGACGGCGTCCACATCCTATTTTAGATGGTGCAGCTGTCTTACCCAGAAATATGTCTGGTTTTATTAGAAATCGAGAAGTATGACAATCCAGAGTCTAGGATTCGGGGATAAATTACATAAACTAAAAAAAAAAATAAGATGAGGAGTTAATCATGATAACCAAATAAAAGTTAAGACAACTGATCTTATAGAACAAAACTCTTAAAACAATTAAACGTGGAATATTAAATATCAGCTCTCTCTCATCACAATCTCTATAATAAGCGATCATCAATTCGATTTATTTGGTCTTAACTGAAACTTGGTTACGGCGGGAAAAAAATGTCAGTTTAAATGAGTCAACCTCCCCAAGTCATATTAATTATCATGGTCCTAGAAGCACAGGCCGAGGTGGAGGAGTAGCAAACATACATAGACTCATAGAACTCGTTTGAGAGCCTTACTCTTAGCCTTTCACACACAAACTCCAAAACCACTATTATTTGTTATTGTGTACCGTCCTCCAGTTTCTTATTCAGTTTTTGACAGAATTTTCAGATTTTCATTTAAAGTCATCATAGTGTGTGACTTTAACATTCATGCAGATGTTGACAGTAACTGCCTCAACACTATTTAATTCATTACTGGATTCAATTAGTTTTTCCCAAAATGTAAATAAACCCACTCACTGTTTTAGTCACACCCTAGACCTTGTCCTTACATACAGCATTGAAACTGATAATGTAACAATATTTCTTTTATTTCTTCATAATTCATATATATGAATATATTATCATAATTCTCTTCTGTCTTACCAGTTTCTAATAACATTTCAATTTAAAATAATGGACTATACAGCAGTTAGAAATGTCTTCCACTACAGCAGTTGCTTAAGTGAAAATGCTGTGAATGAATTTAAAGAAGTTATTCTTTCATCATTTGCTTCAACATGTTTCCATACAATGGAGAGTAGCAACCTTAAATGTACAATACTCAACCTCACTATGTACAATACTCAATACTGTTACCCCTCTGAAAAAGAAGCCAGTAAACCAGAAGAGGTGAACTTCATGGTATAGCTCACAAACCCGCAACTTAAAGCAGGAAACACAAAAGCTAGAAAGGAAGTGGTGTTCGACTTATTTAGAAGAATCCCATTAAGCCTGGAAAGCAGTTCAAAAATGCACAAAAAAAAAAGCCCACTGTGATGCCAGAACAGCATATTATTCATCATTAATAGAGGAAAACAAGAACAACCCCCAGTTTCTTTTGACTAAGAGCCATAGTTCTGTTAAGCCAAGTATTCCCTTGACTCTGAGCAGCAATGACACCATGACTTTCTTTATGAATAAACTTGTAGGTATTAGAGAAAGCATTCGCCATATCCTCCCCCCAAATATTACAGATAGATCTTCATGTACAACAGTGGTAGAATCATCAATAAGGCCCAAATCCTTCTTAGACTGCTTTTTACCCATAGATCTCACTGAGCCAACTTCAATCAATTATTGCCTCATCTAAACTAACAACCTGTCTGCTAGACCCTATTCCAACTAGACTGCTCAAGGAAACACATTTATATTAGATATCATTAATCTATCTTTAGAAACAGGCTATGTACCACAGGCCTATAAAGTAGCTGTTATCAAACCACTACCTAAAAAACCCCGTCTTGACCCTGGTGTTTTAGACAATTACAGACCAATATCCGCTCTCCTACTTCTCAGGACAATCTGTAACATGGGATGTGAGAAATGTTTTTCTGATTTGTGTGAATTTGCGCTCTTGTGATTTGTTTTATTCATGCATCCAATTCATCCTTTTTCCTCCTTTCTATGTGTGACTAAGTATTTGCATGTGCGCCTGAGCATTTGACCAGCTGTCACTGTCACACCCATCATGCTCTCTCATGTCAGCAGGAACATAAGAGACTGCGATGCCAGCGGCTGCCGCAGTGACATTCAACCTGGCTCGATTCTCTCCAGAGCTGCATGTTTTAGTGCTTGCTGACTCAAGGGAAGCTGCTATCACTGTGGCATTCGCGAGGTAGCAGGCATCAAAGCATGACATTGAGGACCTTGGGGAGCAGTGCCCGTGAAGGAGTTCATTACAGGTATTCAAGGTGGCACACTGGTGCGTCTGTAGAGGACAGACACGTTCCTCTGGACACCTATGTGACTGTAGACTGTGGTTGACCATAGAAGGAGAATTCGAGCTTGTCCTGAGAAGTAGGATTTGCAGGGTGATACACCACCTATTTTAATCTGGTCACTGCATTCAGCATTAGCCACTATAGCTCAGGCCTTTTGGTAAGATGGTGGGGCACATTTTAGCCCCATTTTCCAGCTCCATTGCTGCCACTTTTGTTATTCACATTGGCTGCCTGCCTGAGGTTGTACCAGCCTTCCACACACCAATCCAACTGATACAGAAAAGCAGACGCTGGCACATAATGCTGGCTTTAGTTTCCAGTTGATCCTCTGGATCTTTTAGAATATTTTTTTAAAAGTCAAATTAGTGGTTTCCATGTTTTTTTGCTAGGGCCTCACAGACTCACACCTGATTCATGGCATCGATGGAAACACCTGACTCCAATTTAGCCTTCAAATTAACTGACAATCCTAGAGGTTCACATACTTTTGCCATACACAATTAACGTATCATAGATTGGATCACTTACACAATGAATAGGTAAGCTAGATTTAGGATTTTAGGAAAATCTGATCACATTTATCAAGTCTGGTCATATTTAAGCAGAAATTAAGAAAATCTAAAAGGGTTGACAAACTCTGAAGCACCACTACACAGTCCACGGCTTTCGGCTTGTCCCTTCAGTGGTCGTCACAGCAGAACATGTTCCGCAAATTGCCGTGTTTTTTTTTTCTTCTCCAAGCTGGATGCACTTCCTGCCGCAACCCTTCCTTTTTATCAAGGCTCGGGACTGGCACCACAGTGGAGTGGTGGGGCCACACCTGGTGGGGTGGGATTTTATCCCGCGGCCTTCTGGACCCCGACCCGATGCTCCACCCATTGAGCCACCAGGCGCCCACCACTACCGCTCAAGAGTTTTTTTTAATGCAGGACTTCTTTTAGCATTTAAACGTATATTGTTGTTCTGATTGTGTTTGTAAAACATCTAAAATACTTTTTCCACTTTAGCCTCTTTCCAAGGTAACTGCGATTCACACAATCAACAGCTCACCACTGTCAGGGCTGAAATTAGACCTCTGTTATAAAAAACAGTGACTTTCAACAGCAGTTACTCACACTACAGTTAAACAACAGCTTCAGCAATAAGCAAACACAAGATGCAGTCACCTGGGGAGAGAAGAGAAAAGTTGACATTTGCACTTGTAGATAAGAAAGGAACCCTGTAGTAAAGTGCAACTTAAAAGCAGTGTGGATGGAGGATTTTTGCAGGATAAATTTAGAAATAAATTCCGCCAGATACACATGGTCTTCCCTGAATTTCTTTTCCCTGAATTAATTTGTCTTACCTGATAGGTGGAGGTGCAAAAGGTATTCAGACCTTTTACTTTAGTAACATATGTACATAATATTCGACTTTTGGGTGAAATTCATAGAAAATGTAAAAAGTTGCTGCAGTGATATTATATCATGGAAGTAGAGCATTTAAGTAGAAACATGCAATGGTAATTTTTTTCAGCTCAAAGTAAACAAAAGTTAACAACAGTGGTGGGTGTCAAATACCCCTAACTTTTTGTAAGTGGTGTATGCTTGAAGTACCAAAAGTGCAGCTCAATAGATTTTTTTAAAATATAAATTATTTCACAGTTAAGCATGAATTTTTTTGTTTCAGTCAAAAGGTTCATTTAGCAACTGATGTTACTATAAGATCGTAATTATCGTGGTTAAGTTTCTTTCTGAATCTGGTGGGTGAGTGTAATTATGATTCAAAGTTAGGTACATTGGGGGATATGAGATTGGACTAAAGAGATTTGCTGAAAGATAATGTATGTACAGCTATATGTAAAGCTCAGTTATAGAATTGGTGACTTGACATTAAAAAGAAAGAAGGGTGACTATAGAACAAGACAGGGTTTTTGCTTAATGTGTGTACATTGTTCTTTAACTCTGGGTTTGGTGAAGCATTTTTAAATACATGAAAGCATTAACATTGATCAGTTTTTAGGGAATCTATGTTTGCCCAAAGTAAATGGTGATAAGACCGTAACAAAACTGTGTACCTGTGTCCTCAAAGAGTTTCACTTTGTCTTCTATTGCCCTTTATATTGGGAAATACTTTCAACTTTGTACCATATTGAAAACAAAATCTGATTTTATTTATATGGCCCATGCACAAAGACATGGCTGTTTACATATGAAATAATTGAGTTTCCCAGTTATTAGATTTAACATAAATCTGTAAATGTTATTATTTAGATAGACAGATGAAAATGAGATGTTTTGACCTTCTATTCATTGTTTAGCCATTTGTCTAAAGAGGTTTAAAATAAAAAAACATTATTTCTGGTAAATCAACATGTAATTGTTTGTGTGGTCCCTTAATCTCCACTTGTGTAATTGAGTAGAAGCGTTTGAAATAATAAAGAGCTGCTGCATAAAATCAATTAGCCAACAGAAAATGTGGAAAGCAAAGGTAAAAGAAAAGTTATTAATTTACGTAACATTTCATAACAAATATGCTTAACTAAAGGAAGATTATAATGTTAATAAATTATTGACTGAAATTACTAAAAAGGTAAAACTTGTTAATCGGGAACAAAAAGTAATTCTAACAGGAGAAAGAAGTGGAAACGCATGTAAACCTATCTGATTCCTTTGTACAGTGCATCACCATTTAGCAATACTGTTTGCTTGGAGTGGAGTGTAAATGTATATGGAAGAGACAGTGCACTGTTTAGGATCTTAAGAGTTTAGGATGTTTTATTCCAGCACAATTTTTGTGTTTTAAAATGGCTGTGTAGCTAGGAATTAAAGGAGAAGTACAAAATGGAAAATTACAGACAGTTCTAGTAAAATTTGTTTAAATCGCTATTGCGTTTATTTCCTAAAACCACACCTAGGAAAACATTATTTCCCCACCTTCTTTGGAAATATGGTCCAAAAAAAAGAAAGAAAAAAAAATTATATATAGATATATATAAAAAAGATGATTCTTCTTTTAAAGTCACTCTCACAATGGAGGGGAATCTGAAAGGGCCACTGAATGAAACATTTACAGACAGATTTAAAATATTTTCACCTACCCGGTCAGGCAGCCCTTTTTTAAATGTCACGCACAGGTTTCACCAACAGTGATACACAAGGAGGCCAGTAACTACTAAAATGCACCTTTTATGCATCAGTTAGGACAACGATAAATGCTGCTCCTCTATAATTTCCCTAATTAAAGCAGGCTAAGCAAATTACATGTAATTTACCTCAAAACCACAACACAACAGAGCGAAAGAGAGAGAAAGAGAAAGAGAACAGCTGCATCATTGCAGGGCCCTGCCAGTTTCCCTCTTAATTGAAGAGTGATCCCTTCCTCACTGGCCCGGTTTTAGATTGGCTCCTTGAACATCTTGACTGTTTAAATGGGTTTTTGAGGAATGTGGTCTACCAGGACATCAGGTTAAGGGCTTGATGATTTAGGTTTACCTCCAAATCCTGATTATTTAAAATGTAAAATTTTACTTGATTGAAACTGGGGCCATCGGTCAATGTGCGAGCAGCATGTCAGCAGTCGCATAATAGCTCTGATTTCTTTTGAGCTAAAAAGACCTTTATGCTCAGGAGCTAAAAAACATAAAATAAAATGCAGGGCAACACTGAGACATGAAAAGATAATCCTTGTCTTAAAAAAAACAAAACAAAAAAACATTTGATAACTTATAATTTTCAAAAATTATTAAAGATCAAAAAAAAAAAAGAAAAAAAAAAAGATACGATTCTGTCATTTCCAACAATAACCCCTCCTTCACTTTTTATGTACAAGATTTAAACATATGATGACGACAGTTGAAATGTAATTTAAAATGAAATTAAATTTGACCACTTGTGGTGAAATTGCTGTCACACTCCGACATCACAGGGCAACACAACATGAATCGTATATATAAAAATGGGGGGGGGGGGGGGGGGAGACCACACACTTGGGCAGGTTATGCTGTAAATTTACAGTAATGACACCTATACTTCTGTAAGCCAAAATCTCTATTTTAGAATGCTGAACATTAGGGTAGCTTTTTATAAAAAATCCCCCCCCCCGCCCCATTTCTTTTCCCCACCCTGTCGACACTAAGCATATGGCTTAAATATTTGTAAAACTATGTAGTCCAATATGGGAGTAAGAGTCTCTGCCTATTCAGCCTGGCGTACCAAGATGATCCTCAGACATACGCTGCTGCTGATTAGCTGCACATGGCTTTGTGTGCGCATGTGTATTTGTGTCTGTGTTGTGTGTGTGTGTGCATGTTGGAGAGCGAAAGGTGAACAGGTTAATCCACAAAGAGGGAGTTGCTAGTTAGGTGATCAGACTGCAATTCCGGCTGAGCCAGCCACCAATAAGTTTTTCCTTTTTAAAAATCCGTGTTGCTGCACTGTCTCCTCTTCGTCCCCTTCATGTGTGAAACAGAAATCCAGGGGGGGATCATAGCCACCATTCCTTTAGGATTTCAGCAGAACCACCAGTGTAAACATAAACCCTCTTTGTCAGCGAGCTCAGAATACTGCCTTGACCAACAGGTGGACATGAGAGAAAAAAGAAGAAGAAAAAAAATCCCACAGGTCAAAAAAAGCGGAGGGAAAAAAACTAAAGAAAAAACACAACAACAAAAAATTCAATGGCTGTTGTTGTGGAGATATGCAAGTTAATGGAAAGAAAAGTTATGACATTAAAAAAAACTGACAGCTACTATTCAGGAGTATTTCCTGGGGCAGGGAGCATGTAGGGCAGTATGAATGTTTAGTGCAATGAAGACCAGAGGAGCTGCTGGTCGCCAGCATCAATGTCCAGCCACTCGCTCTGGAAGGTGTAGCCAGCCAGCTAGTCAGCAGGCTGAAAGAGGGGTCCAATGGGCTTCATCAGCTCTCACCAGGTAGAAGAACAGGAGCAGACATTATGCTTTTAGTCAGACATAATCAATCACATGTCCGTACATACTTTATACTCTGTAAAACTAGTAGGGCTAAAGCCTGGGAAGGGAAGAGAGGGGAAGAGAGTCTGGTCCAGAACATCTTCTGGAGGAGTCCTGAGCCTCATTACGTTAACTCTGAATAAAAAGTTACGTGTGAACGTCTACGTGTTTGCGGAGGTGTAAACATCAAAATGTGAGTCGTGATGAGTGCGAGATTATTCTGCTAGGCCAGTAGAGCGAGTGTGTCGAGTTTGGGATGTGTGCGAGTTAACACTGTGTAAGATCAGTTTTATATAATATGGGGTTTTGTAGTGTGTTTGTGTAATTTGTCTTCATGTTTTTTCTTTGTTTCCTGTTTAAGTCTTCTCTGTTGAAAATGTACATTCATCCAT